>NC_091290.1:91885245-92188275 GCF_032444005.1 Ranitomeya imitator
ACACCATTATACTATGTACACTTCACCCCAAGTCAGGTGACCAGCATTCTCAACAATCTTCCAGACCCAGGGATGCATCCCATGCCATTTTACCGAAGAATGTAGCAGAACTTGCAAACGTATATAGCCACCTGGAATGATCTCTGGGCCATAAATGGAAATAAAAGCAGGTGATGCACTCTGGCCAATCATGAAGGAACAATTCAAACTTCCAGCAGAATTAGATGTACACGCTTGGGAGTCAGGGCCACAGCTAATTGAAGAGCTCAGAGAGTGGGCCAAAGGCAGATTGGCAGGACAAGCCCTCAGCTTACATGACATGAGCCAAGACAAAACAGAGTCTGTGGAGAAGTTTCATGGGAGAGTAATGCAAGTATTCCAAGACTTTGGCTTCACCATACACACGCCAATGTTGGCACAGGACTTTGTGCATGGACTGAGACAACCAATCAGGAAACCACTGGTAGTGGCTAGGCCTGAGAACAGGTCAATAGCAGTGGACTGACCCAGCAAAACGGGTTATGTGCACCTAGGAGATTGTTTATTGCCAATTGTCGCCAAAACTGCCACCATCATAGCGCCACAAAGAGCGCGAAGAAGGAAACGGGTGCCGTGCTGCTGAGAACGCTGGAAGGGGAGCCAGAGGTGAAGACGCTGCAAAGTGCCGAGCGACACCAGAAGAACCGCTGCAGACTCTGGAAAGGAGCCACTGACCTCAATAAAGTTAGCAAAGGGGAGAAGCTATGTCAAACCAGGGGGAAGAAGAGATGGCAGATGTAGCCGCAGCCTCTGTATTGCCCCAAGACCTCGGGTTGGATGCAGCCGCCGGTCTCATGGCACCCCTGGGCCTCGCCACGGACGCACCTGCAGGCCCAATCTTACCACCAGGCCCCGCAGCTTCAATCAGCAGGCCGGACCCCACTGCCGCTACAGTGCCTATCATGCCGTAGTCCTCAGTAGCCAAAGGGATTGAGTCCAAACTAGGAGAGCAGAAGACGGCCCCTCTCATGGTGACCACTGACCGGGAAGCGCAACCACCCTACAAAGACAGAAGAAGTGTCAAGTGTTGTAACTGTGGCAAGTTTGGCCATTTCCGGAACTAGTGCAGAGCACCCATGCAACCCAAGAGTTTGTCCAGAGAAACAGGTCAAGGAAGAGGTACAGAAGGCAGTGAAGTACCCCATCCATGGGACAGGGGTAAGCAAGCCAGGTCTGCAAGACACTACGCTCCTGACATGTAAAACCCTGTCTGCAGGACCAATACCTCACATTACCCTGAAAGTGAATGGCATTGTCAGATCTTTTCTTCTACACACCGGTGCAGCCAGAAGTCTGATGAGACCTGTAGAACTCCCCGATCCCACCTGCCTATCAGAATCCTCTGTGTCTTGCATGGGCATTGATGGTCAAGTCAGACATTCTCAGCTTACAAAATTTCTGAGCGTATGCACTAAGCCAGGACACTCTATCCTGTCCCAATTTGTGCTGTCAGGGACCTGCCACTCAACCTACTGGGAGCGGACCTACTGCAGAAGCTGAAGGCAACCACAGTGTTCCAGGAAGATGGGACAGTGACACTTTTTTCATCCCTGACCCAAGGAGAATCATGCTGACGGCCCTACAAGAACCTCAAACAACTGACAGAGGCCTACCCAAGGAGGTACTGGACGTAGTACCAGAAATTCTATGGTCAAAGGGACCCCAGGACGTGGCAAAACCTCAAGTTGCCACAGTGCGAGTATCACTCAAGCCAGGCACTCCATATCCTCGTAAGACCCAGTATCCCCTGCCCATTGCCCAGAGTCAAGCTGTCTCTGAACAACTAAAGGTCTACTTGGAAAGAGGAATCATTGTTCCTTGCACATTGCCTTGCAATACCCCGCTTTTCCCAGTCAAGAAAAAGACTGTAAAAGGAGAGCCAGCCAAGTTCAAAATGGTACAACACCTGAGAGACGTGAATGACGTCACGGTGTTTGAAACTCCAATTGTGCCGAATCCGCACACTCTGCTCTCAAATGTGCCTTCCACAGCAAAAGTGTTCACAGTGACCGACGTGGCTAATGCTTTCTCCAGTGTTCACTTCACCCGGATGACCAGTACCTGTTTGCCTTAACGCACCAGGGGGGACAGCACACATGGACAAGTGATGCCACAGCAGGCCCAGAACAGCCCTTCACAGCTCAGCAAAGCAATGTCCACAGTCCTCACAAACTGGGTCACAGAACATGCAGAAGTAACCCTGCTACAATACGTGGATGATCTACTCCTTTGTGCAGTTGACATTAACACGTGTAAAGCCCGTTCCTTGTCTCTCCTACTCTACCTGGCGGAGCAGCACTGCAAGGTCTCAAAGAACAGAGTCCAGTGGTGTCTGAAGCGAGTTACGTTCCAGAGACTCTGTATCGCTCACCAGACGAAACATCTGACAGATAACCGGAAGACCATAGTGGAGAAGACGGTTCCTCCAACAATTCCAAGGGCACTACAGGCCTTCCTTGGTCTAGTTTCGTATTGCAGAGCCTGGATCTCTGATGCCTCAGTCCTAATGCAGCCTTCAGCTGGTTCAAGAAGTTAAAAGACTCTGTAGTCTCAGCACCAGCACTAGGCTTACCTGACTACGAGAAGCCATTCCGTCTCTACCTGATGGAAAAAGAAGGCCTTGCTACTGGAGTCCTGACGCAGCTTCAGGGGGGAAAGCTGAGACCTTTGGGCTACTTTTCAGCTCGCCTGGATCCAGTTGCAAGGGAAGCCCCCTCCTGTATGAGAGCAGCATTTGCAGCATACGCCCTCTTGGACAGGACTGCTGTCATCATTCATTGGTTTTTGTTATGATAGGCAATTCAGTATCACAATGGACATAGTGGTCAGAGCACATACAGTGATCTGACAATAACCCAAAATAATAGAACGAGCTCTGAGACGTGGGAACTCTGCAGACCGCAATCCCTAATCCTCTCCAAACAACACTAGAGGCAGCCGTGGATTGCGCCTAACTCTGCCTATGCAACTCGGCACGGCCTGAGAAACTAACTAGCCTGAAGATAGAAAAATAAGTCTACCTTGCCTCAGAGAAATACCCCAAAGGAAAAGGCAGCCCCCCACATATAATGACTGTGAGTTAAGATGAAAAGACAAACGTAGGGATGAAATAGATTCAGCAAAGTGAGGCCCGACTTTCTTAACAGAGCGAGGATAGGAAAGATAACTTTGCGGTCTACACAAAACCCTAAAGAAAACCACGCAAAGGGGGCAAAAAGACCCTCCGTACCGAACTAACGGCACAGAGGTACACCCTTTGCGTCCCAGAGCTTCCAGCAAAACAAATAGACAAGCTGGACAGAAAAAATAGCAAACAAATAGCAAAAAAGAACTTAGCTATGCAGAGCAGCAGGCCACAGGAATGATCCAGGGAAAAACAAGTCCAACACTGGAACATTGACAGGAAGCATGGATCAAAGCATTAGGTGGAGTTAAGTAGAGAATCACCTAACGACCTCACCAGATCACCTGAGGGAGGAAACTCAGAAGCCGCAGTACCACTTTCCTCCACAAACGGAAGCTCCCAGAGAGAATCAGCCGAAGTACCACTTGTGACCACAGGAGTGAACTCTGCCACAGAATTCACAACAGTACCCCCCCCTTGAGGAGGGGTCACCGAACCCTCACCAGAGCCCCCAGGATGAGCCACATGAAAGGCACGAACAAGATCGGGAGCATGGACATCAGAGGCAAAAACCCAGGAATTATCTTCCTGAGCATAACCCTTCCATTTAACCCCTTCCCGACCTTTGACGCATACGCTGCGTCATGAAAGTCGGTGCCATTCCGACCCATGACGCAGCGTATGCGTCATGGTTTGATCGCGTTCCTGCGGGTCGGGTGACCGGGGTCAATGAAATGTCACCCGACCCGCAGGTACGTGAGGACCTCTAGTTGACCCCAGGGGGGGTGGCTTTGCCCCCCCGTGGCCACGATCGCTCCTGTGCCCCCTGTTTCACCCCCCTCCAGCTCTGATTGGAGAAAGCGTCCATGTGACGCTTTCACTCCAATCAGCGGTGGAGGGGCGGAGTGAAACATGTCTGACATCACTCTCCAGCTTCATCCCGTCCGTGGAAGCTGGAGAGTGAGGTCCCTGCGTGCCGCACCCGCCGCCGCCACTGCCAGATCGCCGCCGCCCGCTGCCAGATCGCCGCCGCCCGCTGCCAGATCGCCGCCGCCGCCGCTGCCAGATCGCCCCCTGCTGCCTGATTGCCGCTGCTGCCGCCTTCCGGTACTCCCCCCTCTGCCTCCCTCTCCCCCCACCATCCGATCCCCCCCCGCCATCCGTTAACCCCTGCACTCCCTCCCACGCCCCAGAAATCAGCCCCCTGCCCAGTGATCACCCAGGCTCCTACATCTACCCTGCCCCCTCCTCCCCCCCTCCCGCTCCTGACAGCCACCTTCTGACCCCCCCCGTGATCACCCACCCCAGTGATCACTCTGATCACCCCCTGATCACCCCCCCTGCTGCTGCTGGCTCCTGCATTACCTTAGGCCCCTTCGCTTGACTGCTCCCCCGTGCCCCACTGATCGCCGCCTGTCCGCCTTCCCATCCACTGATCGCCACCTGTCCGCCTTCTGGTACTCCCCCCTCTGCCTCCCGCTCCCCCAACCGTCCGATCCCCCCCTGCCATCCGTTAACCCCTCCACTCCCTCCCACACCCCAGAAATCAGCCCCCTGCCCAGTGATCACCCTTCCTTGCTGCAGGCTCCTACATCTCCCCTGCCCCCACCTTCCCCCCGCTCCTGACATCCACCTTCTGCCCCCCCCGTGATCACCCGCCCCAGTGATCACTCTGATCACCCCCTGCCCCCCTGATCACCCCCCCACTGCTGCTGCCGCCTCCTGCATCTCCTCAGGCCCCTTCGCCTGACAGCTCCCCCGTGCCCGGCTGATCGTCGCCTGTCCTCCTTCCGGTCTGCTGATCGCCGCCTGTCCGCCTTCCGGTACTCCCCCTCTCTGCCTCCCGCTCCCCCCGCCGTCCGCTCCCCCCTCCCGACCGCCACTCTCTCCCACGCCCCGGAAATCACCCCCCTGCCCAGTGATCACCCTTCCCTGCTGCAGGCTCCTACATCTCCCCTGCCCCCACATTTCCTCCGCACCTGACAGCCACCTCCTGCCCCCCCCCGGTGATCACCCGCCCCAGTGATCACCCTGATCACCCATCCCCCCCTCCCTGTGCTGCTGCCGGCTCCTGCGTCTCCTCAGGCCCCTTCGCCTGACAGCTCCCCCGCGCCCCACTTATCGCTCCCGCGTGATCGCTGCCGCGCCCTGCTGATCGCTCCCGCGTGATCGCTCCCGCGACCTGCTGATCGCTCCCGCGTGATCGCTCCCGCGCCCTGCTGATCGCTCCCGCGTGATCGCTCCCGCACCCTGCTGATCGCTCCCGCGTGATCGCTCCCGCGCCCTGCTGATCGCTCCCGCGTGATCGCTCCCGCGACCTGCTGATCGCTCCCGCGCCCTGCTGATCGCTCCCGCGTGATCGCTCCCGCGCCCTGCTGATCGCTCCCGCGCCCTGCTGATCGCTCCCGCGTGATCGCTCCCGCGCCCTGCTGATCGCTCCCGCATGATCGCTCCCGCGCCCTGCTGATCGCTCCCGCGACCTGCTGATCGCTCCCGCGTGATCGCTCCCGCGACCTGCTGATCGCTCCCGCGTGATCGCTCCCGCGCCCTGCTGATCGCTCCCCGCCTGATCGCTCCCGCGCCCTGCTGATCGCTCCCCTTACTGCTGCTGCCGGCTCCTGCATCTCCTCAGCCCCCCACGCCTGAAAGCCCCCTCCTGCAGTAAAGTTTCACTAAACACTCACACATACACACACGCACACTAATAAAGCTTAGTTTTTTTACACGCACACACAATGTCCCGCTCGTCCCAGTCACAAAGGCTGTACTCGGCAGAGGAGGCATATTCTTTTATTGCCTCCGAAGCTGATAGTGAGGGAGAGGACCCTACCTTTCTCTATTCCTCCCACTCTTCCTCCTCCAGTGACACGGACTCGCCACCACCACGAAGTCGCAGGACGAGAAATCGTCCGCAGCCCAGGGAAGAAGAGCCGGAGCCCAGGGAAGAAGAGTCGGCGGCCGGGGGAGAAGACCCACAACCAAGTGTGAGTAACCCCCAACCTAGTGCTAGTCACGCCCAACCTAGCACTAGTACCCCCACCTGGACCCCCGTCCCTGAAAATTTTGCTCCACGGATTCCTGATTTCTTTCCCCAATCAGGAATCCAATTTGAGACTGCCAACCTCAGGGAAATAGACTTTTTCAAAGTCTATTTCTCGGAGTCAATCGTCAGTCTCATGGTGGAGCAAACAAACTTATATGCCCTGCAATTTTTTGCCCAAAACCCAGTTTAATCATTTTCTGCTTGGAGTCCCGTTGACTCTGCAGAAATGTTGAAATATTGGGGACTGGTCCTTCACATGGGAATTGTGAAGAAACCAGAATTTCGCCAATACTGGAGTACTGATATTTTATATCAAACTCCAATATATGGCATGGTTATGATTCGCAAGCGTTTTGAGGCGATTCATAAATTTCTCCACTTTAGGGACAACACGGACATCCTTCCCTGCGATGACCCGAATTTTGATAGACTGTTCAAAATTCGGCCGGTCATCGAACACTTCAGCAACAAGTTTGCTGAAGTGTACATTCCCCAAAGGGAAATTTGTGTGGATGAATCCCTCATCCACTTCAAAGGGAGGCTTCAGTTCCGTCAGTACCTGCCCAGCAAGAGGGCGAGGTACGGGATTAAGCTCTATAAGATCTGCGAGAGTACCTCAGGGTACACTCTCAGCTTTAGAGTTTATCAAGGAAAGGACACCAGGATCCAGCCCCCAGAATGTCCACCTGCTCTGGGGGTGAGTGGGAAAATAGTGTGGGATTTGGTCCACCCACTGCTTGATAAAGGTTACCATCTGTATGTTGATAACTTTTATACAAGCATCCCACTCTTTCAATCCCTCTCTGCCAGAGCTACCGTTGCTTGCGGTACCGTGCGCAGAAACCAGAGGGGTCTACCTTTGTCACTAATTGAGCAGGTTCTCCCAAAGGGTGAGAGCCGGGCCCAATGTAGTGGCAACATGCTTGTGGTCAAGTTCAAAGACAAAAGGGACGTCTTTTTCTTGACAACAATCCATGGTCCCGGCACCACGGCCACCACCGTTCGAGGTACCACAGCACAGGTCCACAAACCGGACTGTGCGCTGGGGTACAACAAACACATGGGGGGAGTTGATCTTTCTGATCAAGTCCTCCAGCCCTATAGTGCCATGCGGAAGACAAAGGTGTGGTATAAAAAACTGGCTGTGCACATCGTACAAATGGCATTGTATAACGCATACGTGCTATCATGATGTGCAGGTCAGACCAACAACACCTTCCTTCAGTTCCAGGAGGCGGTGATAAAGGCCCTGATGTTTGGAGACGAGGAAGGAGCGGGCCCCAGCACTGCTGGAACTCAAGGTTCCCGTATGGTACCAGGGCAACATTTTCCCGGTGAGGGGCAAAAAAGAAAAAGGTGCCGGGTATGTTATAAAAGGGGGATAAGAAGGGAAACTCGTTTCCAATGTGAAACGTGTCCCGACAAACCTGGACTGTGTTTGGATGAATGCTTCAGAATTCATCACACGTCCGTGGACTAGCCACATCCTGATATTCGACTACAGCACTCACCCACACCAGGCTGATATACACAATACACCACACACACCAACCTGACGTACACTACACCACACACCAACCTGACATACACTACACCACACACACCAACCTGACCCTACGTCAGGTTGGTATGTGTGGTGTAGTGTATGTCAGGTTGGTGTGTGGTGTGGTGTACGTCAGGTTGGTGTGTGGTGTGGTATACGTCAGGTTGGTGTGTGTGGTGTAATATACACCACACACACACCAACCGGATGTACACTACACCACATGTACACTACCCACCAACCTGATGTGCACTACTCCACACTCGCCAACCTGACCCTATGTCAGGTTGGTGTGTGTGTTGTAATGTATGTCAGGTTGGTGTGTGGTGTGGTGTACGTCAGGTTGGTGTGTGTGTGGTGTAATATACACCACACACACACCAACCAGACATACACTACACCACATGTACACTACCCACCAACCTGATGTACACTACTCCACACTCGCCAACCTGACCCTACGTCAAGTTGGTGTATGTGTGTGTTGTAGTGTATGTCCGGTTGGTGTGTGGTGTGGTGTACGTCAGGTTGGTGTGTGTGTGGTGTATACTACACCACACACACCAACCTGACGTACACTACACCACATCCTGATGTACACGACGTACACTACACACCAACCTGATGTACACTACTCCACACTCGCCAACCTAACCCTACGTCAGGTTGGTGTGTGTGTTCTAATGTATGTCAGGTTAGTGCGTGGTGTAGTGTACGTCAGGTTGGTGTGTGTGGTGTAGTATCCAACACACACACACACCAACCTGACGTACACTACACACCAACCTGATGTACACTACTCCACACTCGCCAACCTGACCCTACGTCAGGTTGGTGTGTGTGTTGTAGTGTATGTCAGGTTGGTGTGTGGTGTGGTGTACATCAGGTTGGTGTGTGTGGTGCAGTATACACCACACACCAACCTGATGTACACTATGTATGTCAAAAAGTCAAATGGCGCTCCTTCCCTTCTGAGCTCTGCTGTGCGCCCAAACAGTGGTTTACCCCCACATATGAGGTATCAGTGTACTCAGGAGAAATTGCTCAACACATTTTAGGATCCACTTTATCCTGTTGCCCATGTGAAAATGAAAAAAATTGAGGCTAAAAGAAAATTTTTGTGAAAAAAAAGTACTTTTTCATTTTTACGGATCAATTTGTGAAGCACTTGGGGGTACAAAATGCTCACTATGCATCTAGATAAGTTCCTTGGGGGGTCTAGTTTCCAAAATGGGGTCACTTGTGGGGGTGCTCCAATGTTTAGGCACACAGAGGCTCTCCAAACGCGACATGGTGTCCACTAAAGATTGGCGCTAATTTTTCATTCAAAAAGTCAAATGGTGCTCCTTCCCTTCTGAGCTCTGCCGTGTGCCCTAACAGTGGTTTACCCCCACATATGAGGTATCAGTATACTCAGGAGAAATTGCTCAACACATTTTAGGATCCACTTTATCCTGTTGCCCATGTGAAAATGAAAAAAATTGAGGCTAAAAGAAAATTTTTGTGAAAAAAAAGTACTTTTTCATTTTTACGGATCAATTTGTGAAGCACCTGGGGGTACAAAATGCTCACTATGCATCTAGATAAGTTCCTTGGGGGGTCTAGTTTCCAAAATGGGGTCACTTGTGGGGGTGCTCCAATGTTTAGGCACACAGAGGCTCTCCAAACGCGACATGGTGTCCACTAAAGATTGGAGCTAATTTTTCATTCAAAAAGTCAAATGGTGCTCCTTCCCTTCTGAGCTCTGCCGTGCGCCCAAACAGTGGTTTACCCCCACAAATGAGGTATCAGTATACTCAGGAGAAATTGCTCAACACATTTTAGGATCCACTTTATCCTGATGCCCATGTGAAAATGAAAAAAATTGAAGCTAAAAGAAAATTTTTGTGAAAAAAAAGTACTTTTTCATTTTACGGATCAAGTTGTGAAGCACCTGGGGGTACAAAATGCTCACTATGCATCTACATAAGTTCCTTGGGGGGTCTAATTTCCAAAATGGGGTCACTTGTGGGGGTGCTCCAATGTTTAGGCACACAGAGGCTCTCCAAACGCGACATGGTGTCCACTAAAGATTGGAGCTAATTTTTCATTCAAAAAGTCAAATGGTGCTCCTTCCCTTCCGAGCCCTGCCATGCGCCCAAACAGTGGTTCCCCCCCATATATGGGGTATCAGTGTACTTAGGACAAATTGGACAACAAGTTTTGTGGTCCAGTTTCTCCTTTTACCCTTGGGAAAATAAAAAAAATGTTGCTAAAAGATCATTTTTGTGACTAAAAAGTGAAATGTTCATTTTTTCCTTCTATGTTGCTTCTGCTGCTGTGAAACACCTGAAGGGTTAATAAACTTCTTGAATGTGGTTTTGAGCACCTTGAGGGGTGCAGTTTTTAGAATGGTGTCATTTTTGGGTATATTCAGCCATATAGACCCCTCAAACTGACTTCAAATGTGAGGTGGTCCCTAAAAAAAATGGTTTTGTAAATTTTGTTGTAAAAATGAGAAATCGCTGATCAACTTTTAACCCTTATAACTTCTTAGAAAAAAAATATTTTTTTTCCAAAATTCTGATTTTTCTGATGTAAAGTAGACATGTGGGAAATGTTATTTATTAACTATTTTGTGTCACATATCTCTCTGGTTTATCAGAATAAAAATTCAAAATTTGAAAATTGCGAAATTTTCAAAATTTTCGCCAAATTTCCAATTTTTTCACACATAAACGCAAAAATTATCGACCTAAATTTACCACTAACATGAAGCCCAATATGTCACGAGAAAACAATCTCAGAATCGCTAGGATCCGTTGAAGCGTTCCCGAGTTATTACCTCATAAAGGGACACTGGTCAGAATTGCAAAAAATGGCAAGGTCTTTAAGGTCAAAATAGGCTGGGTCATGAAGGGGTTAACCAGATACTGGAGTTTCCGTCTTGAAACACGAGAATCCAAAATATTCTCCACAATATACTCCAATTCCCCCTCCACCAAAACCGGGGCAGGAGGGTCAACAGATGGAACCATAGGTGCCACGTATCTCCGCAACAATGACCTATGGAATACGTTATGTATGGAAAAAGAATCTGGGAGGGTCAGACGAAAAGACACAGGATTAAGAACCTCAGAAATCCTATACGGACCAATGAAACGAGGTTTAAACTTAGGAGAGGAAACCTTCATAGGAATATGACGAGAAGATAACCAAACCAGATCCCCAACACGAAGTCGGGGACCCACACGGCGTCTGCGATTAGCGAAACGTTGAGCCTTCTCCTGGGACAAGGTCAAATTGTCCACTACATGAGTCCAAATCTGCTGCCACCTGTCCACCACAGTATCCACACCAGGACAGTCCGAAGACTCAACCTGTCCTGAAGAGAAACGAGGATGGAACCCAGAATTGCAGAAAAATGGCGAAACCAAGGTAGCCGAGCTGGCCCGATTATTAAGGGCGAACTCAGCCAAAGGCAAAAAGGACACCCAGTCATCCTGATCGGCAGAAACAAAGCATCTCAGATAAGTTTCCAAGGTCTGATTGGTTCGTTCGGTCTGGCCATTAGTCTGAGGATGGAAAGCCGAGGAAAAAGACAAGTCAATGCCCATCCTACCACAAAAGGCTCGCCAAAACCTCGAGACAAACTGGGAACCTCTGTCAGAAACAATATTCTCTGGAATGCCATGCAAACGAACCACATGCTGGAAGAACAATGGCACCAAATCAGAGGAGGAAGGCAATTTAGACAAGGGTACCAGATGGACCATCTTAGAAAAGCGATCACAGACCACCCAAATGACTGACATCTTTTGAGAAACGGGAAGATCTGAAATAAAATCCATAGAGATATGTGTCCAAGGCCTCTTCGGGACCGGCAAGGGCAAAAGCAACCCACTGGCACGAGAACAGCAGGGCTTAGCCCGAGCACAAATCCCACAGGACTGCACAAAAGTACGCACATCCCGCGACAGAGATGGCCACCAAAAGGATCTAGCCACTAACTCTCTGGTACCAAAGATTCCAGGATGACCAGCCAACACCGAACAATGAACCTCAGAGATAACTTTATTAGTCCACCTATCAGGGACAAACAGTTTCTCCGCTGGGCAACGATCAGGTTTATTAGCCTGAAATTTTTGCAGCACCCGCCGCAAATCAGGGGAGATGGCAGACACAATTACTCCTTCCTTGAGGATACCCGCCGGCTCAGATAAACCCGGAGAGTCGGGCACAAAACTCCTAGACAGAGCATCCGCCTTCACATTTTTAGAGCCCGGAAGGTACGAAATCACAAAGTCAAAACGGGCAAAAAACAGCGACCAACGAGCCTGTCTAGGATTCAAACGCTTAGCAGACTCGAGATAAGTCAAGTTCTTATGATCAGTCAATACCACCACGCGATGCTTAGCTCCTTCAAGCCAATGACGCCACTCCTCGAATGCCCACTTCATGGCCAGCAACTCTCGGTTGCCCACATCATAATTTCGCTCAGCAGGCGAAAACTTCCTGGAAAAAAAAGCGCATGGTTTCATCACTGAGCAACCAGAACCTCTCTGCGACAAAACAGCCCCTGCTCCAATCTCAGAAGCATCAACCTCGACCTGGAACGGAAGAGAAACATCTGGTTGACACAACACAGGGGCAGAAGAAAAACGACGCTTCAACTCTTGAAAAGCTTCCACAGCAGCAGAAGACCAATTGACCAAATCAGCACCCTTCTTGGTCAAATCGGTCAATGGTTTGGCAATACTAGAAAAATTGCAGATGAAGCAACGATAAAAATTAGCAAAGCCCAGGAACTTTTGCAGACTTTTCTGAGATGTCGGCTGAGTCCAATCATGGATGGCTTGGACCTTAACCGGATCCATCTCGATAGTAGAAGGGGAAAAGATGAACCCCAAAAATGAAACCTTCTGCACACCAAAGAGACACTTTGATCCCTTCACAAACAAAGAATTAGCACGCAGGACCTGAAAAACCGTTCTGACCTGCTTCACATGAGACTCCCAATCATCCGAGAAGATCAAAATGTCATCCAAGTACACAATCAGGAATTTATCCAGGTACTCTCGGAAGATGTCATGCATAAAGGACTGAAACACTGATGGAGCATTGGCAAGTCCGAACGGCATCACTAGATACTCAAAATGACCCTCGGGCGTATTAAATGCAGTTTTCCATTCATCGCCTCGCCTGATTCTCACCAGATTATACGCACCACGAAGATCTATCTTAGTGAACCAACTAGCCCCCTTAATCCGAGCAAACAAATCAGATAACAATGGCAAGGGGTACTGAAATTTAACAGTGATCTTATTAAGAAGGCGGTAATCTATACAAGGTCTCAGCGAACCATCCTTCTTAGCTACAAAAAAGAACCCTGCTCCCAATGGCGACGATGACGGGCGAATATGCCCCTTCTCCAGGGATTCCTTCACATAACTGCGCATAGCGGTGTGCTCAGGCACGGATAAATTAAACAGTCGACCTTTCGGGAATTTACTACCAGGAATCAAATTGATAGCACAATCACAATCCCTATGCGGAGGTAGGGCATCGGACTTGGGCTCATCAAATACATCCCGGTAATCAGACAAGAACTCTGGAACCTCAGAAGGGGTGGATGACGAAATTGACAGAAATGGAACATCACCATGTACCCCCTGACAACCCCAGCTGGACACCGACATGGAATTCCAATCCAATACTGGATTATGGGCTTGTAGCCATGGCAACCCCAACATGACCACATCATGCAGATTATGCAACACCAGAAAGCGAATAACCTCCTGATGTGCAGGAGCCATGCACATGGTCAGCTGGGTCCAGTATTGAGGCTTATTCTTGGCCAAAGGCGTAGCATCAATTCCTCTCAATGGAATAGGACACTGCAAGGGCTCCAAGAAAAACCCACAACGCTTAGCATATTCCAAGTCCATCAAATTCAGGGCAGCGCCTGAATCCACAAACGCCATGACAGAATACGATGACAAAGAGCAGATCAAGGTAACGGACAGAAGAAATTTTGACTGTACAGTACCAATGGTGGCAGACCCAGCGAACCGCTTAGTGCGCTTAGGACAATCAGAGATAGCATGAGTGGAATCACCACAGTAGAAACACAGCCCATTCAGACGTCTGTGTTCTTGCCGTTCAACTCTGGTCATAGTCCTATCGCACTGCATAGGCTCAGGTTTAATCTCAGGTAATACCGCCAAATGGTGCACAGATTTACGCTCACGCAAGCGTCGACCGATCTGAATGGCCAAAGACATAGACTCATTCAAACCAGCGGGCATAGGAAATCCCACCATGACATCCTTAAGGGCTTCAGAGAGACCCCTTCTGAATATAGCTGCAAGCGCAGATTCATTCCATTGAGTGAGCACGGACCATTTTCTAAATTTCTGGCAATATACCTCTATCTCATCCTGAGCCTGACAAAGAGCCAGCAAATTTTTTTCTGCCTGATCTACTGAGTTAGGCTCATCGTACAGCAATCCAAGCGCCAGGAAAAACGCATCGATATTACTTAATGCAGGATCTCCTGACGCAAGAGAAAATGCCTAGTCCTGAGGGTCGCCACGCAAAAAAGAAATGACGATCCTAACCTGTTGAACTGGGTCACCAGAGGAGCGAGGTTTCAAAGCCAGAAACAGTTTACAATTATTTTTGAAACTCAGAAATTTAGTTCTATCTCCAAAAAACAAATCTGGAATAGGAATTCTCGGTTCTAACAAAGAATTCTGAACCACAAAATCTTGAATATCTTGAACTCTTGCCGTGAGCTGATCTACACATGAAGACAGACCTTTAATGTCCATTGTTACACCTGTGTCCTGAACCACCCAAATGTCTAGGGGAAAAAAAAGGCAAAACACAGTGCAAAGGAAAAAAAATGGTCTCAGAACTTCTTTTTTCCCTCTATTGAGAATCATTAGCACTTTAGGCTTCCTGTACTGTTATGATAAGCAATTCAGTATCACAATAGACATAGTGGTCAGAGCACATACAGTGATCTGACAATAACCCAAAATAATAGAACGAGCTCTGAGACGTGGGAACTCTGCAGACCGCAATCCCTAATCCTATTCCAAACAATACTAGAGGCTGCCGTGGATTGCGCCTAACTCTGCCTATGCAAATCAGCACAGCCTGAGAAACTAACTAGCCTGAAGATAGAAAAATAAGCCTACCTTGCCTCAGAGAAATACCCCAAAGGAAAAGGCAGCCCCCCACATATAATGACTGTGAGTTAAGATGAAAAGACAAACGTAGGGATGAAATAGATTCAGCAAAGTGAGGCCCGACTTTCTTAACAGAGCGAGGATAGGAAAGATAACTTTGCGGTCTACACAAAACCCTAAAGAAAACCACGCAAAGGGGGCAAAAAGACCCTCCGTACCGAACTAACGGCACGGAGGTACACCCTTTGCGTCCCAGAGCTTCCAGCAAAACAAATAGACAAGCTGGACAGAAAAAATAGCAAACAAATAGCAAAAAAGAACTTAGCTATGCAGAGCAGCAGGCCACAGGAATGATCCAGGGAAAAACAAGTCCAACACTGGAACATTGACAGGAAGCATGGATCAAAGCATTAGGTGGAGTTAAGTAGAGAATCACCTAACGACCTCACCAGATCACCTGAGGGAGGAAACTCAGAAGCCGCAGTACCACTTTCCTCCACAAACGGAAGCTCCCAGAGAGGATCAGCCGAAGTACCACTTGTGACCACAGGAGTGAACTCTGCCACAGAATTCACAACAGGTATCTATTGGAAATCCTGACCGCTACCCTCCACATGACATCTCAGCAATCCTCAACCAAACCATTTCTCCACCACCATGTATCTTCGCCTCCAGTGCTCTCTACTCCTGCCCATCAATGTCACCATCTCCAGATGCACAGTCCTCAACCCGTCCACTCTACTCCCACTCCCAAGGGGGGATACAGATATGGACCCTTAGATCAAAAGTCTGATAAAATTCTGCATGATACCTTCCACAGGGATCTGGATTTGCTCCGGACGGATGACCATGATTGCTTCAGCATCATGCAACTGGAAACAGCAGGACTACCCAAGGTGGCAGAAGAGCTACTGACTAACCCAGAGTTGATCCTCTACGTGGATGGCTCCAGATTTGCAGATGATGAAGGAAGATTCCTGACAGGATGTGCAGTGACCAGCAATCAAGAGATCCTGTGGTCCAGAAGTATGCCGCCTAGTCTGTCAGCCCGGGAAGCAGAACTGATAGCGCTGACGAAGGCCTGCCAGATTGCAGAAGGCAAAACCGCGAACATATACACTGATACAAGGTACTCGCACGGCATAGCACACGACTCTGAACCCGTCTGGACTGCAAGAGACTTCATCACAGCAAGCGGAACAACCGTGAAGCATCATGGAGCCGTCAAGGACCTGCTGGATGCACTCCAACTTCCAAAAATGGTGGCAGTACTAAAAGTCAAAGCATATGGAAAATTGAACACAGTAGAGGCACGGGGCAACAACATGGCGGATATAGCAGCCAAAGAAGCAGCCAAAGGAAGGCAAAATGGAGAAGTGGGAGAGGTCGCAGAGCTGGACGGCTACTACATGACGACTGAAGACAAGAAACCTGACCAGATGACGTCCTGGGATCTACTCAAAAAGCTGCAAGAGCAAGCCCCAAAAAAGGACAAGAAGGAATGCTAGATGCGGAAGGGAGCAACACATGAAGAAGGAAGGGTATACTCAATGGACTACAAACCCTGTTTACCCCGAAGCATGCACAATATGGTGGCCCAGTGGGCACATGGGCCCACACACAGATCAAAGACACAGATGAATGATCTGATTGGTGCTTACTGGTTCGCTCCAGGGATCTCCACCCTAACAGCCAAGTTCACTAGCAGCTGTTTGACCTGCGGCAAATGCAACCCTGGAAGAATGGAGAAAGTTTCCACACATCATCTTGCCAGACCACTGTACCCCTTCCAGAGGGTCCAGAAAGACCACATCCAGATGCCGCCAAGTGGAGGATTCGAATATGCCCTTGTGGTCATGGACGTGTTCTCAGGATGACCAGAAGCTTTCCTAGTGAGGAACCAGTCAGCAAAGGCTACTGCAAAGAAGCTACTCTCAGAGATGAGATATGCAGATATGGGGACCCGCATTCACAGCAAATCTCACATGAGAGATCTGGTCAGCAGTAGAGTCAGACTTAGGCCTGCACACTCCCTACAATCCCCAGAGTAGCGAGAAAGTGGAAAGACTGAATGGGACACTTAAGAACAGAATGTTAAAAGTTGGCCAAGATACACGCAAACCATTGCAGGAGACACTCCCAATCACACTACTTAGTGTAAGGCACACTTCCAGAGGCCCATAAAAACTGTCACCATATGAAATTTTGTTTGAGTCTAGCCCCAGGTTAGGGGTATTCTTTCCCTCAGCAGCTGATTATGCAATATGATACTTTGTCTGCTTATGTAATTGAACTCACTAAGAAACTTGCTAACATCCATTCTCAAGCTTTTTCTTCATTGCCAGATCCAGATTCAGTGTCCGGTACGCACTCCTTGAAGCAAGGAGACTGGGTGTTGGTGAAAAAAGTTTGTAAGGAGAAGACCACTCGATCCCAGATCTGGTGGTCCTGTCCAAGTGCCGCTGATGACACCAACCTCTGTGAAGCTGGAGGGAAGACCCACGTGGATCCACGCATCGCACTGCAAGAGAGCTCCCCTACCAGAGGATGACACCCAAGCCAGAATGATGTTGTGGATGCCCTGCCTGACCGAATAGATGATCTACCTGATAAAGAAGGCACTACACATGTTATTGACTAAGAGACTGATTTCAATGAACCCCCGTTAGGGTCAGATCTCCTGATCGCCCATTTGCAAAAAGTCTGTATGGAGTGGGGCGTAGGCGCTAGGCTTGCGTCAGTTCACCGGCAGCACAAAAGAGTCCTTTGGGACAGGAGGCTAGGATTACGGCAAGAGATATCTAAGGGGGGCTTGTGATAGAAATATATATATCATGTAGATCTCACTTGCATGTATACTCCTCTATACTCATATATAGTAGAATAAACAAAGAGCTAGCACTCGACTGTAGCTGGGGTGTGGACGGTGCAAGTGAACGGAGTCAGATGACCCCCAATACTTGAAGAAGAACGAATCACTGCACACGTCAGAATAAGTCAATTTTTGCTGAAGTGAAGATTTTTTATTCAATGGTGCAAAACAAAAGTTCAAGGACGTAACAAGGCAACAGTTCTACTTCTAGCGTTTCGGCCACACAGTGGCCTTGGTCACAGAGTAGTGCTGAAAGACGAAAGAAAAGACGTATAAATAAACAATATGTACAAAAATATAATGAACAAAATTATGTACAATATGTACAACTTAATAAAGGTTCCGTGTGGAAAAACAAACCACAACAAAAACCTAAAGGAGAAATGGGACCCATGTCAATACGAATAATGTAATAAGCAGGTAAAGGTTGTACCCATCCTGCAAGCGACGTCACCATTAAGGCCAAGGAGAAAAGGAAAAAAAAAGGGGGGGGGGGGGTTTAGTTCGTAAAAACCTAAGATCAAACGCAAAGGAGAAAATGATCAAATAAAACAGCAGGACATGATGAAAAAACAACATACCCTTAGTGGTAGTCCAAATGATGTCATATAGTCAAATGGTATTCAAAGACGGGTACGGCCCTGTGATACCCTAATGAGGCAACATGAAAAGAAAAGGTATAGGTATATGGATGAGATGTGTGAAAGAAATCTAATATGGGTGTATAGATTCATAAATATATCATGAGCAATGGAATGATATAAGTGATGTGACACCCAGGAGGGATGTGTGGGGATAAATACATATACAAAAGAGATATTTACCCAAATGGATGTCAGCGGGCAGTTAATGCTAGGTGATATATACAATAGTCCAATATGGGCTTTAGCTGAAACACAGAACACGTACATGTATCTATATACATAGTGTTGGGTAATCAAATAGCAAAAGAAACATAGTATGTGTTTTTAATTAGAAAATTAGACTACCGAATGTCCTAATGCAACACAAGTTCCATGTAGAAAGCAGGAGCAAGCAGCATAAGTGTGCCTGTGTGGAACAGCCGTCCAATTCTGTAAAAAGATGTACAACATGGAGTATGGTGGTAACTCTGTACGGCGGGTTAATATGTGTGTTATGGAGTACCATAAGGCTCCTAAATCCGTAAAGGAAATGCCTACCTAGGGTCCTTGTTATAGCAAGGGTAGTAGGAAAAAAGTAGATGAAGTTGTGTCCAGGCTTAGGCCCAATGGTACGTGTTAGTGCGGCGAGGGTTCACCTAAGCAGCATCTGGAACGAGATGCAGGATTAGTAAGAAGCGGTATAACCGTATGTAAGGCACTTATCTGGGGTCTGGAGCTCACATCCATTGGTGGTGCAGGGGTCACAGCGTCCGCTTGGGCAATCCGGGAGGCAACGCCGACACGCAACAGTGTCCTGGCAGAGGAGGCGGATGTGGCAAGGAGCCGGCCGACGCTGTTTAAGAAGCGCCGCGGCCGGAAGTGAGGGGGACAGACCGGCGCCTGCGCAGAGCGAACAGATCGCATGAGCGTCGTATCAGTTAGAGAGAGCCTGCGCCTGCGCAATGCGACTCATGTATTGGAAGGCGGCAAGGAGGGCGCAGGCGCCACTGCACAAGGAAGAGTGGGTGGGAGCGATATAGCAGTCTGTGTAAGTGCATCAGAAGGCACTAGTGTGTAGTGCAGGCACAGAAGAGAGCAGAGAGGGGGACAGCTGCCTATCCCTAACCAGTATAATAGTTAGAAGTGGAGGGCCATGTTTGTATAGACAAAATGAATGCATATATATGTGCATACAGACAAATGCAAGCCCAAGTACATATTTAAATATAATGTCAATTCATTAAGTAAAACAGAAACACACAAAGCATCCATATAAATTGCAAAATAAAGTAGGAGTCCAAAACACTCTGATCATTAACGGGAGGAGCCTTGAGTTGATAGGGTCAAATAGGTGGTTATGGTAAAGAAATAAAAAAAAAATAAAAAAAAAAATAAAAAAAATATAAAAATAAAAAAATAAAAAAATAAAAATAAAAAATGAAAAATGAAAAAAATGGTTGCCTGGGCAAAGGAAATAAATGAAAAAAATATATCAAAATATATAGAAAGTAAAACCGTACCTGAAATGGGAGGTAAATAAACTGAAATGAAACTTTTTTAAAAAAAATAGAAAGCAGTTAATACAAGAGAAGATAGTATTCTGCTACAGATGGATCTGGATAAGTTGGAAACTTGGGCTGAAAGGTGGCAGATGAGGTTTAACAATGATAAATGTAAGGTTATACACATGGGAAGAGGGAATCAATATCACCATTACACACTGAACGGGAAACCACTGGGTAAATCTGACAGGGAGAAGGACTTGGGGATCCTAGTTAATGATAAACTTACCTGGAGCAGCCAGTGCCAGGCAGCAGCTGCCAAGGCAAACAGGATCATGGGGTGCATTAAAAGAGGTCTGGATACACATGATGAGAGCATTATACTGCCTCTGTACAAATCCCTAGTTAGACCGCACATGGAGTACTGTGTCCAGTTTTGGGCACCGGTGCTCAGGAAGGATATAATGGAACTAGAGAGAGTACAAAGGAGGGCAACAAAATTAATAAAGGGGATGGGAGAACTACAATACCCAGATAGATTAGCGAAATTAGGATTATTTAGTCTAGAAAAAAGACGACTGAGGGGCGATCTAATAACCATGTATAAGTATATAAGGGGACAATACAAATATCTCGCTGAGGATCTGTTTATACCAAGGAAGGTGACGGGCACAAGGGGGCATTCTTTGCGTCTGGAGGAGAGAAGGTTTTTCCACCAACATAGAAGAGGATTCTTTACTGTTAGGGCAGTGAGAATCTGGAATTGCTTGCCTGAGGAGGTGGTGATGGCGAACTCAGTCGAGGGGTTCAAGAGAGGCCTGGATGTCTTCCTGGAGCAGAACAATATTGTATCATACAATTATTAGGTTCTGTAGAAGGACGTAGATCTGGGGATTTATTATGATGGAATATAGGCTGAACTGGATGGACAAATGTCTTTTTTCGGCCTTACTAACTATGTTACTATGTAGAAAGGAAACTTTTTATAACCAAACTCCTAAAGGGTATGTGTCTTACCATCCTGCTGAGGAAGATTACGAATTCTACAGATGCAGTTTAAGTTGCCTAAGGAAAAATAGAGACCTGGTTAGGATAGCCATTCAATTTCCCTATTGAGACCCCTAGGATGAAGAGTGTCTAGCGTGTAGATCCAGTAGGACTCTCGTTGTTTGAGTAGTTGGATGTGATTCCCACCACGTCGAGGACGTGGAACCTTTTCAATGACTTGAAACCTCAGTTGGGCAACCGTGTGTTGGGCTTCTTTAAAATGTAGCGGTAGTGGCAGCCAGGTTTTACCACATCTAATGGTGGATTTGTGGCTAGAGATCCTACTCCTGATGGCTTGGGTGGTTTCCCCTACATATAGTAGTCCGCATGGACATTTGATGACATATATTACAAAGTTTGATTCGCATGTGTAGTAGTCCTTAATTGGAAAGGCCTTCCCAGTGTGCGGATGTAAGACTTCATTACCCTTAATGATATTCGAGCAACACATGCAATTGAGGCAGGGAAATGTGCCTGTTCTTTTCTGTCCTGTCAGAGTCCTTTGTGGCCGTAATCTGGAAGAGCCTAGGTCGGCCCGTACCACCCTATCTTTTACATTGCTAGGACGCCTCATGCTCATTAGGGGAGGGTTTCTAAAGATGGGGATCTGTGGATAGGCCTTGTTCAAGAGGGGCCAGTGTCCCCGAATTAAGTTGTGAATCTTGTACATAGTCGGGTGGTGGTTATGTACAAAGGGGAGTCTGGTTTTTTTTTGTGTGGTATTAATGGTACTGGTGGTATTCCCAAGAGCTTTGGAAGACTCAAGATCTAGGAGTTTTGTGGGGTAGTTGCGTACCCTAAATTTGTCTGCCATTTCATTGACTCTGGTGTTCCTGGTCACCGGGTTAGAGACAATCCTAGCAACCCTCTTGAACTGTGATCCAGGAAGACTATCCCGTGTGGGCTTAGGGTGGCAACTATTGTAAAGTAGTAAGCTATTACAATCCGTTGGTTTAACATATAAATCAGTGCTAAGAAGCCCTGTGGGATCCTTGAGAACCTTCGTGTCCAGGAAAGCAATCTCCTCCTGGTGTTGTACCAGAGTAAAAGATAGTTCTGGTCTAGCCCCATTGATGGTATTGAAAAATTCATGTAGGCTTGTCTGGTCACCTTTCCATATACAGAAAATATCGTCTATGTATCTATACCAAGTGAGGGCGTTCTGTTGGAAAATAGGATTGGGATACACATGTGTGTGCTCAAAATGGTTCATATATAAATTGGCATAGGCCGGGGCCACATTCGACCCCATGGCGGTGCCACAGATCTGTAAAAAGAAATCATCTTCAAACATGAAGAAGTTCTGTCTTAGAACCAAGTTGAGCAGATCGATACATAGATTCTGTAGGTCGGTATCAACGTCAGCTTCACGAAGGGTCAATGCTACAGCTTCAATACCCTTATCGTGTTGAATGGAGGTGTAAAGACTGTTGACATCTAGAGTACATAAGGTACTCCCTGGTGGGATGTTTTTAAGAGTATGAATTTTTTCCAAGAAGTCGCTAGTGTCAAGGACATAGGATCTGGTTGAACGGGCATGTGGAGTCAGAATCTTTTCGAGGAAGATCGATAGTGGATTTAGTATGGAGTTAGTAGAAGCCACTATCGGGCGACCAGGGGGATTATGGAGATCCTTATGTATTTTGGGCAAAATGTAAAGTACTGGAGTTACCGGGTGGTGATTAGTAAGATATGTTCTGGTTTTAGAGTCAATAGTCTTGAGTTGGACATATTTGTCAAGTACCATGTTAATTTTATGGCGTATAGAGGGGGTGGGGTCAGTCTGTAATTTCTGGTAAGTAGTGGAATCAGAGAGTTGTCGTCTAATTTCTGTGATATATTGGCTTCTGTTCATGACAACCGTGGCTCCCCCTTTATCAGCCGGCTTAATAATTATATTTTTGTTATACTTAAGGCTTCAAGGGCCTGTTTCTCCGAGGTGTTGAGATTGTGTTGTACCGGGAAAAGGCCTAACTGTTGATCACGAATAGTATTTTTTATGTCCCTGTCAAGTAGACTAATAAATGTTTCCACTGCGTGATATGATTTAGGTGGCATGAATGTACTCGGGTTCCTAAGGCCTAAGGAATCAATGGTAATTTTGGGTATGTCGTGACTAGGTGTTGTACCAAGTGTGTTACCCCTGTCAGTTGTATTTGTGTCAAAGTGAACCTTCAATCTGATACTCCTGTAGAAGCGTTGTAAATCATTCTCTAGTTGGAATGCATCCCATCTCGAAGTGGGACAAAAGGATAAACCCATGTTGAGTACCTTCAACTCAAGGGGGGACAAAGAATAATCAGAAATGTTAATTACAGAGTTTGGACTCCTACCTGGGACCTCAGGGTCATGTGGCGATCTTGTGTTCTTCCTCCTGGACCTCCTGGTAGGCGTCCATTTCCCCCTATACTCACAGCTAATATATACATTAAAATTAATGGCTTAAAATGTCTGACATAAACTGATATAAGCCAGACAGACTGTATGGGGGTTTTCCAGGCAAAAGAGGAAGAACGCCAGATGTATTAAGTGCTGATCAGATGTCTCAACTTTGTCCTAAATGCCGAGAGCTACATTTTAGTTGCTTAATCAGCATTCATATGTACATTAATCACAATATTCCATATATATTTAGATAACCAATAACAGAGGAGCTAGACAATATGGTAATTAACAAACCACCCCTAAACACTCCTTTCTATATGCAATTATAAATCCATGTATGTACAATAAATCAGCAGTATTGATGGAATGCTTTTCTGTCACAATGGTGTACAGTCTCATTGTTGAGCGCTCAAAATACTCAGTCTTATTGGGAACGGCCGCAGCACACACAGGGATAAATTTATCCAAACCAAATTTCCATAACACACGGTGTTTCGGGCTGTTGGCCCTCGTCAGTGCGAAGCATGAGAACTAATTTGGCTAGGTGAGAGGCTCTGGACTGGGGTCTAAGGGGTATTGTTTCTCCTTATGGAGAGTGTCATACCATCTCTGGCTTGTCAAGGTAAGGAGGCTTATTCGCCATGCAATACTCCTCTGGGAAATATAATATGCAAACTGCCTCTTCTGATAAAAAGACGAATTAAACTCTATAGTGCCACCTGTTGGAAGTAGTGATCCTACAAGTCACAATCAACTCTTTAACGAGTTGTGCAATCTGACTTAGGATAAAAGCCAAATCAGTATCTCAATTCGCAGACATGGTGTTTCGGGCTGTTGGCCCTCGTCAGTGCGAAGCATGGGAACTAATTTGGCTAGGTGAGAGGCTCTGGACTGGGGTCTAAGGGGTGTGACATACCAACTCTGAATTTCCACAAAAATTTAAACTATTAAACTTTGTTCAACTTCACAATTGTGTTCCACTTGTTGTTGATTCTTCACCAAAAATTTACAATTGGTATCTTTATGTTTGAAGCATGATATGTAGGAAAAGGTTGAAAAGTTCCAGGGGGCCGAATACTTTCGCAAAACACTGTATATCCATCCTAATCCTTTTCTCCTGCCCCCATATATCCATCCTTCCATCTCCCTTATATCTATCCTGGTCCTTTTTTCCTGCCCCCATATATCCATCCTGCCGCCCATCTTATATCCATCCTGGTTCTTTTTTTCTGCCCCCCCATATATCCATCCTGCCACCCTGCTTATATCCATCCTGGTCCTTTTTTCATGCTTCCCATATATCCATCCTGCCACCCCTGTTATATCCATCCTGGTCCTTTTTTCCTGGAGACAGAGAGACAGCCAGCCAGACAGAGACAGCCAGAGAGTCAGCCAGAGCCAGAGACAACCAGAGAGACAGCCAGAGACAGCCAGAGAGACAGTCAGAGAGACAGAGACAGCCAGAGAGACAGCCAGACAGCCAGAGAGAGACAGAGAGACCGACAGAGAGACCGACAGAGAGAGACAGAGAGACAGCCTGAGAGACAGACAGCTAGAGAGACAGAGAGACAGCCAGAGAGACTGACAGAGAAAAAGCCAGAGAGGAAGACAGAGACAGACAGAGCCAGAAAGAGAGATAGCCAGAGAGACAGACACAGAGAGACAGACAGAGACAAAAAAAAATTCACCTTACATTTCTGCGTTCCCAGCGCCGGGCGCCGTTCTCCTCTTCCTCTCTGCATGTCAGTGCACATAGTAAAATGGGCACCGACCTAGCAGAGGCCGGCAGCTGATGTGCGCCCGTCAGATGTGGCGCATAACACTGACGTCATACGCTGATGAATATGGGCGCACACTTGTCAGATAGGATCGGGGCGCGGCACCTCAGTGGTTTAGGTAATGACCGCTGCGTGCGCGCGCCGTGCACTTTCTCTGTCTGCACTTTTAACCCCTCTGTGACCTTAGACGTACTATCCCGTCGAGGTGCCCTGGGCTTATCTGACCCTGGACGGGATAGTACGTCATAGCGATCGGCAGCGCTCACGGGGGGAGCGCCGCCGATCGTGGCCGGGTGTCAGCTGCTTATCGCAGCTGACATCCAGCACTATGTGCCAGGAGCGGTCACGGACCGCCTCCGGCACATTAACCCCTGGCACACCGCGATCAAACATGATCGCGATGTGCCGGCGGTGCAGGGAAGCACCGCGCAGGGAGGGGGCTCCCTGCGGGCTTCCCTGAGCCCCCCGCAGCAACGCGATGTGATCGCGTTGCTGCGGGGGTCTTACCTCCCTCCCTGCCTGCTCGAGCCCCGGATCCAAGATGGCCGCGGATCCGGGTCCTGCAGGGAGGGAGGTGGCTTCACAGAGCCTGCTCAGAGCAGGCACTGTGAAGCCTGCAGCGCTGCTAGTCAGATCAGTGATCTGACAGAGTGCTGTGCAAACTGTCAGATCACTGATCTGTGATGTCCCCCCTGGGACAAAGTAAAAAAAAAATTTTCCAAATGTGTAAAAAAAATAAAAAAAAAATATTCCAAAATAATGAAAAAAATAAATAAAAATTATTCCCATAAATACATTTCTTCATCTAAATAAAAAAAGAACCAATAAAAGTACACATATTTAGTATTGCCGCGTCCGTAACGACCCGACCTATAAAACTGTCCCACTAGTTAACCCCTTCAGTAAACACCGTAAGAAAAAAAAAAAAAAAACGAGGCTAAAAACAACGCTTTATTATCATACCGCCGAACAAAAAGTGGAATAACACGCGATCAAAAGATAGACAGATATAAATAGCCATGGTACCACTGAAAACGTCATATTGTCCCGCAAAAAACGAGCCGCCATACAGCATCATCAGCAAAAAATAAAAAAGTTATAGTCCTGAGAATAAAGCGATGCAAAAATAATTATTTTTTTCTGTAAAATAGTTTTTATCGTATGAAAGCGCCAAACCATAAAAAAATGATATAAATGAGGTATCGCTGTAATCATACTGACCCGAAGAATAAAACTTATTTATCAATTTTACCAAACGTGGAACGGTATAAACGCCTCCCCCAATAGAAATTCATGAATAGCTGGTTTTTGGTAATTCTTCCACACAAAAATCGGAATAAAAAGCGATCAAAAAATGTCATGTGCCCGAAAATGTTTTCAATAAAAACGTCAACTCGTCCCACAAAAAACAAGACCTCACATGACTCTGTGGACCAAAATATGGAAAAATTATAGCTCTCAAAATGTGGTATTGCAAAAAATATTTTTTGCAATAAAAAGCGTCTTTCAGTGTGTGACGGCTGCCAATCATAAAAATCCGCTAAAAAACTCGCTATAAAAGTAAATCAAGCCCCCCTTCATCACCCCCTTAGTTAGGGAAAAATAAAAAAAAATGTATTTATTTCCATTTTCCCATTAGGGCTATGGTTAGGATTAGGGTTAGGGCTAGGGTTAGGGCTAGGGTTAGGGCTAGGGTTAGGGTTAGGGCTAGGGTTAGGGCTAGGATTAGGGTTAGGGTTAGGGTTAGGGCTAGGGTTAGGGCTAGGGCTAGGGCTAGGGCTAGGGTTAGGGTTGGGGCTACAGTTAGGGTTGGGGCTAAAGTTAGGGTTAGGGTTTAGATTACATTTGCAGTTGGGAATAGGGTTGGGATTAGGGTTAGGGGTGTGTCAGGGTTAGAGGTGTGGTTATGGTTACCGTTGGAATTAGGGTTAGGGGTGTGTTTAGATTAGGGTTTCAGTTATAATTGGGGGGTTTCCACTGTTTCGGCACATTAGGGGCTCTCCAAACACGACATGGCGTCCGATCTCAATTCCAGCCAATTCTGCGTTGAAAAATTAAAACAGTGCTCCTTCCCTTCCGAGCTCTCCTGTGTGCCCAAACAGGGGTTTACCCTCACATATGGGGTATCAGCGTACTCAGGACAAATTGGACAACAACTTTTGTGGACCAATTTCTCCTGTTACCCTTGGGAAAATACAAAACTGGGGGCTAAAAAATAATTTTTGTGGGAAAACAAAAAGATTTTTTTATTTTCACGGCTCTGCGTTATAAACTGTAGTGAAACACTTGGGGGTTCAAAGTTCTCACAACACATCTAGATAAGTTCATTGAGGGGTCTAGTTTCCAATATGGGGTCACTTGTGGGGGCTTTCTACTGTTTAGGTACATTAGGGGCTCTGCAAACGCAATGTGACGCCTGCAGACCAATCCATCTAAGTCTGCATTCCAAATGATGCTCCTTCCCTTCTGAGCCCTCCCATGCGCCCAAACGGTGGTTCCCCCCCACATATCGGGTATCAGCGTACTCAGGACAAATTGGACAACAACATTTAAGGTCCAATTTCTCCTGCTAATCTTGGAAAAATACAAAACTGGGGGCTAAAATATAATTTTTGTGGAAAAAAAAATATTTTTTATTTGCACGGCTCTGCGTTATAAACTGTAGTGAAATACTTGGGAGTTCAAAGCTCTCACAACACATCAAGATGAGTTCCTTAGGGGGTCTACTTTCCAAAATGGTGTCACTTGTGGGGGGTTTCTACTGTTTAGGTACATTAGGGGCTCTGCAAACGCAATGTGACGCCTGCAGACCAATCCATCTAAGTCTGCATTCCAAATGATGCTCCTTCCCTTCCGAGCCCTCCCATGCGCCCAAACGGTGGTTCCCCCCCACATATCGGGTATCAGCGTACTCAGGATAAATTGGACAACAACATTTAGGGTCCAATTTCTCCTGCTAACCTTGGAAAAATACAAAACTGGGGGCTAAAATATAATTTTTGTGGAAAAAAAAAAATTTTATTTGCACGGCTCTGCGTTATAAACTGTAGTGAAATACTTGGGGGTTGAAAGCTCTCACAACACATCAAGATGAGTTCCTTAGGGGGTCTACTTTCCAAAATGGTGTCACTTGTGGGGGGTTTCTACTGTTTAGGTACATTAGGGGCTCTGCAAACGCAATGTGACGCCTGCAGACCATTCCATCTAAGTCTGCATTCCAAATGGCGCTCCTTCCCTTCCGAGCCCTCCCATGCGCCCAAACGGTGGTTCCCCCCCCACATATGGGGTATCAGCGTACTCAGGACAAATTGGACAACAACTTTTGGGGTCCAATTTCTCCTGTTACCCTAGGGAAAATACAAAACTGGGGGCTAAAAAATAATTTTTGTGGGAAAAAAATTTTGTTTTATTTTTATGGCTCTGCATTATAAACTTCTGTGAAGCCCTTGGTGGGTCAAAGTGCTCACCACACATCCAGATAAGTTCCTTAGGGGGTCTATTTTCCAAAATGGTGTCAATTGTGGGGGGTTTCAATGTTTAGGCACATCAGTGGCTCTCCAAACGCAACATGGCGTCTCATCTCAATTCCTGTCAATTTTGCATTGAAAAGTCAAACGGCGCTCCTTCCCTTCCGAGCTCTTCCATGCGCCCAAACAGTGGTTTACTCCCACATATGGGGTATCAACGTACTCAGGACAAATTGCACAACAACTTTTGGGGTCCATTTTCTCCTGTTACCCTTGGTAAAATAAAACAAATTGGAGCTGAAATAAATTTTTTGTGTAAAAAAGTTAAATGTTCATTTTTATTTAAACATTCCAAAAATTCCTATTAAACACCTGAAGGGTTAATAAACTTCTTGAATGTGGTTTTGAGCACCTTGAGGGGTGCAGTTTTTAGAATGGTGTCACACTTGGGTATTTTCTATCATATAGACCCCTCAAAATGACTTCAAATGAGATGTGGTCCCTAAAAGAAAAATGGTGTTGTAAAAATGAGAAATTGCTGGTCAATTTTTAACCCTTATAACTCCCTAACAAAAAAAAAATTTGGTTCCAAAATTATGCTGATGTAAAGGAGATATGTGGGAAATGTTACTTATTAAGTATTTTGTGTGACATATCTCTGTGATTTAATTGCATAAAAATTCAAAGTTTGAAAATTGCGAAATTTTCCAAATTTTCGCCAAATTTCCATTTTTTTCACAAATAAACGCAGGTACTATCAAAGAAATTTTACCACTACCATGAAGTACAATATGTTACGAGAAAACAATGTCAGAATCACCAGGATCCGTTGAAGCGTTCCAGAATTATAACCTCATAAAGGGACAGTGGTCAGAATTGTAAAAATTGGCCTGGTCATTGACGTGCAACCACCCTTGGGGGTAAAGGGGTTAAAGGGCCCGCACCCCTAAAAACCGCATACTTTTTTTTTCTTCTTTTCCTCCTCTCCTGCCCCCAGAGACAAGGGTGCACGGGGGATTTCCCTGATACCCTACCAGGCCAGTCGGACCCTGCACACATCCATCCCTCCATCCTTCCAGCTCTATCTCCATCCATCCCTCATCCACACATCCATCCTTCCATCCGTTCATATTTTCTTTTAAAACAGCATCACAAACCAATTTTTTAGAGTAACCATCCTGTCAGAACTGCTTATGACGGATTTTAGATACATCCAAAAAGTCAGAAACAACGGTACAGTATTTTTGTATCCTCTAGTATTGGCCGTCTGGTATGTTGGTTATCCATTTGGGAAGATGTTCAAGGTCAAATCAAAGATAGCTATTCACATCTACATGTTTGAAAGAAGTTGAAGTGGATAACCTACCAGTCTCATCCAAACGTACCATCAGGTCTAAATATTGGAGGGCAGTATCAAACAAAGAAGCCGTAAAAGAGAGCCACCAAGAATTTTTGTTGAGAACCTCTTTCCTTGAGCCAGAACAAATGAAGAACAAATTGTCAATACAACGACGGTAAAAGGCTATTCATCCTAAAGCCAAAGAGGACTGCACGATGAAGATGGATCCCCATCGCGCAGCCCTTAATCTGATGGTATACAGAATTTTCAAATGTGAACATATTATTGTACAAAATGAGCAAAATGAACACTGTATAATGTAGATAAAGATTTAACTTTATCCAGGAAGCACTATGAACCCCAATTCCTGTTTGGATGGTGTTGAGTCAATAAAGGAAAAACCATTCATCAAAGGTGGATAAGATACAGAAGGAGCAGTATCATAAATAGCACCAGCCACTTTATTTGGGGAACTAACAGAGAGGGCTCTGCTACGTACTTTTTAGAGAAATTATCTGTTAATTTTACTTTAATAAAATTAAAGTAAACTCTTTGTTACGAGAAAGCTTTGGCTCAATTGAATTGTCAATGGGAAGAACCGGAGTTGTGTCTAATGGGTTCAAAAGAACCTTACTAGAAGTTTCAACATTACAAGGAGCAGAAGATTGCTTAGGTGAAAGAGAATCCGCAAAAGGTTTATGTGACAATGATTCATTTATGAATAGTTAATAAAGGTAAATTAGTTAGATTCAAAGACTCATTATTTTGAACTGAAGTGACCATGGGAAAGTTATTTATGGGAAAGTTCCCCAATCTGAAATCATCTGGAATGTGCGGAACCTCATTTGACCCCACCAAATTAGTTGAGGCCACAATTACAGGGGGGTATGGCGAGAGTGAAGGTGTATGTACCATTTGAGAAGGGTTAGACTTATCAGGTGTGGGTATATCCTTCCTAATGGCTTCAACACCCAGTGGATCCTGATGTTCATAATAAGCTTTTTGTTGTTTGGTTTTTAGAGATGCTAAAACAAAGGTCCCTTTTTGATATGTATAATTTATTATGAGTAACTAATGGAATATCAGAAAGGGAAGTTACAGAGGGTTGGGCAACAACCTCCATTGGTTCATCAGATGAAATTCCATCCTTGCTATCATGCATACATTTTGCTACTTTTTTCTTTACCATAACATCTTCAAACTTATTTAATCTGACCCGAAGATTTAAATCAAATTCTTTAAAATCTGAGGAGAATGAATAAGAAGCGAGATTACTTCTAAAGGGAACCCAACTCTTCCCTTTAAATATGTAATTTCCCCGTTTTTTATACCACCTGAGAAAGTTAGCATGCCACTATCGAAACACGTTGTGGAGTGCAATACACAGTATTTTTAATAAACGTTTGTGCCTTTTAATTTTAACTATTTTGCCCTTTTTGCCTCAGCGCTCCTAAGTACCGTGCCATCCTTTGTTTTCCCAATCATCACAGATAGCCGCATACGCCTCTCCATAGAAAATGCAGACAGACTTAGTCTGCTTTCGCACATCAGGTTTTTTGTTTCAGGCTAAATCCGGCTCTTTGGAGAAAAACCAGAACCGGAAAAATAAAAACCAGAACCGTTTTTTCCCCCATTGACTTTTATTAGCGCAGGATTGCGCCGGATGGCCCAGCATTCCTTCCGATTTGTCGCCGGATCTGGCAAACAATCGATTCCGGCGTCTACTGTAACGTTTTTTGTCTGCGGCTACAATGCATGTCTATGGATGCCGGATTGCGCCGGATCTGGAACAAGGCGGATCCGGCTTTCTACACTGAGCATGCTCAGAAACCATGGGCATGCCCCCAAGACACATATATAAAGCAATGCCATTGAGGCCCTCACTCATTTCCAGCCATACTGCCAGCCAGAGAGCCCACACCCTGTCAAGACTGAATAACTCACAGCCATAGAGCGGAGCCAGCTATAAACCTGCCACAGAGCCCAGCCAGCAAAGCCTGGAGCAGAGCCTGCCACAGAGGCCAGCCAGCTATAACCTGCCACAGAGCCCAGCCAGCTCTCCTGCTACAGAGCCCAGCCAGCTACAGGCCTGCCACAGAGGCCAGCCAGCTATAACCTGCCACAGAGCCCAGCCAGCTCTCCTGCTACAGAGCTACATGTCTAACCCTATTTTGCTCTTTCAGCCAGTGCCATGTATACAGTATATTAATTGTTTGTTTCTTCTGTTTTGTTCCACAGCACCGTCGGAAGCACTCGGGAGCCTGCAGCACAGTTGAATCCTTCTGGGGCAATCCCTCAGGAGGCCACCACTGAGGGACACTTTGACAGTGCCGGCCCCTCTGCACCTTCCCACTCTGCACCTTCCCAGCCTTCCCACACATCGGATGCCTCTGTCCTATCTGCGAGCGCTGGAGCATCCTGGCCGGTTCCATTGCATGTATCTGCTGGTGAGGATATAACTTTTCCTGTACCCCACCCCTCTGCTGCTGCCACCTCTAGTACACCTGTAGCATCGGGGCGCCATCGGCAGAGGGGTCAGGTACATAATTATGCGCCCTTACACCTGAATGCATCCCTCCAGAACTGTCTGAAAGTTTTGTCCGAGCAAATGGCTGCAGGTTTTAATTTAATACATAAAAGTATACTCGAGATGCATACACTTCTGTTAACGATACGTTCAGAGGCACGACAGTCACCGAACAACACTTTTTTCCAGTCAGTACTTGAGCAAATGGAGGTTCTATCTACTTCTCAGCAGATGCAAGTAATGGAATCCTGCCAGTCGACTCTAGCGCTCATTGCCTCAAAAGCAGAGACTATAGCCACCCATGCTGCAACTGCCCTACTTCCTCCACTGTCCATCATTACAGCCACTACCATTCTCCTGACCTGTACCACCAACCTGCCCGTGCCCCATCCCACCAAACTCACCATCACCCACGTCATGCCCGTACCCATCCCACCAGCCACAACACTTCCAGGGTTCCCGTGCCCCTTCCAACCAGCCACACTACCAGACTCCTGCCCGTGCCCCTTCCCACCAATATGATGACCCTGACCCATACCACTTAGCATCTACATAATCCGCGCCTCCTCTTCCTGCCCACTACCACCAGCCTCTATTACCTCCTTTCCAACCCTCTTCTCCACCCATCACTGCTTCTGCCTCCCAATCCTCTCAAATCATCACATACACCCGTCCATCCTATCAAATTCCTAACTCCAATCCCACTTTCCTGTCCACCCGCTCAATTGCCTTCTCCACATCTTCACCACTACCTATTGATCCTTCCCCACCACCAACACATTCCTCTCTCCACACTCCCACTGTCGAAGTGTCCCTATCCGACAGCCCCTCTAGCACTATCTTCACCCCGAGTTATTCCAATCTATAGTTTTCTGTGCTGCAAAATAAAGTTTATTTATGTGTTTAAAAATAAAAGTTTGTTTTTGCTATTTAAAAAAAATAAAACTGTGTTGTTTACAGCTATTTTGTACTTATTCTTCAAAAAAGGTATAGATAACACTTTAGTTAACCCCTTAAGCCCCAAGGGTGGTTTGCACGTTAATGACTGGGCCAATTTTTACAATTCTGAACACTGTCCCTTTATGAGGTTATAACTCTGGAATGCTTCAACGAATCTTGGCGATTCTGACATTCTTTTCTCATGACATATTGTACTTCATGACAGTCATAAAATTTCTTTGATATAATTTGCGTTTATTTGTGAATTAAATGGAAATTTAATATGCAAAAGTGCATGCTGTGCCACACTAGCGGACGCCACTAACCACCCAGGCTTGGGTAAAGTAAGCGCTCTAATAGTGCACGGCGCTGAACTGGCGGTCACAGCAGTTAGACGCTGTTTCGTGTGTTAAAGCTGTGAGTTCAGCCGGGCGCTAGATTGCAGCCATACACCTTACGCGAACAGTCATACAAAAGGGATGGGTTTTTTAAGGAACGACTTGCACTCATCAACACACACACACGATAACAATTGTATACTATCGCATGGCTGTGTGGCCATGCAAACCTTTTATAGCTGCAGCAAGAACAAGACCTTTCCGAGAAGGCTGCAGTATATAAGCATGTGACCCCCCGACCTCCAATGGGAGGTCATCCCGTGGGCATGCTCAGAAAGTGAGAATCTGGACTTAGTCCCAGAAAGACCTGCTCGCTGCTGAACATTGCTGGCTACAAGAACAGAGCCTGGAAGGGCAGTAGGAACCAGTCGTCCAGTATTAGCCTGAGCTAGATGCTGGGACTGATGTCTCCGCTGAACAAACTCCACTGCGGCTGGAGAAGAATGGGAGACCGCAGCGGAGATGGTTCGAGATTCCCCCTGTGCAGAGGCGGGAACTCAACACCTAACAGTGCTTCACAGAAGTTAATAATGCAGAGCCACAAAAATAAAAAATCATATTTTTTCACGAATATGTTTTTTCTCCCCCAATTTTTTATTTTCCCAAGGGTAAGAGAAGAAATTCGACCCCAAAAGTTGTTATCCAAATTGTCCTGGGTACGCTGATACCCCATATGTGGGGGGGAACCACAGTTTGTGCGCATGGCAGAGCTCGGAAGGGAAGGAGCGCCATTTGGAATGCAGACTTAGATGGATTGATCTGCAGGCTTCACTTTGCATTTGCAAAGCCCCTGATGCACCTAAACAATAGATACCCCCCAGAAGTGACACCATTTTGGAAAGTAGACCCCCTAAGGAATTTATCTAGCTGTGTTTTGACAGCTTTGAACCCCCAAGTTTTTCACTACAGTTTTTAATGCAGAACCATGAAAATAAAAAATCATTTTTTTCCACAAAGATTATTTATTAGCCCCCAGTTTTGTATTTTTCAAGGGTAACAGGAGACATTGGACCCCAAAAGTTGTTGTCCAATTTGTCCTGAGAATGCTGATACACATATGTGGGGGGAACCCCCGTTTGGGCGCATGGCAGAGCTCAGAAGGGAAGGAGCACCATTTGGAATGCAGACTTAGATAGATTGGTCTGCAGGCGTCACAATGCATTTGCAGAGCCCCTGATGCACCTAAACAGTAGAAACCCCCCAAAAGTGACCCATTTTGGAAGGTAGACCCCTCAAGGAACTTATCTAGATGTTTTTTGACAGCTTTGAACCCCCAAGTTTTTCACTACAGTTTATAACGCAGAGTCGTGAAAATAAAAATTAATTTTTTTCCAACAAAAATGTTTTTTTAGCCCCCCAAATTTTTATTTTTCCAAGGGTAACAAGAGAAATTGGACCCCAAAAGTTATTGCCCAATTTGTCCTGAGTACGCTGATACCCATATGTGGGAAAGAACCACCGTTTGGGCGCATGGCAGAGCTCGGAATGGAAGGAGCGTCATTTGGAATGCAGACTTAGATGGATTGGTCTGCAGGCGTCACGTTGCATTTGCAGAGCCCCTGATGCACCTAAACAGTAGAAACCCCCAAGAAGTGACACTATTTTAGAAAGTAGACCCCTCAAGGAACTTATCTAGATGTGTTTTGAGAGCTTTGAACACCCAAGTGTTTCACTACAGTTTACGTGAAAATAAAAAATATTTTTTTCCCTCAAAAATGTTTTTTTAGTCCCCAAAATTTTTATTTTCCCAAGGGTAACAAGAGAAGTTGGACCCAAATAGTTGTTGTCCAATTTGTCCTGAGTATGCTGACACCCCATATGTTGGGGTAAACCCCTGTTTGGGCGCACAGGAGAGCTTGGAAAGGAAGGACCACTGATTTACTTTTTTAATGCAGAATTGGCTGGAATTGAGATCGGACGCCATGTCGCATATGGAGAGCCCTGATGTGCCTAAACAGTGGAAACCCCCAATTCTAACTGAAACCCTAACCCCAACACACCCCTAACCCTAATCCCAACCATAACCATAACCACACCCCTACCCTGACACACCCCTAACCCTAATCCCAACCGTAAATGTAACCCTAACTTTAGCCCCAACCCTAACTTTAGCCCCAACCCTAACTTTAGCCCCAACCCTAACCCTAGCCCCAACCCTAACCCCAAGCCTAGCCCCAACCCTAACCCTAACCCTAGCCCCAACCCTAGCCCTAACCCTAGCCCTAACCATAGCCCTAACCCTAATGGGAAAATGGAAATAAATACATTTTTTATTTTTTTATGTTTCCCTAACTAAAGGGGTAATGAGGGGGGGTTGGATTTACTTTATAGCAGGTTTTCTAGCGGATTTTTATGATTGCCAGCCATCACACACTAAAAGACGCTTTTTATTGCAAAACATATTTTTTGCGTTACCACATTTTGAGACCTATAATTTTTCCATATTTTGGTCCACAGAGTCATGTGAGGTCTTGTTTTTTGCGGAACGAGTTGACATTTTTATTGGTAACATTTTTGGGCACGTGACATTTTTTGATCGCCTTTTATTCCGATTTTTGTGAGGCAGAATGACCAATAACCAGCTACTCATGAATTTCTTTTCTTTTTTTTTTGGGGGGGGGGGGGTAGTTTATACCGTTCCGCGTTTGGTAAAATGGATAAAGCAGTTTTATTCTTCGGGTCAGTACGTTTACAGCGATACCTCATTTATATCATTTTTTTATGTTTTGCCACTTTTTATACGATAAAAACTATATTATAGAAAAAATAATAATTTTTGCATCGCTTTATTCTGAGGACTGTAACTTTTTTATTTTTTTGCTGATGATGCTGTATCACGGCTCGTTTTTTACGGGACAAGATGACGTTTTCAGCGGTACCATGATATTTATATCCGTCTTTTTGATTGCGTGTTATTCCACTTTTTGTTCGGCGGTATGATAATAACCGCGTTGTTTTTGCCTCGTTTTTTGGGGGTTTTTTTACGGTGTTTACTGAAGGGGTTAACTAGTGGGACAGTTTTATAGGTCGGGTCGTTACGGACGTGGCGATACTAAATATGTGTACTTTTATTGTTTTTTTTATTTAGATAAAGAAATGTATTTATGGGAACAATATATATATATATATTTTTTTTTTCTTTACTTAGGATTTTTTTTTTTACACATTTAAAAAATTTTTTTTTAACTTTTTTACTTTGTCCCAGGGGGGACATCACTGTATAGTGACAGATCGCTGATCTGAGACTTTGCAGAGCACTGTGTCAGATCAGCGATCTGGTGTGCTCTGCTGCTTGGTAACAGAGCCTACTCTAGACCCGGAAGTACTCCCTGCAGGAATCGAAAGTAGCCCCGCGGCCATTTTGGATCCGGGGCCTGCAGGGAGGAGACGCTTGGTACAAGGTGAGCAAATCGCCTTGTATCGATCGTCTCAGGGAAGCCCGCAGGGAGCCCCTTCCCTGCGCAATGCTTCCCTATGCCCCCAGAACACTGCGATCATGTTTGATCGCGGTGTGCCGGGAGTTAATGTGCCGGGAGCGGTCCATGACCGTTCCTTGCACATAGTGCCAGATGTCAGCTGCGATAGTCAGCTCAGCTGACACCCGGCTGTGATCAGCCACGCTCCTCCCGTGAGCGCGGCTGATCTCGTATGACGTACTATCCCGTCACTGGGAATTAAGTCCCAGGTCACCTTGACGGGATAGTGCGTCATATGGAATTAAGAGGTTAAACAAGCTTTATTGGTCAGAGGTAAAATACTTTGGGTACAACCCAAACAGTTGCGCAACTTGGGTAAAAGGTAAAACCAAACAGATACACAACTTGGGTAAAAGGTAAAACCAAACAGGTGCACAACTTGGGTAAAAGGTAAAATACTTATTACAAGGAAAAAGACAAATTGTTCAAACTCTCTCATCCTGCCAGTCTATTCTTCCTTTGGGTGAAATAAAATATTCTGCAAATTGATCCTGAATTCTGGAAACAGTGGCAGAACTTCTATACGTTTGGATGCTATAATCAGCCAAGGTGGTTTGTTCAGGATGGTCCTCAATGGAAATCTGTTCCTTGGATAGCACATAATTGTGCAGGACAACACAAGCTTTCACTACCTCATCCACAGTGTCTGTCTTCAAGTTAATAGATGTCAGGAGAACTCTCCATTTGGCGGTTAAGATCCCAAACGCACACTCGACCATTCTCCGTGCACGTGAGTCAGTAGTTGAAAATTCTTTTAGTATTGTTTAAACCACGGCTGGAGTAGAGTTTCAAAACATGTTCTGAAAGCAGAAAGGCTTCATCCCCAACACAAACAAAAGGCATTGGTGGCTCAGACGTTTGAGGCAGTGGTCTAGGGGGGGGGAATTGAAAGGTTTGTCCATACAAATGCCGCCCCATAGAAGACAGTTTGAAAACTTGTGAATCATTTGAGAGGTCATACGCCCCAATATCCACCGCTAGGGTTGGGCGAAACGGATCGTTCATTTTCAAAAGTCGCCGACTTTTGGCAAAGTCGGGTTTCATGAAACCCGACCCGATCCCTGTGTGGGGTCGGCCATGCGGCACGCGACTTTCGCACCAAAGTCGCATTTCAATTACGCTAAAAGCACCATTTCTCAGCCAATGAAGGTGGACGCAGAGTGTGGGCAGCGTGATGACATAGGTCCTGGTCCCTACCATCTTACAGAAGGGCATTGCAGTGATTGGCTTGCTGTCTGCGGCGTCACAGGGGCTATAAAGGGGCGTTCCCGCCGACCGCCATCTTACTGCTGCTGATCTGAGCATAGGGAGAGGTTGCTGCCGCTTCGTCAGAAGCAGGGATAGCGTTAGGCAGGGTCCATTAACCCCCAAACCGCTTGTGCTGTAGCGATTTCCACTGTCCAACACCACCTTTTGTTTGCAGGGACAGTGGAAGCTACATTTTTTTCCTCAGAGCTGTAGCTCATTGGGCTGCCCTAGAAGGCTCCCTGATAGCTGCATTGCTGTGTGTACGCCGCTGTGCAAACCAACTGCTTTTTTCAAAGCACAAATCCTGTTGTTCCTTCCTTTCTGCACAGCTATCTTGTTTGTTTGTCCACACTTTTGATGTAATTTGTGCAGCAGTCCACTCCCTGTTATTGCTGCCTGCCATACCTGGCTGAGATTACTGCAGGGAGATAGTAATTGTAGGACAGTCCCTGTTTTTTTTCTTTTTTTTTAAATTCTCCCTGAAAAAAAAATAAATAGTGGGAGATTAATCTTGGCATTTGTGCTTGAGTGCCAGTCGTGTGTGCCATCTCTCTCCAATTGTGGGGCACAGAAAGCCTAGTGTCTATAATCCTTTTTTTTTTTTTTTTTTAATTCTCCCTAAAAAAAAATAGTGGGAGATTAAGATTGGCATTTCTGCCAATTAGTGCCAGTCCTGTGTGTGCCATCTCTCTCCAATTTTGGGGCACAGAAAGCCTAGTGTGTAATACTGGCCCTGATTTCTTGGCAATTCTCCCTAACCCAAAAATGTAGTGGGAGATTAAGATTGGCATTTCTGCTAGAGTGCCAGTCCTGTGTGTGCCATCTCTCTCCAATTTTGGGGCACAGAAAGCCTAGTGTGTAATACTGGCCCTGATTTCTTGGCAATTCTCCCTAACCCAAAAAAGTAGTGGGAGATTAAGATTGGCATTTCTGCTAGAGTGCCAGTCCTGTGTGTGCCATCTCTCTCAAATTGTGGGCCACAGAAAGCCTAGTTTTTTTAATTTTTTTTTATTTTGGTTTTTAAATTCTCCCTGAAAAAAAATAAATAGTGGGAGATTAATATTGGCCTTTGTGCTTCTGTGCCAGTCCTGTGTGTGCCGTCTCTCTCAAACTGTGGGCCACAGAAAGCCTACTGTCTGTTTTTTTTTATTTTGGTTTTTAAATTCTCCCTTAAAAAAAATAAATAGTGGGAGATTAATATTGGCCTTTGTGCTTTTGTGCCAGTCCTGTGTGTGCCATCTCTCTCAAATAGTGGGCCACAGAAAGCCTAGTGTCTGTTTTTGGTTATTTTGGTTTTTATATTCTCCCTGAAAAAAAAATAAATAGTGGGAGATTAATATTGGCCTTAGTGCTTCTGTGCCAGTCCTGTGTGTGCCATCTCTCTCAAATTTTGGGCCACAGAAAGCCTAGTTTTTTTTTAGTTTTTTTATTTTGGTTTTTAAATTCTCCCTGAAAAAAAATAAATAGTGGGAGATTAATATTGGCCTTTGTGCTTCTGTGCCAGTCGTGTGTGCCATCTCTCTCAAATTGTGGGCCACAGAAAGCCTAGTGTCTGTTTTTTTTTATTTTGGTTTTTAAATTCCCCCTTAAAAAAATAAATAGTGGGAGATGAATATTGGCCTTTGTGCTTCTGTGCCAGTCGTGTGTGCCATCTCTCTCAAATTGTGGGCCACAGAAAGCCTAGTGTCTGTTTTTGGTTATTTTGGTTTTTAAATTCTCCCTGAAAAAAAATAAATAGTGGGAGATTAATATTGGCCTTTGTGCTTCTGTGCCAGTCCTGTGTGTGCCATCTCTCTCAAATTTTGGGCCACAGAAAGCCTAGTTTTTTTTTATTTTTTTTATTTTGGTTTTTAAATTCTCCCTGAAAAAAAATAAATAGTGGGAGATTAATATTGGCCTTTGTGCTTCTGTGCCAGTCCTGTGTGTGCCATCTCTCTCAAATGGTGGGCCACAGAAAGCCTAGTGTCTGTTTTTGGTTATTTTGGTTTTTAAATTCTCCCTGAAAAAAAATAAATAGTGGGAGATTAATATTGGCCTTTGTGCTTCTGTGCCAGTCCTGTGTGTGCCATCTCTCTCAAATTTTGGGCCACAGAAAGCCTAGTTTTTTTTTATTTTTTTTATTTTGGTTTTTAAATTCTCCCTGAAAAAAAATAAATAGTGGGAGATTAATATTGGCCTTTGTGCTTCTGTGCCAGTCGTGTGTGCCATCTCTCTCAAATTGTGGGCCACAGAAAGCCTAGTGTCTGTTTTTTTTTTTTTTGTTTTTAAATTCTCCCTTAAAAAAAAATAAATAGTGGGAGATTAATATTGGCCTTTGTGCTTCTGTGCCAGTCGTGTGTGCCATCTCTCTCAAATTGTGGGCCACAGAAAGCCTAGTGTCTGTTTTTTTTAAATTTTGTTTTTTAAATTCTCCCTTAAAAAAAAAAAAATAGTGGGAGATTAATATTGGCCTTTGTGCTTCTGTGCCAGTCCTGTGTGTGCAATCTCTCTCAAATTGTGGGCCACAGAAAGCCTAGTGTCTGTTTTTTTTTTTTTTTTTTTTTTTAAATTCTCCCTAAAAAAAAAATAAATAGTGGGAGATTAATATTGGCCTTTGTGCTTCTGTGCCAGTACTGTGTGTGCCATCTCTCTCAAATTGTGGGCAACAGAAAGCCTAGTGTCTGTTTTTGGTTATTTTGGTTTTTAAATTCTCCCTGAAAAAAAATAAATAGTGGGAGATTAATATTGACCTTTGTGCTTCTGTGCCAGTCCTGTGTGTGCCATCTCTCTCAAATTGTGGGCCACAGAAAGCCTAGTGTGTGTTTTTGGTTATTTTGGTTTTTAAATTCTCCCTGAAAAAAATAAATAGTGGGAGATTAATATTGGCATTTGTGCATGAGTGACAGTCTTGCGTGTGTGGCATCTCTCTCATTTTGTGCCACAGAAAACCGAGTGTGTAACATTGTGCCTGATTTTCCTTGCAGTCTCACCCACCTATAAAGGGATATCTAAATCCTACAGAAGTTAGAGTTCACCTTGTAAGTTGTTTTACAGTAACAAATACCATTAGTTTGGTTATGTTTTTAAAACAATGAGGAAGTCTGGTGGAAGAGGTCGTGGCCGTGGGCATTCATTGCCAGCTGGTAATGATGGTAGTGGTGGTGGAGCATCAGGTGGTCGTGGGAAAAACAATATAGCACCTAAGTCTCGAGCTGTGGAGCCAGGTTCGTCGTCTGGCTACACAAGGCCTCGAACGCTCCTTTTTCTGGGAGTAGGAAAACCGCTTTTAAAGCCGGAGCAGCAAGAGCAAGTTTTGGCTTTCCTTGCTGACTCAGCCTCTAGCTCTTTTGCTTCCTCTTCTGAAACTGGTAAATGTAAAAGCAGCGCATTGTTAGTGGATGTTCACGGTCAGGGACAAGTCGCTTCCTTGTCCTCTTCAGCAAAAACAACAACAGAGAAGGATGCGTCAGGCGACACAACGGGTTACTCCATGGAGCTCTTTACACATACCGTTCCTGGCTTAGAAAGTGAAACAGTTAACAGGCCATGCCCATTACAAGTTTAATCGGACATGGAGTGCACAGATGCACAGCCACAGCCAGATTACTATGCTGTTCCTTTGACTCAGACCACAACACTGCCCTCGCAGTGTACTGATCCAGAATCAGACCCTGATGAGACTATGGTGCCCCGTCACGAACGCTATACCACCGGCTTACACGGTGACACAGACGAAGTTGCATACGAGATAGAAGAGGAGGTCATAGATGACCCAGTTGTTGACCCCGATTGGCAGCCATTGGGGGAACAGGGTGCAGGCGGCAGTAGTTCTGAAGCGGAGGAGGAGGGGCCGCAGCAGGCATCAACATCGCAACAGGTTCCATCTGCCGGGCCCGTATCTGGCCCAAAACGCGTGGCAATGCCAAAACCTGTTGGAGGACAGCGTGACCATCCGGTTAAAGCTCAGTCTGCAATGCCTGAAAAGGTATCCGATGCTAGAAAGAGTGCAGTCTGGCATTTTTTTAAACAACATCCAATTGATCAGCGCAAAGTCATCTGTCAAAAATGTTCAACTACCTTAAGCAGAGGTCAGAATCCGAAAAGTCTAAATACAAGTTGCATGCATAGACATTTAACCACCATGCATTTGCAATCCTGGACTAACTACCAAACGTCCCTTAAGGTTGTAGCACCCTCGGCCAATGAAGCTAGTCAGCAACGCTACATCCCTTCCGTCACTGGAAGGCCACTATTTTCCGCACCACCTGCAGTATCTGTGCAGGTTTCGTTGCCAGGCCAAAGCAGTCAGGGTAAGAAAATCACCAGTTTCGTAGTTGGAAACACTGCATGTAGGGCACCGGCAAGAATACTGTCTCCAACCGTCTCTCAGTCTGCCATGTCCACCGGCACCCCCGCTAGTTCCACGATCTCCAGCTCTCCAGTCCAGCTCACCCTACATGAGACTCTCGTTAGAAAAAGGAAGTACTTAGCCTCGCATCCGCATACACAGGGTTTGAACGCCCACATAGCTAGACGATGCCCTACTGGTTAGTTGAAAGCGAAGCTTTCAAAGCCCTGATGGACTACGCTGTACCACGCTACGAGCTACCCAGTCGACACTTCTTTTCGAGAAAAGCCATCCCAGCCCTCCACCAGCATGTTAAAGAGCGCATCGTCCATGCACTCAGGCAATCCTTGAGTACAAAGGTGCACCTGACAACAGATGCATGGACCAGTAGGCATGGCCAGGGACGTTACATGTCCATCACTGCACACTGGGTGAATGTGGTGGACGCAGGGTCCACAGGGGACAGCAATATTGGGACAGTTCTGCCTAGCCCACGGTCTAGGAAACAGTTGGCTGTAGCCGTTCGCACCCCCTCCTCCTCCTCCTCGTCCTCCTACAGAAGCGAGAGCTCGTCCACAGACCGCAGTCGCACAACCACTCCATCCGCAGCTGCCACTGTTGCACACCAGGTGTCCCATTATGGAACAGCTACTGGCAAGCGTCAGCAGGCTGTATTGGCTATGAAGTGTTTGGGCGACAACAGACACACCGCGGAAGTTCTGTCCGAGTTCTTGCAGAAAGAAACACAGTCGTGGCTGGGCACTGTAGATCTTGAGGCAGGCAAGGTAGTGAGTGATAACGGAAGGAATTTCATGGCTGCCATATCCCTTTCCCAACTGAAACACATTCCTTGCCTGGCTCACACCTTAAACCTGGTGGTGCAGTGCTTCCTGAAAAGTTATCCGGGGTTATCCGACCTGCTCCTCAAAGTGCGCGGACTTTGATCGCAAATCCGCCGTTCGCCCGAACATTCCAGCTGTATGCAGACCTATCATCTTTGAACCTTCCCCAGCATCGCCTAATCATCGACGTTGCCACAAGGTGGAACTCAACACTGCACATGCTTCAGAGACTGTGCGAACAGAGGCGTGCTGTTATGTTTTTGTGGGAGGATACACATACACGGGCAGGCAGTAGGATGGCAGACATGGAGTTGTCAGGTGTGCAGTGGTCGAAGGTACAAGACATGTGTCAAGTCCTTCAGTGTTTTGAGGAATGCTCACGGCTGGTTAGTGCAGACAACGCCATAATAAGCATGAGCATCCCCCTAATGCGTCTGCTGATGCAAAGTTTGACGCACATAAAGGAGCAGGCGTCTGCAGCAGAGGAAGAGGAAAGCTGTTATGACCTGGTGGTTAGGAGCACCCGGAATGACCTGATAATTAAACCTCATACAGGACGAGCTCTGGGATGTGGGAGCTCTGCTGACCGCAAGCCCTAATCCTATCACACACACTAAAAATAGCCGTGGAGCACTCCTGACCAGACCTAGGCGCCTCGTCACAGCCTAAGAACTATCTAGCCCTAGAGATAGAAAATAAAGCCTACCTTGCCTCAGAGAAATTCCCCAAAGGTAAAGGAAGCCCCCCACATATATTGACTGTGAGTAAAGATGAAAGTCACAAACGCAGAAATGAAACAGGTTTCAGCAAAGGGAGGCCAGACTTACTAAATAGACAGAGGATAGGAAAGGTAACTTTGCGATCAGCGCAAAAACCTACAAAAGACCACGCAGAGTGTGCAAAAAAGACCTCCGCACCGACTCACAGTTCGGAGGGGCCACTCTGCATCCCAGAGCTTCCAGCTAGCAAGACAAAATCATGAAAACCAGCTGGACAAGAAAACAGAGAACAAAATAAGATAATAAGGAACTTAGCTTCTGCAGGAGAAGGCAGGTCACCAGAGAGATCCAGGAGCGAAAAGAACGAATGCAAAAACATTGACAGCTGGCATGGAGTAACGCTCTGAGAGGAGTTAAATAGAGCAGCCAACCAAAGGATAAACCACGTCACCTGTGTAAGGAACCTCAGAAGCAGCAGCTTCACTCATAGCCACCAGAGGGAGCCCATAGACAGAACTCGCCGAAGTACCATTCACGACCACAGGAGGGAGTTCGACAACAGAATTCACAACAGAAAGCCTTAATGACAGTCAGCCATTGTCTGGTCAGGGCAGTGTACAGGACGAGGTAGCGGGAGAACAGGAGGAGGAGGAGGACGAGGAGGATGATGGGGATGAGTATTTTTTTAATGAGGAAGCTTCTCCGGGGCCAATAGCAACTGGTGGCGTTGCAAGGCCGGGGTCAGGTTTTTTTAGGGAGACAAGTGACGTAGATTTGCCTGAAACTGCCCCTCAACCCAGCACAACCGCAGATTTGACAACTGGAACTTTGGCCCACATGGCGGATTATGCCTTACGTATCCTCAAAAGGGACACACGCATTTGTAAAATGATGGCCGATGACGATTACTGGTTGGCCTGCCTCCTTGATCCTCGCTATTAAGGCAAATTGCAAAATATTATGCCACATGAGAACCTGGAACAAATATTAGCAACCAAACAATCAACTCTTGTTGACCGTTTGATTCAGGCATTCCCAGCACACAGCACCGGTAATCGTTATCACACGAGCTGCAAAGGGCAGCAGGCCAGAGGTGTTAGAGGTGCACAAATCAGAAGTGGCGTTGGACAGAGGGGTTTTCTGACCAGGTTGTGGAGTGATTTTGCTATGACCGCAGACAGGACAGGTACTGCAGCATCAATTCAAAGTGAAAGGAGACAACATTTGTCCAGTATGGTTACTAACTATTTTTCATCCCTTATCGACGTTCTCCCTCAACCGTCATTCCCATTTGATTACTGGGCATCCAAATTAGACACCTGGCCAGAATTGGCAGAATATGCATTGCAGGAGCTTGCTTGCCCAGCAGCTAGTGTGCTATCAGAAAGAGTATTCAGTGCTGCAGGTTCAATATTAACCGAAAAAAGGACTCGTCTGGCTACCCAAAATGTTGATGATCTAACCTTCATTAAAATGAACCACTACTGGATTTCAAATTCTTTTGCCCCACCTTTCCCGGCTGACACCTAGCTTTCCTATGAAAAGGTCTTGCTTGTGGACTGCTCTGACTGACTTTTCCAATCTCGTAATTTGCAGCAGCTGTTTGTCCAGCATACGACATGTTTACACCTCCCTAAATGGCCAAACTCCCCCCACGGGGCCGTGGTTTCGCCACTTGGCGCAAGCACCCGTGAGAGTGCCGTTTGTCTGAAGAGGTGGGTATGCACGCTTTTGGTCGACAGCACTGCCACTGGGTCCCTCATAGTACAATAAAGTGTCTCTGGCAGTGGTGGTGCGCACCCAACGTCAGACACACCGTTGTAACATGAGGGGCCCTGGGCCTGTACCGCCGGCCACAAGAGAGTTTCCCCCCAGCTCAAACAGTGCTCTACCACTTGCAAAATTATCTCTCACAGCTCCACCAATGTTTAGTCTATGCGCTGACATCCTTCAATGCCTGGCACTGACAATACCAATGTGTTGACATGTATGATGCTACTTAAAATAGTCAGGGGCAGTGTCCTATATTTACACCAGTAAATACTTAGCGCCAATTTACTAGGTCTGAAACTCAGCAGAGGAGCCCACCCCTGTACCTTAGTATGCCACCCTTTTGTGTTTTGGTTTTGTTGTATTGCGAGACATTAACATCTATTTTTTTTTGTGAGTACTAACTGTCAGACACTCATTACAATTGGCCTCCGCTGACAACACCAATGCTGCCTGTGTACCCCTGCAAGATAATTCCAAGTGTCTACAGCCTACTTTTGTTATGTTAGGCCTACTAAGCCTGTCTGCGGTCCATTATAGAAATTGTCCTTCAGTGACCCACACCACTGCTGCCCGTGTACCCCTGGAAGCTATTTTAAAGTGCCTACAGCCCACTTTTGTTATGTTAGGCCTACTAAGCCTGTCTGCGGTCCCTCCTTCCAATAGTCCTCCACTGACCAGACCAATGCTGTCCTTGTACCCCTGGAACCTATTTTAAATTGCATAGAGCATCCTTTTTTTAATTGTAGGCGTACTGAGTCTGTCTGCGGTCCATAATTGAAATTGTCCTCCACTGACCAGACCAATGCTGCCTGTGTACCCCTGTAACCTTTTTTAAACTGCATTGAGCCAAATTTTGTGTTTAAGGCCTACTACCTGTGTCTGTCTGCACCATTCAATACAGCTGTTCTCCTCTGAAAAAAGCTGAGCGTCAATAGTCTGGTTTTCAGCCTATAGGAATTTGAAAACTGCATTGGGGCTACTACTTCGGTAGGGCCTACTAATGGTGTCTGCTGCTCCAAGGTGTTCTCCAGGTTGCCTCTCCATAGCTTCAATCTTCATGCTTGTGTTAAGTAATTGTTGAAACAACACTACATTAGGCCTACAAGTTGGGTCTGGGTCGTAGAGACGGTGTCTGCCGCTCCAAGGTGTTCTCCAGGTTGCCTCTCCATAGCTTCAATCTTCATGCTCGTCCTAAGTAGTTGTTGAAACAACACTACATTAGGCCTACAAGTTGAGTCTGGGTCGTAGAGACGGTGTCTGCTGCTCCAAGGTGTTCTCCAGGTTGCCTCTCCATTGCTTCAATCTTCATGCTCGTCTTAAGTAGTTGTTGAAACAACACTACATTAGGCCTACAAGTTGGGTCTGGGTCGTTGAGACGGTGTCTGCCGCTCCAAGGTGTTCTCCAGGTTGCCTCTCCATAGCTTCAATCTTCATGCTCGTGTTAAGTAGTTGTTGAAACAACACTACATTAGGCCTACATGTTGGGTCTGGGTCGTAGAGACGGTGTCTGCCGCTCCAAGGTGTTCTCCAGGTTGCCTCTCCATAGCTTCAATCTTCATGCTCATGTTAAGTAGTTGTTGAAACAACACTACATTAGGCCTACAAGTTGGGTCTGGGTCATAGAGACGGTGTCTGCCGCTCCAAAGTGTTCTCCAGGTTGCCTCTCCATAGCTTCAATCTTCATGCTCGTCTTAAGTAGTTGTTGAAACAACACTACATTAGGCCTACAAGTTGGGTCTGGGTCGTAGAGACGGTGTCTGCCGCTCCAAGGTGTTCTCCAGGTAGCCACATAATCGAAACTGCATAGAGCCTATTTTGTTATTTTATGCCTACTAAGTCTTTCTGCGGTCTTTCCTTCCAATTGTCCTCCACTGAGCACACCAATGCAGACCATGTACCCATGTAACCTTTTTTAAACCTGCATCGAGCCAACTTTGTGGTGTAAGGCCTACTTGTAGTGTCTGGCTGCGCCACTCAATACAGCTGTCCTCTTTACAAAAAATGACCTACAATTATCTGGTTTTCAGCCTATCGGAATTATAAAACTGCAGTGGGCCTACTAGTTGGGTTGGGGCCTTCTATCGGTGTCTGCCGCTCCTTGCTGTTCTCCTCCAGTGAACAAAGCTGTGCCGCCTGTTTACTACTGTTGCCAATTTTTAACTGCATTTAGACTACTTACTGATTTGGGCCTACTCTCTGTGTCAGCCTCTCATTCCAGTTGTCCTCCACTGAACAAAGCAATGCCCCCTGGTTAGTCCTGTTACCAATTTTGAACTGCATTTAGCCCACTTTATTCTTTGGGCCCATATCTGTTTCCCCCTCATCCTGCCCATTGCCCAGCCAGTGATAGATGAGTCTGCTGGTACATTGACCCATAACGCAACATTCCCCGTGCACGCTACACTGCAAGATTGTGACTCTGCTGAAAGTCAGGTTCCCCTTCCCGCATACCATACCACCTTACACGGGGACAAAGAGGAAGGTGCAGATGAAGGTGCAGGTTCCTTCATCAGGTGGGGGAGGAATACTCGTTGGCGACGTCACTGGCACAGGGCCCCTCATAGTACGCAAAAGTGTCGCTGCCGGTGGGAGGCGCCCCCGCCGTGCAAACACACCGCCGTACTTTGAGGGGCCCTGTGCCAGTGCCAATGCCAACGAGTGGGCCCTCCCTGCTTGCTCAGGATCACAGCACTTGCAAAGTTGAAATACTTACCTCTCCCTGCTCCACTGCCTTGACGTGGTCCAGATTTCCTGGGCCCACTAAATACTTGAACCAGCCCTACGCCCCACAACTTTAGCCAAATGACCCCCAATTTCCAATGCCTTACTATTATTATAAGGTAAATTTAGATTGACAAGCTTCAGTAACAAGAATGTATGTTTTTTGCCATTAAAATGGGCACTGTAGGTGTTTACCTGGCCTCCACTCACTGCCGACTATGCTCCCCCATTGACTTGCATTGGGTTTCGTGTTTCGGTCGATCCCCGACTTTTCGCGATAATCGGCCGATTCCACTCGACTCGACTTTTGAGATAGTCGGGTTTCGCGAAACCTGACTCAACCCTAAAAAGTCAAGGTCGCTCAACCCTATCCACCACTACAAATTTGTAATCCGCATTGGCGATGGCCATCAGCACGATGGAAAAGTACTTTTTATAGTTGAAATACTCGGATCCAGAACCAGCCAGTTTCACGATACGGATATTATTATTATTATTATTATTTATTATTATAGCGCCATTTATTCCATGGCGCTTTACATGTGAGGAGGGGTATACATAATAAAACAAGTACAATGGGATATGTTTCCCATCCACCGCGCCCAAGCAATTGGGAAACTGACACACTTCCTGGAATCTGTCTGCTACTTCCAACCATGTCTGCATTGTGGGATGTGGAATGAATTCATCGTGCAGAGAGTCCAACACTGCACGGCAAGTGTGCCTCACTATTCCAGATATAGTTGAAATTCACAGTCTGAACAGGAAATGTAGTGAAGACAGGGATTCTCCAGTAGCTAGGAATCTGACCGCAGACAGACAAGGCAGAAATTACTGCAAATTCAAAATATCAATCAATGAAAGTGCGCTACCAGAGTACATCCAAAAAGAATGCTTACCGAAGAGTGACCATCAGATGCTCAGCCGGTGTAATGGAGAATCTGCAATATGTATCACTCCTTCTTATTAGATGTTCAATCCGATCCACCAATACATCAAAGTTCTATGCTTTCATCCGCACATAGCTGAAAAACTTCTCTGGGTCTCCTAGTAGCTCCATGTATAAAGTAGAAAAGACTCCCCGCGTCATTCTCAGTGCCGTGATGAGGTGGATCCACAAACGGCGGCATCTCCGCAGACGCATGATGCGCTGTCTCTCTCGCTCCTTCTCAAGAACAACTGTTTTCAATCGATTCGCCTCCACGATGAAATCCACGTTGTTCTGCAGAATCTTCGCAATAATGCCATCCATCTTGCTCTGTATCTTGCTCCTCTCAAACCTGTCACTGATGGCCTGCGCCTGTAGGAACACTGTATATATAGTTTTTAGGGGGCCAATCACATTTTTAGCCTGTCAGGGGGCGTTTTTAAAAACCGGATCTGTAAAAAACCGGATGGAAAACTGGACGAAACGGATGCCAACTGGATGGGACGGATCCGGTTTCTCGCCAGATCCGGACATCTGATCCGACTGAAAACCTGATCCGTCCCATCAGGTTTTCACAAAATAAGCCAGATCCAGCGATGCGGCGCGATGCCGGAATCGGCATGTGGGGAAAAACCTGATGAGTGAAAGTAGCCTTTCTCTGATTAAATTCATCAAGGACTTGATATCTCCACAGTTTGCTATTCCTCCAGATGACAGCAAGCCAACCTAAATTTACCAAAATGCTGATTCATTCTACTGCTGTTAAAGTCAACCCCATCCCATAAAAACCCATTTCCTTCCTTCGTCAACCATGACCAAGCCCATAGAGCTAATTTTTACAATCCTTATGCACATTGTGCAGTGGACAAACCAGGACAGTATTCCTTCTCCAGCCTAACTACTATTTGTGATTGGAGGCCCTTGGGATGGTGACTTCCTGCGTCAACTATGACTCAGCCCGTAGAGCTAATTTTTGCAAACCCTATGCACATTGTGCAGTGGACAAACCAAGACAGTATTCCTACTCCAGCCTAACTACTATTTGTGATTGGAGGCCCTTGGGATGGTGGCTTCCTGAGTCAGCCATGAATCAGCCTATAGGGATAATTTTAAAGGGAACCTGTCACCTGAATTTGGCGGGACTGGTTTTGGGTCATATGGGCGGAGTTTTCAGGTGTTTGATTCACCCTTTCCTTACCCGCTGGCTGCATGCTGGCTGCAATATTGGATTGAAGTTCATTCTCTGTCCTCCATAGTACACGCCTGCACAAGGCAAGATTGCAGATTGTGCAGGTACAGTATGTACTACGGAGGACAGAGAATGAGCTTCAATCCAATATTGCAGCCAGCATGCAGCCAGCGGGTAAGGAAAGGGTGAATCAAACACCTGAAAACTCCGCCCATATGACCCAAAACCAGTCCCGCCAAATTCAGGTGACAGAGTCCCTTTAACAAACTCTATGCACATTGTGCAGTGGACAAATCTTGATTGTAGAGTGGTCCTACTAAAATTTGTAATTGAAAGCCCTTGTGACAGGTTGTCCCACATTGTGACTGAGAAAGCGGATACATATTCAATAGAAATCTAGGTTTGGAAGTTGTTATTTTGTATCTGTAAAAGTGGCGTAATACTGCAACAAACTTATTCCCAGAAACCATATGTGAGTCAGAAAAGCATTCAAGCATATTCTCCAGGCTTTTCCCATTCTGTTTCATCACTTTCCCATCCATTCAGCCTTTATGTCAGGCCACCAGACCCCTTTTTAGGGACCAGCAGAAAATTACTCACATTTCCCATTGACTTGCATTGTACTCGCTATTTGGAACTAATACACGATTTTTACAAAGTACTTGTTACGAGTATAGCAATTACAAATATTACGGTACTCGCTCATCCCTAATAAAAATAATAATAATAATCTTTATTCATATAGTGCCAACATATTCTGGAGCACTTTACAGTTTAACAGTTTCAAATAGGGTTGAGCGATTTTTACTTTTTTTGGATCGAGTCGGGTTTCACGAAACCCGACTATCTCAAAAGTCGATTCGAGTGAAATCGGCCGATTAACGCGAAAAGTCGGGGATCGACCGAAACAAGAAACCCAATGCAAGTCAATGGGGAAGCATAGTCGGCAGTGGGTCTGGAGGCCAGGAAAACACCTACAGTGCCCATTTTAATGGCAAAAACATCCATTCTTGTTACTGAAGCTTGTCAATCTTAATTTACCTTATAATAATAGTTAGGCATTGGAAATTGGGGGTCATTTGGCTAAAGTTGTAAGGGGTATGGCTGGTTCAAGTTTTTAGTGGTCCCAGGAAACGTGGACTACGTCACGGCAGTGGAGCAGGGAGAGGTAAGTATTTCAACTTTGCAAGTGCTGTGATCCTGAGCAAGCAGGGGGGGCCCACTCGTTCGCATTGGCACTGGCACAGGGCCCCTCAAAGAACAGCGGTGTGTTTGCTCGGCGGGGGTGCCTCCCACCGGCAGCGACACGTTTGCGTACTATGAGTGACGTCGCCAACGAGTATGCCCCCCCCACCTGATGAAGGAACCTGCACTTTCATCTGCACCTTCTTCTTTGTCCCCGTGTAAGGTGGTATGGTATGCGGGAAGGGGAACCTGACTTTCAGCAGGGTCAGATTCTGGCTGTGTAGCATGCAAGGGGAATGTAGTGGTGTGGGTCAATGTACCAGCAGACTGATCTAGCACTGGCTGGGCAATGGGCAGGATGAGGAGGAAACACAGATATAGGCCCAAATAATAAAGTGGGCTAAATGCAGTTCAAAATTGGTAACAGGACTAACCAGGCGGCATTGCTTTGTTCAGTGGAGGACAACTGTAATGAGAGGCTGACACAGTGAGTAGGCCCAAATCAGTAAGTAGGCTAAATGTAGTTCAAAATCGGTAACAGTAGTAAACAGGCGGCACTGCTTTGTTCAGTGGAGGAGAACAGCAAGGAGCGGCAGACACCATTAGTAGGCCAAACCAAACTAATAGGCAAAATGCAGTTTAATATTAAAAATATTTAATGAAAGCCTGAAGATTGAAGCTAAGGCAAGTAAACCAGGAGAACATCTAGGAGCGGCAGACACCGTTAGTAGGCCCCAACAAAACTAGTAGGCCAAATGCAGTTTAATATTAAAACTACTTAAAGAAAGCCTGAAGATAGAAGCTCAGGAAAGGAAACCAGGAGAACACCTAGGAGCAGCAGACACCGTTAGTAGGCTCCAACCAAACTTGTAGGCTAAATGCAGTTTAATATTAAAAATATAGGCCAAAAGCCTGAAGATAGAAGCTCATGAAATTAAACCAGGAGAACACCTAGGAGCGGCAGACACCGTTAGTAGGCCCCAACAAAACTAGTAGGCCAAATGCAGTTTAATATTAAAAGTACTTAATGAAAGCCTGAAGATAGAAGCTCAGGAAAGGAAACCAGGGGAACACCTAGGAGCGGCAGACACCGTTAGTAGGCCCCAACCAAAACTAGTAGGCCAAATGCAGTTTAATATTATAACTACTTAATGAAAGCCTGAAGATTGAAGCTAAGGCAAGTAAACCAGGAAAACACCTAGGAGCAGCAGACACCGTTAGTAGGCCCCAACTAAACTAGTAGGCCAAATGCAGTTTAATATTAAAACTACTTAATGAAAGCCTGAAGATAGAAGCTCAGGAAAGGAAACCAGGAGAACACCTAGGAGCAGCAGACACCGTTAGTAGGCCCCAACCAAACTAGTAGGCCAAATGCAGTTTAATATTAAAAGTTTTAATATTAAACTGCATTTGGCCTACTAGTTTGGTTGAGGCCTATTAACGGTGTCTGCCGCTCCTAGGTGTTCTCCTGGTTTACTTGCCTTAGCTTCAATCTTCAGGCTTTCATTAAGTAGTTTTAATTTAAAACTACTTAATGAAAGCCTGAAGATTGAAGCTAAGGCAAGTAAACCAGGAGAACACCTAGGTGCGGCAGACACCGTTAATAGGCCCCAACCAAACTAGTAGGCCAAATGCAGTTTAATATTAAAACTACTTAATGAAAGCCTGAAGATTGAAGCTAAGGCAAGTAAACCAGGAGAACACCTAGGAGCGGCAGACACCGTTAATAGGCCCCAACCAAACTAGTAGGCCAAATGCAGTTTAATATTAAAACTACTTAATGAAAGTCTGAAGATTGAAGCTAAGGCAAGTAAACCAGGAGAACACCCAGGAGCGGCAGACACCGTTAGTAGGCCCCAACCAAACTAGTAGGCCAAATGCAGTTTAATATTAAAACTACTTAATGAAAGCCTGAAGATAGAAGCTCAGGAAAGGAAACCAGGAGAACACCTAGGAGCGGCAGACACTGTTGGTAGGCCCCAACCAAACTAGTAGGCCAAATGCAGTTTAATATTAAAAATATAGGCCAAAAGCCTGAAGATAGAAGCTCATGAAATTAAACCAGGAGAACACCTAGGAGCGGCAGACACCGTTAGTAGGCCCCAACAAAACTAGTAGGCCAAATGCAGTTTAATATTAAAAGTACTTAATGAAAGCCTGAAGATTGAAGGTAAGGCAAGTAAACCAGGAGAACATCTAGGAGCGGCAGACACCGTTAGTAGGCCCCAACCAAACTAGTAGGCCAAATGCAGTTTAATATTAAAACTACTTAATGAGAGCCTGAAGATAGAAGCTCAGGAAAGGAAACCAGGAGAACACCTAGGAGCGGCAGACACCGTTAGTAGGCCCCAACTAAACTAGTAGGCCAAGTGCAGTTTAATATTAAAACTACTTAATGAAAGCCTGAAGATAGAAGCTCAGGAAAGGAAACCAGGAGAACACCTAGGAGCGGCAGACACCGTTAGTAGGCCCCAACAAAACTAGTAGGCCAAATGCAGTTTAATATTAAAACTACTTAATAAAAGCCTGAAGATTGAAGCTAAGGCAAGTAATCCAGGAGAACACCTAGGAGCGCCTGACACTGTTAGTAGGCCCCAACAAAACTAGTAGGCCAAATGCAGTTTAATATTAAAACTACTTAATGAAAGCCTGAAGATTGAAGCTAAGGCAAGTAAACCAGGAGAACACCTAGGAGCGGCAGACACCGTTAGTAGGCCCCAACCAAACTAGTAGGCCAAATGCAGTTTAATATTAAAACTACTTAGTGAAAACCTGAAGATTGAAGCTAAGGCAAGTAAACCAGGAGAACACCCAGGAGCGGCAGACACCGTTAGTAGGCCCCAACCAAACTAGTAGGCCCTATGCAGTTTAATATTAAAACTACTTAATGAAAGCCTGAAGATAGAAGCTCAGGAAAGGAAACCAGGAGAACACCTAGGAGCGGCAGACACCGTTAGTAGGCCCCAACAAAACTATTAGGCCAAATGCAGTTTAATATTAAAACTACTTAATGAAAGCCTGAAGATTGAAGGTAAGGCAAGTAAACCAGGAGAACACCTAGGAGCGGCAGACACCATTAGTAGGCCCCAACAAAACTAGTAGGCTAAATGCAGTTTAATATTAAAACTACTTAATGAGAGCCTGAAGATAGAAGCTCAGGAAAGGAAACCAGGAGAACACCTAGGAGCGGCAGACACCGTTAGTAGGCCCCAACCAAACTAGTAGGCCAAATGCAGTTTAATATTAAAACTACTTAATGAAAGCCTGAAGATAGAAGCTCAGGAAAGGAAACCAGGAGAACACCTAGGAGCGGCAGACACCGTTAGTAGGCCCCAACAAAACTAATAGGTCAAATGCAGTTTAATATTAAAACTGCTTAATAAAAGCCTGAAGATTGAAGCTAAGGCAAGTAAACCAGGAGAACACCTAGGAGCGCCTGACACTGTTAATAGGCCCCAACAAAACTAGTAGGCCAAATGCAGTTAAATATTAAAACTACTTAATGAAAGCCTGAAGATAGAAGCTCAGGAAAGGAAACCAGGAGAACACCTAGGAGCAGCAGACACTGTTAGTAGGCCCAAACCAAACTAGTAGGCCAAATGCAGTTTAATATTAAAACTACTGAATGAAAGCCTGAAGATTGAAGTTAAGGCAAGTAAACCAGGAGAACACGTAGGAGCGGCAGACAATGTTAATAGGCCCCAACCAAACTAGTAGGCCAAATGCAGTTTAATATTAAAACTACTTAATGAAAGCCTGAAGATTGAAGCTAAGGCAAGTAAACCAGGAGAACACCTAGGAGCGGCAGACACCGTTAGTAGGCCCCAACCAAACTAGTAGACCAAATGCAGTTTAATATTAAAACTACTTAATGAAAGCCTGAAGATTGAAGGTAAGGCAAGTAAACCAGGAGAACACCTAGGAGCGGCAGACACCGTTAGTAGGCCCCAACCAAACTAGTAGGCCAAATGCAGTTTAATATTAAAACTACTTAATGAAAGCCTGAAAATAGAAGCTCAGGAAAGGAAACCAGGAGAACACCTAGGAGTGGCAGACACCGTTGGTAGGCCCCATCAAAACTAGTAGACCAAATGCAGTTTAATATTAAAACTACTTAATGAAAGCCTGAAGATAGAAGCTCAGGAAAGGAAACCAGGAGAACACCTAGGAGCGGCAGACACCGTTAGTAGGCCCCAACAAAACTATTAGGCCAAATGCAGTTTAATATTAAAACTACTTAATGAAAGCCTGAAGATTGAAGGTAAGGCAAGTAAACCAGGAGAACACCTAGGAGCGGCAGACACCATTAGTAGGCCCCAACCAAACTAGTAGGCCAAATGCAGTTTAATATTAAAACTACTTAATGAAAGCCTGAAAATAGAAGCTCAGAAAAGGAAACCAGGAGAACACCTATGAGCGGCAGACACCATTTGTAGGCCCCAACCAAACTTGTAGCCCCAATGCAGTTTTCAAATTCCGATAGGCTGAAAACCTGACAATTGAAGCTCAGCTTTTTTAAGAGGAGGACAGCTCTAATGAGTGGCACAGACAGACACTGGTAGTAGGCCTTAAACACAAAAGTTGGCTCAATGCAGTTTAAAAAAGGTTACAGGGGTACACGGGCAGCATTGGTGTGGTCAGCGGAGGACGACCGCACACAGACTTAGTAGGCCTAAAATAAAAAAGTAGGCTAGATGCAGGTTTAAATAGGTTCCAGGGGTACAGGCAGCATTGGTGTGGTCAGCGGAGGACAATTGGAAGGAGGGACCGCAGACAGACTTACTAGGCCTTAAATAAAAAAGTAGGCTCGATGCAGGTTTAAATAGGTTCCAGGGGTACACAGGCAGCATTGGTGTGGTCAGCGGAGGACAATTGGAAGGAGGGACCGCAGACAGACTTACTAGGCCTAAACTAAAAAAAGGATGCTCTATGCAGTTTCAAATAGGTTCCAGGGGTACACAGGCAGCATTGGTGTGGTCAGCAGAGGACAATTGGAAAGAGGGACCGCAGACAGACTTACTAGGCCTAAACTAAAAAAAGGATGCTCTATGCAGTTTTAAATAGGTTCCAGGGGTACACAGGCAGCATTGGTGTGGTCAGTGGAGGACAATTGGAAGGAGGGACCACAGACAGACTTACTAGGCCTAAAATAAAAAAGTTGGCTCGATGCAGGTTTAAATAGGTTCCAGGGGTACACAGACAGCATTGGTGTAGTCAGCGGAGGACAATTTGAAGGAGGGACCGCAGACAGACTTACTAGGCCTAAACTAAAAAAAGGATGCTCTATGCAGGTTTAAATAGGTTCCAGGGGTACACAGGCAGCTGCTATGATCCGGTGACTTTGGAGCAGCATGAAAACCTACACTGGAGTAAGTGGTAACTATACTGACCGCAAATCCTGATCTTAACACCGCAACTAGAAGTAGCCGTGGGATGTACCTAACAACCTAGACACCTCGTCACAGCCGGAGGACTAAATACCCCTATAGATGGAAATAGGAATACTATCTTGCCTCAGAGCAGAACCCCAAAGGATAGGCAGCCCCCCACAAATATTGGCTGTGAGTAGGAGAGGAAAGACGCACACAGGCAGAAAAACAGGATTTAGCACAAGAGGCCACTCTAGCTAAAATAGGAAAAGATAGGACTGAGTTCTGTGCGGTCAGTAATAAAACCCTTCCAAAAATATCCACAGCAGATTATGCAAAAAATTCCTCCTTCCAACTAAAGACGTGGAACGTATATCTGCAACTCCAGAGAAAAATACACTCAGAGCAGGAATGCAATAAAAAAACAAGCACACAGCTTGTGTGCCATGGAAAAAGAAACAGACACTTATCTTTGCTGAATTGGCAGCTAAGCAGGAGAAACCAGGCAGAGATCCAACACTTCACAAGAAACATTAACAACTGGCAAGGACTAATGAGTACTGCAAACCTAAATGTTGTGAATTCTGTTGTCGGGCTCCCTCCTGTGGTCATGAATGGTACTTCGGCTGGTTCTGTCCATGGACTTCCTCTGGTGGGTGTTTCTGAGTTTTCTTCCACAGGTGACGAGGTTAATTCGTTAGCTGGCTGCTCTATTTAACTCCACTTAGATCTTTGCTCCATGCCACCTGTCAATGTTCCAGTATTGGTCTAGTTCACTCCTGGATCGTTCTTGTGACCTGTCTTCCCAGCAGAAGCTAAGTTCCTGCTTGTATTTTCTTTGGTTTGCTATTTTTCTGTCCAGCTTGCTATTTTTATTGTTGTCTTGCTTGCTGGAAGCTCTGGGACGCAGAGGGAGCGCCTCCGCACCGTGTCGGTGCGGAGGGTCTTTTTGCGCCCTCTGCGTGGTCTTTTTGTAGGTTTTTGTGCTGACCGCAAAGCAATCTTTCCTATCCTCAGTCTGTTCAGTAAGTCGGGCCTCACTTTGCTAAATCTATTTCATCTCTGTGTTTGGATTTTCATCTTTACTCACAGTCATTATATGTGGGGGGCTGCCTTTTCCTTTGGAGAATTTCTCTGAGGCAAGGTAGGCTTTATTTTTCTATCTTCAGGGCTAGCTAGTTCCTTAGGCTGTGCCGAGTTGCATAGGGAGCGTTAGGAGCAATCCACGGCTATTTCTAGTGTGTGTGATAGGATTAGGGATTGCGGTCAGCAGAGTTCCCACGTCCCAGAGCTCGTCCTTTATTATCAGTAACTATCAGGTCATTCCGTGTGCTCTTAACCACCAGCTCCATTATTGTCCTGACCACCAGGTCATAACAGTACAGGTGGCCCAAAGTACTAATGCATCTCAATAGAGGGATAAGAGAAGTTCTGAGACCATTTTTTTTCTTTGCAGTGTGTTTTGTCTCTTTTTTCCCCTTTACCTCTGGGTGGTTCAGGACACAGGTGTAAACATGGACATTCAAGGTCTGTCCTCTTGGATGGATAATCTCACTACAAGGGTACAAAACATTCAAGATTTTGTGGTTCAGAATCCGATGTCAGAGCCTAGGATTCCAATTCCTGATTTGTTTTTTGGTGATAAATCTAAGTTCTTGAATTTCAAAAATAATTGTAAATTGTTTCTTGCCTTGAAACCTCGCTCCTCGGGTGACCCTGTTCAACAAGTAAAGATCATTATTTCTTTGTTACGTGGTGACGCTCAAGACTGGGCATTTTCCCTTGCACCAGGAGATCCGGCATTGCGTGATATTGATGCGTTTTTCCTAGCGCTTGGATTGCTTTATGACGAACCTAATTCAGTGGATCAGGCAGAGAAAATCTTGCTGGCTCTGTGTCAGGGTCAGGATGAAGCGGAGATATATTGTCAGAAGTTTAGAAAGTGGTCTGTGCTCACTCAGAGGAATGAATGTGCACTGGCAGCAATCTTCAGAAAAGGTCTCTCTGAAGCCCTTAAGGATGTCATGGTGGGATTTCCCATGCCTGCTGGTCTGAATGAGTCTATGTCTTTGGCCATTCAGATTGATCGACGCTTGCGTGAGCGTAAAGCTGTGCACCATTTGGCGGTACTATCTGAGCATGGGCCTGAGCCTATGCAATGTGATAGGACTTTCACCAGAGCTGAACGGCAAGAACACAGACGTCGGAATGGGCTATGTTTTTACTGTGGTGATTCCACTCATGTTATCTCCGATTGTCCTAAGCGCACTAAGTGGTTCGCTAGGTCTGCCACCATTGGTACGGTACAGTCTAAATTTCTATTGTCCGTTACTCTGATTTGCTCTTTGTCATCCTATTCTGTTATGGCATTTGTGGATTCAGGCGCTGCCCTGAATTTGATGGACTTGGAGTATGCTAGGCGCTGTGGTTTTTTCTTGGAGCCCTTGCAGTATCCTATTCCATTGAGAGGAATTGATGCTACGCCTTTGGCCAAGAATAAGCCTCAGTACTGGACCCAATTGACCATGTGCATGGCTTCTGCACATCAGGAGGATATCCGCTTTCTGGTGTTGCATAATCTGCATGATGTGGTCGTTTTGGGGTTGCCATGGCTACAGGTTCATAATCCAGTATTGAACTGGAAATCTATGTCTGTGTCCAGCTGGGGTTGCCAGGGGGTACATGGTGATGTTCCATTTTTGTCTATTTCGTCTTCCACTCCTTCTGAAGTTCCAGAGTTTTTGTCGGATTATCGGGATGTATTTGATGAGCCCAAAGCCAGTGCCCTACCTCCTCATAGGGATTGCGATTGTGCAATTAATTTGATTCCTGGTAGTAAGTTTCCTAAGGGCCGATTGTTCAATTTATCTGTGCCAGAACACGCCGCTATGCGGAGTTATATAAAGGAATCCTTGGAGAAAGGCCATATTCGCCCGTCGTCATCACCGTTAGGAGCAGGGTTCTTTTTTTGTGGCCAAGAAGAATGGTTCTTTGAAACCTTGTATTGATTACCGACCTCTTAATAAAATTACAGTCAAATTTCAGTATCCTTTGCCGTTGCTGTCTGATTTGTTTGCTCGTATTAAAGGGGCTAGTTGGTTCACCAAGATAGATCTTCGAGGGGCGTATAATCTTGTGCGTATTAAACAAGGCGATGAATGGAAAACAGCATTTAATACGCCCGAGGGCCATTTTGAGTACCTGGTTATGCCATTCGGGCTTTCCAATGCTCCATCAGTATTTCAGTCCTTTATGCATGACATCTTCCGAGAGTACCTGGATACATTCCTGATTGTGTATTTGGATGATATTTTGGTCTTTTCGGATGATTGGGAGTCTCATGTGAAGCAGGTCAGAATGGTGTTCCAGGCCCTTCGTGCGAATTCCTTGTTTGTGAAGGGGTCAAAGTGTCTCTTTGGAGTTCAGAAGGTTTCATTTTTGGGGTTCATTCTTTCCCCTTCTACTATCGAGATGGACCCTGTTAAAGTCCAGGCCATTTACGATTGGACTCAGCCGACATCTGTGAAGAGCCTGCAAAAGTTGCTGGGCTTTGCTAATTTTTATCGGCGCTTCATCGCTAATTTTTCTAGTGTTGCTAAACCGTTGACTGATTTGATCAAGAAGGGTGCTGATGTGGTCAATTGGTCCTCTGCGGCTGTGGAAGCTTTTCAGGAGTTGAAGCGTTGTTTTTCTTCTGCCCCTGTGTTGTGCCAGCCAGATGTTTCAGGTTGAGGTTGATGCTTCTGAGATTGGAGCAGGGGCTGTTTTGTCGCAAAGAAGTTCTGATGGCTCGGTGATGAAGCCATGTGCTTTCTTTTCTAGAAAGTTTTCGCCTGCTGAGCGTAATTATGATGTTGGTAATCGAGAGTTGTTGGCCATGAAGTGGGCATTCGAGGAGTGGCGTCATTGGCTTGAAGTAGCCAAGCATCGCGTGGTGGTCTTGACAGATCACAAGAATTTGACTTATCTTGAGTCTGCCAAACGGTTGAATCCGAGACAGGCTCGATGGTCGTTATTTTTCTCCCGTTTTGATTTTGTGGTTTCGTACCTTCCGGGCTCTAAGAATGTGAAGGCTGATGCCCTGTCAAGAAGTTTTGTGCCTGATTCTCCGGGTGTTCCTGAGCCGGCGGGTATTCTCAAAGAGGGGGTAATTTTGTCTGCCATCTCCCCTGATTTGCGGCGGGTGCTGCAAAAATTTCAGGCTGATAGACCTGACCGTTGCCCAGCGGAGAAACTGTTTGTCCCTGATAGATGGACTAGTAGAGTTATCTCTGAGATTCATTGTTCAGTGTTAGCTGGGCATCCTGGAATCTTTGGTACCAGAGATTTAGTGGCTAGATCCTTTTGGTGGCCGTCTTTGTCACGGGATGTGCGTTCTTTTGTGCAGTCCTGTGGGACTTGTGCTCGGGCTAAGCCCTGCTGTTCTCGTGCCAGTGTGTTGCTTTTGCCCTTGCCGGTCCCGAAGAGGCCCTGGACGCATATTTCTATGAATTTTATTTCGGATCTCCCCGTCTCTCAAAAGATGTCGGTCATTTGGGTGGTTTGTGATCGCTTTTCTAAGATGGTCCATTTGGTACCTTTGTCTAAATTGCCTTCCTCCTCTGATTTGGTGCCATTATTTTTCCAGCATGTGGTTCGTTTACATGGTATCCCGGAGAACATCGTTTCTGACAGAGGTTCCCAGTTTGTTTCGAGGTTTTGGCGATCCTTTTGTGCTAGGATGGGCATTGATTTGTCTTTTTCCTCGGCTTTCCATCCTCAGACAAATGGCCAAACCGAACGAACTAATCAAACTTTGGAAACATATCTGAGATGCTTTGTTTCTGCTGATCAGGATGATTGGGTGTCCTTTTTGCCGTTGGCTGAGTTCGCCCTTAATAATCGGGCCAGCTCGGCTACTTTGGTTTCGCCGTTTTTCTGCAATTCTGGTTTCCATCCTTGTTTCTCTTCAGGGCAGGTTGAGTCTTCAGACTGTCCTGGTGTAGATACTGTGGTGGATAGGTTGCAGCAGATTTGGACTCATGTGGTGGACAATTTGACATTGTCCCAGGAGAAGGCTCAACATTTCGCTAACTGCCAGCGCTGTGTGGGTCCCCGACTTCGTGTTGGGGATTTGGTTTGGTTGTCGTCTCGTTATGTTCCTATGAAGGTTTCCTCTCCTAAGTTTAAGCCTCGTTTCATTGGTCCGTATAAGATTTCTGAGGTTATCAATCCTGTGTCATTTCGTTTGGCCCTTCCTGCTTCTTTTGCCATCCATAATGTGTTCCATTGGTCGTTATTGCGGACATACGTGGCGCCTGTGGTTCCATCCGTTGATCCTTCTGCCCCGGTGTTGGTTGAGGGGGAGTTGGAGTATGTGGTGGAGAAGATTTTGGATTCTCGTATTTCGAGACGGAAACTCCAGTACCTGGTCAAGTGGAAGGGTTATGGTCAGGAAGATAATTCCTGGGTTTTTGCCTCTGATGTTCATGCTGCCGATCTGGTTCGTGCCTTTCATTTGGCTCATCCTGGTCGGCCTGGGGGCTCTGGTGAGGGTTCGGTGACCCCTCCTCAAGGGGGGGGGGTACTGTTGTGAATTCTGTTGTCGGGCTCCCTCCTGTGGTCATGAATGGTACTGCGGCTGGTTCTGTCCATGGACTTCCTCTGGTGAGTGTTTCTGAGTTTCCTTCCACAGGTGACGAGGTTAATTCATTAGCTGGCTGCTCTATTTAACTCCACTTAGATCTTTGCTCCATGCCACCTGTCAATGTTCCAGTATTGGTCTAGTTCACTCCTGGATCATTCTTTTGACCTGTCTTCCCAGCAGAAGCTAAGTTCCTGCTTGTATTTTCTTTGGTTTGCTATTTTTCTGTCCAGCTTGCTATTTTTATTGTTGTCTTGCTTGCTGGAAGCTCTGGGACGCAGAGGGAGCGCCTCCGCACCGTGAGTCGGTGCGGAGGGTCTTTTTGCGCCCTCTGCGTGGTCTTTTTGTAGGTTTTTGTGCTGACCGCAAAGCAATCTTTCCTATCCTCAGTCTGTTCAGTAAGTCGGGCCTCACTTTGCTAAATCTATTTCATCTCTGTGTTTGTATTTTCATCTTTACTCACAGTCATTATATGTGGGGGGCTGCCTTTTCCTTTGGGGAATTTCTCTGAGGCAAGGTAGGATTAATTTTTCTATCTTCAGGGCTAGCTAGTTCCTTAGGCTGTGCCGAGTTGCATAGGGAGCGTTAGGAGCAATCCACGGCTATTTCTAGTGTGTGTGATAGGATTAGGGATTGCGGTCAGCAGAGTTCCCACGTCCCAGAGCTCGTCCTTTATTATCAGTAACTATCAGGTCATTCCGTGTGCTCTTAACCACCAGGTCTATTATTGTCCTGACCACCAGGTCATAACACCTAAATACCCCAGTCAGAATTGCAATTAGCAGATACACCTGTCCAGGACTGCAGACCAGGAACAACTGCATTACCACCTACAACCACCAAGCAGAATTCACAACAGGCAGCATTGGTGTGGTCAGCGGATGACAATTGGAAGGAGGGACCGCAGACAGACTTACTAGGCCTAAACTAAAAAAGGGATGCTCTATGCAGTTTTAAATAGGTTCCAGAGGTACACAGGCAGCATTGGTGTGGTCAGTGGAGGACAATTGGAAGGAGGGACCGCAGACAGACTTACTAGGCCTAAAATAAAAAGTTGCCTTGATGCAGGTTTAAATAGGTTCCAGGGGTACACAGGCAGCATTGGTGTAGTCAGCGGAGGACAATTTGAAGGAGGGACCGCAGACAGACTTACTAGGCCTAAAATAAAAAAGTCGGCTCGATGCAGGTTTAAATAGGTTCCAGGGGTACACAGGCAGCATTGGTGTGGTCAGCGGAGGACAATTGGAAGGAGTGTCTGACACAGTTAGTAGTCCAAAATAATAAATTGATGTTAATGTCTGGCAAAAAATAAATAAATAACAAATAAACAGGTGGCATACCTAGGTACAGGGGTGGGCTCCTCTGCTGACTTGCAGACAGTGGTATTTGGCCCAAAGTATTAACTGGTGTAAATGTAGGACAGGGTCCCAGTATATTTTTAGTAGCATCATACATGTCAGCAAATTGATATTGGCAGTGCCATTGAAGGATTTAACCGCATAGACTAAACAGTGGTGGAGCAGTGAGAGATAATTTTGCAAGTGGTAGAGCACTGTTTGAGCTGGGGGGGAACACTCTCTCGTGGCCGGCGGTACTGGCCCAGGGCCCCTCATGTTACAACGGTGTGTCTGACGTTGGGTGCGCACCAAGACCACCAGAGACACTTCATTGTACTATGAGGGACCCTGCGCCAGTGCCGTCGCCCAAAAGTGGGCACACCCACCTCCTCAGCCAAACGGCACTCGCACGGGTGCTTGCGCCAAGTGGTGACCACGGCCCCGTGGGGAGAGTCAGCCCATTTAGGGAGGTGTAAAAATGGCAAATGCTGGACATACAGCAGCTGCAAATGGAGAAATTGGAACAGTCAGTAAGACCAGTCCAAAAGCATGACCTTTTTACTGGAAAGCTAGGTGTCAGCCGGGAAAGGTGGGGCAAAATAATTAGAAATCCATGACTGGTTCATTTTAATGAAGGTTAGATCATTAACATTTTGGGTAGCCAGACGACTCCTTTTTTCGGTCAGTATTGACCCAGCAGCACTGAACACTCTTTCTGATAGCACACTAGCTGCTGGGCAAGCAAGCTCCTGCAATGCATATTCTGCCAATTCAGGCCAGGTGTCTACTTTAGATGCTCAGTAATCAAATGGGAATGACTTGTAAGGGAGAACATCGATAAGGGAGGAAAAATAATTAGTAACCATACTGGACAAATGTTGTCTCCTGTCACTTTGAATTGATGCTGCAGTACCTGTCGTGTCTGCGGTCATTGCGAAATCACTCCACAACCTGGTCATAAAACGCCTCTGTCCAATGCCACTTCTGATTTGTACACCTCTAGCACCTCTGCCATGTTTCCCCTGCAGCTCATGTGAGAACCATCACCGCCACTGTGTGCTGGAAATGCCTGAACCAACCGGTCTACAAGAGTTGCTTGTTTGGTAGCCAATATTTGCTCAAGGTTCTCATGTGGCATGATATTTTGCAATTTCCCTTTATAGCGTGGATCCAGGAAGCAGGCCAACCAGTAATCGTCATCGGTCATCATTTTGATAATGCGGGGGTCCCTTTTTAGGATACGCAAGGCATAATCCGTCACGTGGGCCAATGTTCCAGGTGTTAATTCACTGCTTGTGCTGGATTGAGGAGCACTTTCTGGCAAATCAACATCACTTGTGTCCCTCAAAAACCCTGTACCTGACCTTGCAACACCACCAGTTTCTATTGCCCCCTGAGAAGCTTCCTCCTCCCATAAATTTTCATCCCCATCATCCTCCTCGTCCTCCTCCTCTTTATCCGCCACCTCGTCCAGGAGACTTCCCTGAGCAGACATTGGCTGACAGTCATCAAGGCTACTCTCGTCCTCGGCTGCAGACGCCTGCTCCTTTATGTGCATCAAACTTTGCATCAGCAGACGCATTAGGGGGATGCTCATGCTTATGATGGCGTCGTCTGCACTAACCAGGCGTGTGCATTCCTTAAAACACTGAAGGACTTGACCCAGATCTTGTAGCTTCGACCACTGCACACCTGACAACTCCATGTCTGCCATCCAACTGCGTGCCCGTGTATGTGTATCCTCCCACAAATACATAACAGCACAGATTTTCTCACAAAGAAGTGTCGACTGGGTAGGTCATAGCGTGGTACTGCGTAGGCCATCAGGGTTTTGAAAGCTTCTCTTTCAACCAACTGGTAGGGCATCATCTCTAACGAGATTAGTCTAGCAATGTGGGCGTTCAAACCTTGTGTACGCGGATGAGAGGATTAGTACATCCTTTTCCTAAGTAGAGTCTCTTGTAGGGTGAGCTGGACTGGAGAGCTGCATATGGTGGAACTAGCGGGGATGGTGGTGGACATGGCAGACTGAGAGAGGGTTGGTGATGGTATTCTTGCTGTTGGCCTACATACAGTGTTTCCTACCAAGAACCTGGTGATTCCCTAACTGCTTTGGCCTTGCGACAATACCTTCACATTTGCTGCAGGTGGTGTCGAAAACGGTGGGCTTACAGTGAGGGAAGGAATGTAGCCCACTGTATTACACTACACAGTTTGAGTGGCAGAAAGTGGATGACAGATATGCCAGAAACAGGACTGACGCAGATGCACTCAGTGGCAAGATAAATCTCCCTTTTTATATGTGGGAGTGTCAAGGTGAAAATATATGTCTTTAGGGGCGTGGCTTCGGTCTCTGGCTATGTGAGACGCGCGATCAGGGAGCTCCTGAGGTAAAAACCTCCAATCCAACTTTAATCCCTACTTTTACAAACCATCCACACAATTTTATATGGGTGACTGATACAGCCTTCCCCCAGGCTTATTTTAGACCAAAAAGAACAAAAATTGGCCCTTCACCCAGGAAGATTTATTTACCTCATGGCAATCTGAGGCCTACTAGGAGCGTGTGAGGACAGCCATTGCCGCCATCAACAACAGTGTCTTCAACCCCGGAGCACACTCCTGCCCGTAGCACAGACCCGGAAGCCTTCGCCACTGCAGAGAACACAAGGAGATGGCTGCAGCTCTTGACATCGACGCTGCGGTGAACAGGGACGCCATCGCAGCACCCGAATACAAGATCAGGATTCCCCTCCGGACCACCAGCAGGACCACCAGCAGAGAGGACACTCCGGACACCGAACATCAACGCTGCGGTGAGGCCTTGCAGTGATTTCCCACCCCCCCTGCTACCAGAGGAATATCGGTTTCCTTCACGTTTTCCCGCCTTTCTGCCTTCCAGTCAACTCAGGTACGCTCGACCACACTGAGGTGCCATTAATACTCCGGCTGTACTCCGCTTAATATACCCGGACTCAGAGTCCACACTTGTGGCTCCATTAACTTATCATACCTACCTGGGGCTGTGGGCTGTTAAATCTGCCAAAGGAGGCATGTTATTTGCATATTTTATGTCACATTAACAATACTTCTCAGGGTAAGCTGGGCCTTATGGTCCCCATCTCCCTGCAGCTTCAGCTTACTTATTTTTGCTAACTTCACCTTATCAGGGTACTAACCCAAGATAGTTGCTATACTATAGCATTGTTTCTCAGGGCTTGCTGTGCCCTGTGGTACTCCTGCTAACAAAGGATCTGCAGGTCATCTGCTGTACTAAATCACAATGGGGCTGTGGAATAACAAGTACTCTCTCACCCCTGATACAGGAGTACTATAAACAGCACTGGCAAGGCCTTTGGTAGCAGGCCATACGTTTAAACTACAGCAGCGTTTTTCAGGGCTTGCTGTGCCCTGTGGTACCTCCCCTTCTCACAGTCTTCCAACAAAGGAACTGGACATTTGCTATACTAAACCTCCCTGGGGCTTTGGGAAAACAAATACCCTCTCTCCCCTGATATAGGAGCACTATAAATAGTCCGTAGCAAGGCCTTTGGTATCAGGCCACACGTTTATACTACAGCGGTGTTTATCAGGGCTTGCTGTGCCTTGTGCTACCCCTCTTTCCACAGTCTGCATTCCAACAAATAAATTGCTAAATCCCCCCCATTGGGGCTGTGGGAAAACAAACACCCTCTCACTCCTGATACAGGAGCACTATAAACAGACATTGGCAAGGCCTTTGGCATCAGGCCACAAGTTTATACTACAGCAACGTTTTTCAGAGCTTGCTGCGCCTTGTGGTTCCCCTTCCTCCACAGTCTTCTCAGACTAGAGAATTCTTTTACATCTACTGTACTCTCTCTACAGGCTCCTGACCCTAACCTCTGGAGAGGTAGATTACCACTGAATACACTTGCTTAAATTCTTGTTTATATTTGCTGCAATATATTTTCTTTTCTTTTCTTCCCTCCTGACAGGATTTGATAAGATCTAATTGTCATAAATTACTATCAGTACTCTGCTTTTTCTCAACAGGTTTAAATATCTGTGTAAGTTCTGTAAGCATATTTGATAGTTATTGTTGACGAAGATACTCTGTATAGCATCATCACCATGGGGAAAAAAGAGGGAACCATTCCTAAATCGAACATTCCCCAACTCTCTAAGCAAACCAAAACGCAAGGAGAGGAAAGAATACATTACCACTGCTACTCTCCAGGGGACAAGGTTAACACTTTGAGCCCTGAAAAATCCAGATCCCCCATAAGAGATGAGAGAAAAACCTATAATACCCCTCAAAAAATAAAAAAAATTGAATCCTCCAAAATTACCTCAGATAGAGGGTCAACCTGAAAGTATGAACTCATCTCAGTCCAACAAAAGAAAAGAACGAGAGGAGGAGAGACAAAAAATCTCCACACCATCTCAAGGAACAGAACAAGGGGAAGAAGATTACTCCAGCTTTAGTGTCTCTTCCCCTAACACAAGTCCACTAAAAAATAAACTCAAGTTAGACAATGACCAAGATACAACCCCACAGAACTTATTGGCCACAAACCCTAATCAAATCTCCTCCCTCAGCAACAACACTAGTACTGAGGCATATATGCTTAATCTAGCTAACAAAATAAACGAAAATATGTTAAAAAGCTTCGACATCCAAGCCAAACGGTTTGAAACCACTCTTGAACAACTTAACATAAAAATCTCTGATCACGAAACAAGAATTGATGCAGTAGAAAAAACTACTACAAAATCCTCCAATATTATCCATGATCTATCTTCAGAGGTCAAAAGGCTAAAAATCAAATTGGCTGACATAGAAGACCGTAATCGCAGGAATAACGTAAAAATACGAGGTATTCCGGAACATATCCACACAGACAACCTCTTAAACCATGTAAAATCCATCTTTAAAAAAGCTATTCCTACTCTATCAGACTCAGATCTAATCATAGATAGAATCCACAGACTCCCAAAACCCCCAAAAATTGCACCAGATATCCCCAGAGATGTAATTCTCAGAATTCATTTCTACAACACCAAGGAAAGAATATTGCAATACTTAAAAAATGAAAAAACCTTTCCAGAGCCTCATAACAACCTCAAAATATTTGCGGACCTGTCCAAGGAGACACTGGATTCCAGGAAAACGTTTAACGCTATTACCTCCACACTCAGAGACAAAAATATCCCATATAGATGGGGATTCCCTCTCAAACTCATAGTTTTTTCAAATGGAAAAACCATTCCAATCTTCACACCTGAAGAAGGCCAAAAATGTATTGCCTCATTAAAAGACAACCCCTCACATAGAGGTTACCTGTTATGAAAGGCAATTCAGTATCACAATGGACATGGAGGTCAGAGCACATACAGTGATCTGACAATAACCCAAAATAATAGAACGAGCTCTGAGACGTGGGAACTCTGCAAACCGCAATCCCTGATCCTCTCCAAACACAACTAGAGGCAGCCGTGGATTGCGCCTAACGCTTCCTATGCAACTCGGCACAGCCTGAGAAACTAACTAGCCTGAAGATAGAAAAATAAGCCTACCTTGCCTCAGAGAAATACCCCAAAGGAAAAGGCAGCCCCCCACATATAATGACTGTGAGTTAAGATGAAAAGACAAACGTAGGGATGAAAAAGATTCAGCAAAGTGAGGCCCGATATTCTAGACAGAACGAGGATAGGAAAGATAACTTTGTGGTCTACACAAAACCCTAAAGAAAGCCACACAAAGGGGGCAAAAAGACCCTCCGTACCGAACTAACGGCACGGAGGTACACCCTTTGCGTCCCAGAGCTTCCAGCAAAACAAATAGACAAACTGGACAGAAAAAAATAGCAAACAAATAGCAAGAAGCACTTAGCTATGCAGAGCAGCAGGCCACAGGAATGATCCAGAGAAAAAACAAGTCCAACACTGGAACATTGACAGGAAGCATGAATCAAAGCATTAGGTGGGGTTAAGTAGAGAAGCACCTAACGACCTCACCAGATCACCTGAGGGAGGAAACTCAGAAGCAGCAGTACCAGTTTCCTCCACAAACGGAAGCTCCCAGAGAGAATCAGCCGAAGTACCACTTGTGACCACAGGAGGGAGCTCTGCCACAGAATTCACAACAGTTACCGTTGAAAATACATAGGACATGGTCACGATCTTGTCTTTGAACTTTTGGTTTAGATAATTCATTCATCATAAGCTGTTATTACATATGGTTTGCTTACCTATACAAGAGGTTAATTTTCTTCTTCCTCAGTTCCCGTTTAGTTCATACCCCCAGGAAGAAGATATATCCCACTGTGAGGGGGTTCTTTGTATTAAACAAACTTCTCAATTGTTGGTGTATTCTATAGACCCCATTTTTGAATTGTAAATATTTAATTCATTTATAGGTGTATCACATACACCTTAATTCTTTATCAATAGAGCTACGTTCTAGTATTGACCAGTGAGACTTTTATTTCTACTTTAACTTCCACTTTCCCAACTCTTTCTACACAAGACACTATAAACATGAACCTTAAAATCATGACATACAATATTAAAGGACTCAACAGTCCTAGGAAAAGATTTTCCCTATGGAGAGAACTTGAAAACTCTAAAACAGACATAATATGTGTCCAAGAGACCAAATTTAAAAATGAAGACCACCCAAAACTTGAACACAAAAATTTCCCACATATATACCAATCTAACAATTCAAAAAAGAAAGCGGGGGTAATGACAATAATAAAAAACTCGATCCCATTTGAATTTATTGAAGAAGTCAAGGACAATAACGGCAGATACCACATCTTAATTTGCCGTATTAACAACATAACCTGCACAATCGCCAACATCTATGCTCCTAATAAAAAACAAAAAACATTTCTAAATAAATTCATTAAAAAATTCGACCAAAACAAAAAAGGTATACCCATTATACTGGGAGACTTTAACTCCACCCCAGACCACCTCCTTGACTCTTCTTCCAAAAAGAGACCACAAACAGGAGATCTCAACCCTTGGCTGTTCCAGAATGAGCTCTACGATACATTTCGATGTATCAACGCCTCTTCCATTGAATACTCCTTCTTCTCAGAGACTCATCAATCAGCGTCCAGAATAGACCTAATCATCGCCGACGTCTTTACTTTGGCGAGGTTTACAAAAATTTATATAAAAGACAGAGCAATTTCAGATCATTCCCCGGTGGTTGGAGAGCTCGTTCTGGGACTCCCAATAAACAACAAAACTCTGTGGAAATGTAACTCTAATATAATCAACAACACCATACATAAATCCTCAATAGAATCCTCGATTAAACTGTACTTTAAAGAAAATTGTTGACTCCACTAACCCCATCATTAGATGGTGTGCCGACAAGGCAGTGATTAGAGGTTTGCTGATCCAGATTTCTTCCAGAAAAAAGAAAGAAAAAAGGGCGGAAACAGAAAGAATCCAAACTCTTCTAAAAAATAAAATTAATGAACAAATTGCACTCCCCTCCCCTTCTTCTACGTTACAGTCTGAAATATCGAAACTGACACAAGACCTAAAATTACTATTATTCTCCCCTTATGAAGCAGCAGTCAAAAACTCTAAATATAAATTGTATACATCTTTAAACAAGCCCACTAAATTTATGTGCAATCGCATTAAAAAAAGAAGGCTCCATAACAGAACTGACAAAATAAAAAATTTAAAAGGAACAACACTATCCCACCCCCAAGACATAGTAAATGAATTTGCTAAATTCTACGAGAAGCTATATAACATCGACCCCCCAAAAAAACCCTCCCAACTCCACCAAGATGCCATAACCTCATTCCTTTCTTCAATCAACCTCCCAAAAATAACAACCGAAGACAAGTCAATCCTATCAGCTCCCTTTGATTTAGAGGAGATAGAGGATTGTATTAAGCAACTAAAGCCATCAAAATCCCCAGGTCCCGATGGCTTTGGCAACGATTATTATAGAACTTTCTACAAAACTCTCTCCCCCCATCTCTTGCAATCATTTAACATGGCCTCATCTTTGGGTACCTTCCCTACTGAAATGCTCGAAGCTTCTATTGTTTTAATCCCCAAGCTCAAAGACAACCCTGAAGACATTGCCAATTTTAGACCCATTTCCTTAATCAATTGTGACATCAAAATATATGCCAAAATTCTAGCTAATAGGCTTAATCTGATACTTCTGACCTTAATAAATAATGACCAGATCGGGTTTGTCGTGGGTCGCCACGCTTCAGACGGTACCAGGAGAATCATCAACGCCATCAAAATAGCTAATCAAACAAAACAAAGCACCCTGATTGTCTCTCTAGACGCAGAAAAAGCTTTTGACCGTCTGGAGTGGGGCTTCCTACGACAGACCCTGATCAAATTTGGGTTTGATAATTCCTTTATTACTACAATTATGGCACTCTACTCCAACCCTAGAGCAAAAATCGTTGCTAACAATCATGTATCTCCCTCCTTTGCTATAACAAATGGTACAAGGTAGGGATGTCCCTTATCCCCACTCCTTTTCATCTTAGCCATGGAGCCCCTTGCACAAATGGTCAGAGAAAATAATAACATCAAGGGATTGGAAACCCCCTCTCGCCAATACAAACTAAGTATGTTTGCTGATTACATCATTCTCACCCTAACAGACCCTATCAACTCCATGTCAGAACTTCACAAGATATTGGATTCTTTTTCAAATGTCTCCCATTTCAAAATTAACGCAACAAAATCAAAAATCCTACCCTTAAATGTAGATGAAGAGCAAATTAAAAAAATTAAAGCTTCTTCCCCCATTACCTGGGCTAATAAAGAACTTACCTATTTAGGGATTAAGATCACTAAAAATCTAAACAACATAGTAACAAATAATATTAATTACTTAATTAAAACTATCAATAATGACACTACCACCTTTGGGCATAAATTCCTCTCCTGGTGGGGCAAAGTCCTTACAATAAAAATCTTTACGCTACCTAACATTCTATACATTCTGAGCGCCATTCCTCTTCCCATTTCGGTATCATACCTTACATCTCTCCAAACCATCATTAATAAATTTATTTGGAATAATAAAAAACCCAGGACACCCTCAAGTATCACTTACAAAAAAAGAGCATATGGGGGCTTGGGGATTCCCAATATAGCTGCCCATTATTATACATCCTTGATAAAACAAAGCAGATTCTGGCTAACAGTATCAAAACCCCCAGCGTGGTTAGATATGGAAACCCTTCTAAATAAAAACAACCACCCCAAAGATTTAATTATAAAAACACTAACTGGTCATCAACTCAACTCAGTGACTCACCCAACATTCCAGGCCACCATACATGCTTGGGAAAAATTGTCCAGATCAAGAAAGGGAACATCCAAAAAATCTATCTTGGTTAAAATTCCTCTCTCCACTATTTCTACATGTAACAATATTACACTTCCAACTCTATGGGAAGAAAGGGGAATTACGAGATTGGGAGACGTCTATGACGGTAGCTCTTTCATAAAATTTAGCAACCTAAAAGAGAAGTTTAGACTCCCGTCATCGACGTTTTTACAATTTGTAATGTTAAAAGAACAAGTCATGAAGTTTCTCCAGAAGGGTCCTAAATTCTCCGAAGCATCCTTAAACTTAGTAAGTAACACGGAACACGGAGTCTTTTGGAGTCACAAATATATTTATGACTGGTTTAATCATGATTGGGAAATGCCAAAACACCCCTATATACGCAAGTGGGAAAGGGAACTGCAGTCTACCTTTACCAGAGAAGATTGGGAGGACGCTCTGTCTTCCACATATGATTCCACGTTATCTATGTCTCTTCAAGAATGTCATTTCAAAGTAAATACCCGCTGGTACTATACTCCAGCAAGATTAGCTCATATTAACCAAGATGGATCTGCCTCCTGTTGGAGAAAATGTGGCATTAAAGGGGACCTCCTTCACATGTTTTGGCATTGCCCAAAACTAAAACCTCTCTGGACACAAATATCTACCCTTATTGACAAAATTTATGGCAAACCACTAAATTTAACTCCCCATATAGCTTTGCTTTCCCTGGGCCTCGAGGACCTTAGTCTAGATAAAAGGAATATGATTATACAAATACTACTGGTAGTAAAAAACAGCATAGCTTTTAACTGGAAACATCATCTCCCTCCTTCATTTTCAGACATAATAGAACAACTATCTCTCCATAGGACATATGAATTATCCTTCGCCCTAGCGAATAACCAACTGGTGAAATATACAAATAAGTGGTCTCACTGGGACAATATATATCCATAACATCTATTCTCATAGATATATATCTAATATACGTACGTTAAAAATTGTTGTATAAAGTTTACTTTATTTTTGTACGTTTCAGTTTATTTTTACTGTATATCTATAAAGTGATATAAAGCGTTTATAATACCCAAAATTGATATTGAAGCAAAATAAAGCTTTATAGAGAATGATTAAATCTAAAAATATTATATAGTATGTTATGTTACATATCGGCAAAAATGCCTCTAAAAATTAGTCATGTTTTGTTACGAAAACGAAAATATTGGAATGTACTTTTTCTATATCCTTAAAACGATATGAAGCGTTTGATACGCTTAAAATTGTTAATGAAACAATACAAAGTCTTATAGACACCCATTATATGTCAAATGTCTATTATAATATGGAATATTATATGTTATATGTTACCTAATGACAAACAATGCCTTCAAACTTGAATCTTGTTATGTTGCTAAAATGAAAATAAAAACATTGGAAAAGAAAATATATGTCTTTATACACTTTTGTACTTTTATATATTCTTATGCTGTGAAACAATAAGTTTTTCCCTTTCGCTTGCTAATGCATATGTAATTGTATTTAACATGGCTGCCAGTATTCACCTTTGCCCCAGATTCACTCTGCTGAAGAAACAAGTTTCACATTCCAGAAGCCAAGTATCATTTCTCTGGAAATCGAAACTTAACGTGACGCTTTAGTTTTTGTTCTTGCCAAGAATCTACTTTCGTTTCTGAAGCTAAAGTATCGTTCCTGGAGAAATGGAAACTTAAAGTGACGTGGAGGAAGGAGGATCCATCATATGACGTCAGACCAATCAGAAGGACTGAATACTAGATACATTGCTTAAACCCTGCCTAACCCCGCCCTTTGCACACCTTCCCCCAATAAGTCATATAGTGTTGTGTATTAGAAAATAAAGTAGTTACTGTGACGTTCCCACTACGTGTGGACACACGAGCATGCAATGAGTTTGAACCAGCATTGTGTCTGACTCATTCTTATCCGGTACCAACATGCTCTTAACCTGATTTGGAATGACTGGTGGATGAAGGGTATTGTCGTGACGACCCCGACAATTTGGCGCAACCAACGTGGGGCGTGGCCCGCGATCCGAGACCCCCTGGACCCATGCCTGGACGTCCGTGGACGACACCCGTAGTGGCTGACCTCGAGGACTGATCACCCTCCAAACATGGTAAGTGGAGATCACATACTATGTATGTGTCACACTTGCTAGTGTTTCAGCCATTATTGGTTAGTCTGTGGTCTCCTTGGGTCTGGGGAGTGACCGGTCGAGTGGTGAGACCGAGCGCGATCCCGTGCCACGCTTCGAACCAGCAACTGAGAGACGTCGCACTCTGCGCGTCCTCGTGTACACCACACCTCCTCCACCGGTCATTGTACTTCATTCAACCACCCTACCTGTGACTGTTGCCTAGTAGTGATAGAGTGAAAGATTGAGAAGTTTGTGGATTGGGGGCGGCTTAGAGGAAGGGATAGGAGACGTAGCCTCTGTGATATTGCACGCACATACATTGGTAATTAAGACGTCCCAAGAGGGGGACCACCAGAAACACTTGCACACACTTGCACATATCGGTAATTAAGACGTCCCAAGAGGGGGACCACCAGAAACACTTGCACACACTTGCACATATCGGTAATTAAGACGTCCCAAGAGGGGGACCACCAGAAACACAGTGGAGGGGTCTCACTGGGAGACAGCCTCCCAATGTTTAGAATATCGTGACAGGACAGACTGTAATCACTGGTGTTCAGGTTAGGGAAAAATATTGAGCGCGAGGCTCTTTATTCATAACACGTCGAGCGCGAGGCTCCGTGTTAGGACACAAGTGTTGTCGTCGCTGTCAGCGGCCTGCTGCAGAAGGGCGTAGTATTCTGTGAGTCATGTTGCGTCTCTTATAGCAGAAGAAGTCCGTGCCCCACGAGTTAAGTGAGGATGCTGTAGAAGTCAAGACAATAGTAGAGTCACGGGAGGGCAAGAAGGCAGTCAAGAATGTTGAAAGATGAAGGACTGTTAGAACAAGCGCAAGCTCATCTGCGAGTTGCGCGAGGTTTAAAGAACGAGGAATGGAAAAAGGTTGATGGAGAGGAAAGATGAAAGGATGCACAGCCCGAGTTTGGTTATAAAATATCTCAATTATTGGTCTTTCTAAGGTGTTTTGGTATATGAATTGTGTGAAGGTTTTGTAGAAATTAATTGAGTCTGAGAATTGCTGTATTCCGTTACTGTGGTTTTCCGAGACACCCGATGGGAGGGGTCAAACAGCTGCATCGTGCCTTTCTTCCTTTGTGTTGAGGAATGCTGTAAATTCTAATTTCTGTGTTTATAGCTGATGGGAGGGGTGAACCCCTGCGCGAATTGTTTTTTGATTTCTCCTCTTTGTGCTGCGGGCCAGAGAAAGGGGGGCCAGCTGCGCTGAAGAATATGGAGTTGTGTATATTCTGTCCTTGGTTCAGTATGCGCTGAGTCCAGAAGAACTTAACCTATTCTGTATCAGCAGCTGCGCTCTTGGCCCCCACCGCTCTCTAGCCCCCGCAGCTTCAAGGACACAGCTCGCAGCTTGCTTCCTTATCAGTGGCCCAAGAAACAGATTTCAGCTCCAGCCCCCCTCCCTTACACAAATCCAGTGTCATATTCCAATATTCATTTTAACCCTGTGTCTGGAAATCTCTCTCGCCATGTTAATTCTCAGACCAAGACAAGACAGATGGATTTGTAAACATTGCGGTCAGACAAACCCAGACTGGAGAAATACTTGTATAATCTGTGCTGCAACCCAACCTAAGTGAATTATGCTGAATCCTGTCCAGATAAGATCACATGTAGTGATATAAGAAACTGACACAGGATTGTGGGTAGTGGGGACATTAACTTTTGGGAGTAAGCTGACAGTAATCCTTTTGGGAAGGAGCTGTAGACCAGCATGTCATGTCCCCCCCAACCGGTCATCTAGTCACCCCCACCACCAGAGAACCAATCACATCAGGTAGTGTAGGACAGATACAGGAGTATTATCCCTGGAAGCCCTCTGACTAGCTAGCTACGCTAAAATAATTGGCTGACCCTGAGAACAAACCTTTCCCATTTTACAGACAAAGATAATATGATGGACGTATAAGTGCACCTGAGCAGACCTAGAGAGTTGGTGAGCCAAGATGATGGTCAGATGGTATTTATGTTATATAACCCCTATGTAGATGAACATAATGAGATGTGTATCTTACATGCCCTTTCCCGATCAGTTTGTAAAAAAAAAAAAAAAAAAAGGGGGGGATAGTGTGTTTAACCCTGTCAGTTAGAATATGCCTATGTCACGTTACTTCAGTATGTGGATAATCTTTTGTTGTGTGCACAGACAGAGCAGGAAGCCATTGTTGCCACTGTTAGTTTTCGCAAGTATCTGGCAGATCTGAACTGTCGGGTTTCAGCCTCGAGACTTCGGTTCTGCCTTGGTCAAGTGATATTTTTGGGTCACTGTCTCCTTCAGGGTGCCAGACACCTCACAGAAGAAAGGAAAATAGCCGTCAGCTACAAAGGATGTGACTAAGCTCCTACGTTTTCTTGGACTATGTACTTATTGTTGTCAGTGAATACCGGACACATCCCGCATAATGCTACCTCTCTACAAGGCCCTGAAAGACTGTTCAGGATATGGTGATGATTTTGGCAGATTTCACACCGGATACGCTGTTACTACGGAAGATACTGTAGTGCACGCAGCTGCACTCCCTCCCTCCCTGTCAGCACAAGAAGCAGAATTTCGGGATCTGTCTACTGCATGTGTTCTGGCCAAAGACAGGCGGGCTGATATATACACGAACTCACAGTATGCATTTGGTATTGCTCATGATTTCGGAGCCCTATGGGCCAATCGAGGGTTTGTTACTACTGCCGGGACTCCAGTGAAGAATGCTGAAGCTGTTAAAACCCTTATGGACTCAATCGAATTACCTACCCAGGTGGCCATTATCAAAGTTAAGGAGCATGGTACTATGGAACAGTCCACAGACTGTTGGTAACGCCTGTGCGGAAATGCAAGCAAAAGCTGCTGCTCTCCTGCCTGTTGAACAGCCCATACCAGCTATGGTGACCACATGCTCTCAGCGTAAACAGTTACAAGAAACACTGACTCTACAGGAACCTGATGATCTACGACAGACTGAGGTTTTCTGTCGGACCCCGCAAGACCGCTTAATGACGATGCAGAGAATGTCTCCAAAGGAAGAAGTGAAGCAGTGGAAAGCTGATGGAGCACGTATGGACAATGGTCTCTGGAAAAAGGACCAACTTGTGTGTCTCCCTAAGCAGATGTACCCTGCTATTGCCACGTGGGCGCATGGGCCCACACATCGAGGTATCTGTCAGACCTGCAATCCCGGTCAACTTCAACGTGTAACCCCGAAGCACCTTGCTAAGCCCGACTATCCTTTCCAAAAGCTCCAGGTGGACCACATCACGTTGCCTAAGTCTGGAAGGTATGAATATTGTCTGGTGGTTGTTGATATGTTCTCCAGTTGGCCAGAAGTATTCCCCGTTACCAACGTGACTGCAAAGATCACAGCAAAGAAACTGGTGATGGAAGTTATATGCAGATATGGTGTTCCAGAAGTTGCTGAAAGTGACCAAGGCCCGGACTTTTCTTCTCATGTGTATCAGGAGGTTCTGACAATGCTTGGATCCACTGTAGCCCTCCATACTCTCCACAATCCAGTGGGAAAGTTAAGAGGCTGAACGGCACACTGAGAGGACAATTGACCAAAATGATGCAGGAGACTACGGCTCCATGGCCAGGGCTCTTATATACTCGTACTACCCCTATTGCAAAATATGGCCTGTCCCCATATGAGATATTGTTTGGTGCTAGGTTCTCAGTTGTAAATTTTCAGTCTCAGTAGTTGTCAGAAGAAACTTACCGTGCTGTTCAATATGTTATTCAGCTTAGTAAAAATGTTGCTAACACCCATGTTTTAGTTTCTTCTTCCCTTCCAGATTCAGCAGAAACCGATATTGGTCACAATTTGAAGCCTGGTGGTTTTATGGTCGTGAAAAGCTATGTCAGAAAACACGGACTAGAACCCTTGTATGATGGTCCCTACCAAGTCCTCATTACTCCTATGTCAGTAAAGCTGGAAGGAAGGCCGACGTGGATCAACGTATCGCACTGCAAGCTGGTCAAACAGACTAGTAGCAAATAAGGGGACATAATGTTTTAGTTTTTCGTATTTCCATATAATAATATTGGTAACTGCATGGAACAGTCTAAATTCCCCAATATTCTTGAATAATAAGTTTGTACAATATCATGAAAGATTAGTAGTACAGATGGGTATAGCCAATAAAATTGTCAGTTATACAAATGTGGGATAAATTGGTTAGGGCCACAGATTGTCCAGATGATCAAATTTGGGATATATTGGATATACTTAATACTACTGTCTGTGTTATGAATCTGTTGAAGGGTCTAAAGTCCACTGATTGCTCAGATTATGTCCCACTTATTCATGAAGAACCCACACTAAAGGTCCCAAGAGGGATAACTGTGTTAGCTGATAACTATACCTGCTATAATTCCCACGACACTACAGGTACACCAGTAGGGGTCTTCGACAGGTTTCTGTAAAGAGAACAGTTCCCTGGAAACTGACTTGCTAGCTAATCATACACAGTATATGTACGACATTTATTGGTTATGTGGAGATGGTAAGCTCCGTCGTAGGTTGCCTAATGCCTGGATAGGTCAATGCACCCTTGTTAAACTAGCTATGCAGTTTAAGATTTTACCTTGGGATCCGGAGACACCTGATGAATATACCAGAAAGAGGAGAAGTCTCGATCAGCTCCACATGAGTTATGAAGAAAATCCATTAGTATATGTCGATGGCATTGGAGTGCCAAGGGGGGTGCCTGACCAATTTAAAGCCCAGAACCAGATCTATGCTAGCTTTGCTTCTTAAAACCACAAGTGCAGATTAATAAAAATGTTGATTGGATCAATTACATATATTACAGTGAACAAAGGTTTGTCAATTTTACCTGTGATGCTTTCCAAGGTATAGTTGAGGAGTTAGGCCCTAACACTAGAATGACCCTCCAAAACCGACTAGCCCTTGATATGATCTTAGCTGAGAAAGGAGGAGTCTGTGGGATGGTGGGAGAGGAATGTTGTACCTATATCCCTCAGAACTCTGGGGTAAATGGAAAGACCATGATAGCTCTTAAAAAGATAAATGGATTAGCAGCAGAATTAAAATCTAATGCTGGAGTAGACACATCTTTCTTTTCCGGTTGGTTGGGTGGGCTCAAAGGATTCCTTCAACAAGCTTGTCTAGTACTGATTGCTCTCCTTGTAGTTGGATCGATAATCTTCTGTTGTGTTATTCCCCTGTATAAAAAGGTTATCACTAGTGTTGAGCATTCCGATACCGCAAGTATCGGGTATCGGCCGATACTTGCGGTATCGGAATTCCGATACCGAGATCCGATATTTTTGTGATATCGGGTATCGGTATCGGAAGTGTAAAATAAAGAATTAAAATAAAAAATATTGTTATATTCACCTCTCCGGCGGCCCCTGGACATCTGCGCGAGGAACCGGCGTCCGGCACGGCTTCTTTCTTCAAAATGCGCGCCTTTAGGACCTGTGGTATGACGTCCCGGCTTCTGATTGGTCGCGTGCCGCCCATGTGACCGCCACGCGACCAATCAGAAGCCGCGACGTCATTCCTCAGCTAAAGTCCTAGAATGAGCGCCTTTTAGGACCTGAGGAATGACGTCGCGGCTTCTGATTGGTCGCGTGGCGGTCACATGAGCGGCACGCGACCAATCAGAAGCCGGGACGTCATTCCACAGGTCCTAAAGGCGCGCATTTTGAAGAAAGAAGCCGTGCTGGACGCCGGATCCTCCCGCTGATGTCCAGGGGCCGCCGGAGAGGTGAATATAACAATATTTTTTATTTTAATTCTTTATTTTACACTTTAATATGGATCCCAGGGCCTGAAGGAGAGTTTCCTCTCCTTCAGACCCTGGGATCCATGAGGATACATTCCGATACTTGATGTCCCATTGACTTGTATTGGTATCGGATATCGGTATCGGCGATATCCGATATTTTTCGGGTATCGGCCGATACTATCCGATACCGATACTTTCAAGTATCGGACGGTATCGCTCAACACTAGTTATCACTGAGGCAACTTCGACTGGCACTTCCTCAACCAAGAAGTAGACCCACCAGAGTACGATGTCACTGATCCAGGGGAGATCCCTAAGCATGTCCCCCTCAAGAAGATAGACAAAGCCTCCAATTCTCAGATGATGCTAAGAGATTTAGTTTAGGGACAGCGGGAGAACTCCATGTGAAGCTAGTGAAGGGTTCAGCTGCCTGGAGGCCTCTCACAAGGGGAGAGCTTCTGAGGTGTCTGGATAAAGAAATCCACCTCCCCTTTCCCCATCACATGGACAGTCTCGAAAGATCTTCCTTTTTAGGGAAAAACTTAGTGTTTAGGGGGGATTGTCAAGGTGAAAATATATCTTTATAAACTTTTGTACTTTTATATATTCTTATGCTGTGAAACAATAAGTTTTTCCCCTTCGCTTGCTAATGCATATGTAATTGTATTTAACATGGCTGCCAGTATTCACCTTTGCCCCAGATTCACTCTGCTAAAGAAACAAGTTTCACATTCCAGAAGCCAAGTATCATTTCTCTGGAAATCGAAACTTAACGTGACGCTTTAGTTTTTGTTCTTGCCAAGAATCTACTTTCGTTTCTGAAGCTAAAGTATCGTTCCTGGAGAAATGGAAACTTAAAGTGACATGGAGGAAGGAGGATCCATCATATGACGTCAGACCAATCAGAAGGACTGAATACTAGATACATTGCTTAAACCCCGCCTAACCCCGCCCTCTGCACACCTTCCCCCAATAAGTCATATAGTGTTGTGTATTAGAAAATAAAGTAGTTGCTTTGACGTTCCCACTACGTGTGGACACATGAGCATGCAATGAGTTTGAACCAGCATTGTGTCTGACTCATTCTTATCCGGTACCAACATGCTCTTAATCTGATTTGGAATGACTGGTGGATGAAGGGTATTGTCGTGACGACCCCGACAGGAGAATGCAGGAAAAATCAGGCGCACTGTATTACACTACACAGTTTGAGCGGCAGAAAGCGGATGACAGATATGCCACAAACAGGACTGACGCAGATGCACTCAGTGGCAATATAAATCTCCCTTTTTTATGTGTGGGAGACAGCAGAAAAATCAGGCCCACTGTATTACATGTGATGCAGCGGTAGGACCATACACAGCAAAAACGGCAGTGACCCAAGCAAGTTCAAACAAAAATGTTCTTTTATTGTGTTACTTCACACAGTCAATATAGTATTCAGCTTCTTCATACAGTCCATTAATAATGCATGGCTATATGACGCAGTCAATACACAGGCCGAACTTCCCTCTGTCCAGTTTCCCTGGGTAACCGCATGCCGGAAACAAGTCTCTGTACTCACTCAGCGCACTGCACTCTTTATCCTCTGGAGTGCAGCTGGGTACACATAAGACAGCCCAAGATGCAGGGCGTCAGTCTCTCTGGTTCCTTTAGCCTCTGTGCTGCTCCACACAGAGAGAGCTCTGCAGACAACTGCCCTGTCTGCTTCCAAGAACACACTGACACACCTCCCCCACTACTACAGGGCTTTTTAATCAATCACTGCTTCATCATTCTAGTTACAGCCACACCTGTGTCTGTAGTACGGCCTCATGGCCTCACTACGCTTCCATGCACATTCTGCAGAGCACGTACAGCGCCCCCTAGCTATAACAGGGGTCACTGCCTCACATATCCTCCCCCCTGTTCATACCTGTGGGGTAGAACATTTGTTACCCCGTAAGGGCGAAAGACAGGGCATCGGTATGCCCCCCTGACATCCTTGCTCACTACATTAAGAAACCAAAGTAGGAACCGGAACCATCGATCAACGCACGCATCCCTCCCCTTTGCGTTTCTCCTCCATAATTTATCACGGGACCACCCACCCCGATCTCCATTGCAGAAGCCAAACCCTCTTTTCTGATTCACCGCAGATTTGGGCCAGTTTTGGGTGGTCTTTGCTTTGTTTACTTCAGGTTCACTATCCCCACGGGTCATCCTGTCACCTAAGTATCTGCTTTTGGGCCCCTGGTACCGCTTCCTCTGTACCTTTACCCGTGCCTCAGTGACTATATCATGCTGAAACGCCACAGACCGCGCTGGCAACTTTGAGCATGTATCTGTACTACGCCGCACCCGAACCGGAGCCTCCCGACAATGCTGTCTAGCGAGCACTCTATCAAATTTACTCTGACCCCCGGCCCCATCCTTGACCGGTGCCATAGAGTTCCTTGTGCGCACGTCCCCAGTCGCCTCTGCGATCGGACACTCTCGGCTCTTCTCATACCTGCGTCTTTTATATCTGCATCTCCGAAAGGGACCCTGGATCTGAGCTGTCCCAACCTTACCAGGGAACACCTCCAGCTCAGGGTTCAATGGGGTCCCCACAACCTCTACTGCCACCACTTCTAGAGGGAGCTGGATCGCCCCCAGACGCAGGGCCGCGGGTTACTCGGTACCGGTCCTCTCTGTCTCGGATCTGGGGATGTCACGTTGGCTGGACCAGGTCCGTGACCCTGCTAAGGGGCGTCCAATAAAAGGTGATAGGAGTCTGTCAAGGTTTCGTGACGCCACCTGTGGTATTCGGTCAGGATGACCGACGCTGCTTGGGATCCACTGGGGTGATGTGATGGCAGCTAGATGGTGTGACTTCCCACAGGTGAAGTATGTCCCCAGGGCTTCCCAGTAAGGTGGATGATGATGGTGTGAGGTGCAGGCAATAACGAGGACACAGGGTTGCAGTCTATTTACCTCTTTACTGAAGACTTCAGGATCCTCAATCCAGAGCATGATTAACCAGGCTGTCAGAGACCGGCCGGTCCGATGGCACATCCAGAGTTCCCCTTGCAGGTGGAAATCGTTGCCTACCAATAGCACCTGTGTGTTGTAGTGCTACCCTGCTGAGCATTCGGTATAGTCCTCACAACTTCTGTTCTAGTTCGTTCGTTCGTTCTTTCTAGTTCTTTCTCTTTCTTTCTATTTTGTTCCAGATGTTACTAGTTTCTCGTCCCCCAGGTATGTTATGGCTAGGACGCACCCGTATGACGGGAAGGCTCGGAGCTCTTCCGGGACCCTAGAGACGCCCGTCTCCATGCGTTGCCCCCTATGTCTTCGTAGGAAATTTAAGGTAGACAGCCAACCTATAATTAACTGTCCTGCGGAGTTTGAAGTAAGGCATAGAGTCAGTTACTTCCTCGGTGTTCCGGCCACCAGCTACGTGCCTCAGTAGGATGTTGCCGTTCTCGGGGCACGACTCCTACTGGATCTCCTTTGTGCTGATCTCGTTTCTCACTGTTCCACAATATCCTTCGCTTCGTGTCTCTTTCTTAGGATACCGCCGCAAGGAAGTGTAGGCGCGGTTCCGTAACGTTCTGTTCTGTTCGCTAGGTACCTGCCAGGTTCCCACGCCTGACAGGGACCCCCCTGAATCTTCTCCCTGCAGCACCCTGGCAGAGGGATGCTGCCTGAATCCAACCCAGTCAGCTTCTGATCTAACTTCCTATCCAACCTCTAGTTTTACCAGTGTGAGGAGTGGCCCAATAAATAAAGCCTTTTTCTCCCCCTAGTGGCCGGAGTGTGAAGTGTAATGTGTGCTGGTGATACCTGGTCAGAGAACTCCTTCAGTGCCATCAGACGTACCATCACTCCCCTTAGTGGCCGAGCGACGTTACTGCAACGACCAGATCTCTGGGGCACTGCAGAGCCTATCGGGATTACACTCTAATCCTAAATTGGCGACCCCTGTGGCATACCTCTTAGGATCTTCGGGTTCTACGCCCAAAACAACATCTTTAGCTTCTCCTGCCGCTACCTCTAGGGGAGCCTATCGGGATTACACTCTGTCCATAGGTTGGCAACCCCTATGGTAGGTATTTCAACATCTTTGGGTTCTGCACCCGGTATAACCTTTTCCATGAGAGGGTTTACCCTAGTCTCCCACAGGGACCAAAACAGGGGAAAATCTCTTCCCAACACAGTCCCATAGGGAAAGGTCTTTGCCACTCCCACCACATGTCTAATGTCTCCACATGGTGTAGAAACATTGACCTCCACGGTCGGGTACTCCCGGATTTCCCCATGGATACCCATCACCTCCACTTTCTGTCCATTGGTGTTGTCTCCAGCAACAAGGGAACGATGGACCAGAGTCACTTTACTCCCTATGTCCAGGAGAGCCTCTGTTCGGGACCCATTCACAAGTACCTGGCACAATTTTGGTTCGCCGCCAGCTGTGCCCCTAGTGGTGATACAGACAGGCCAGGCACACATAGACTCCTGACCAGTGTTCCCACAGTCCACGGGCTTAGGTATTACTGAACAGTTACTAGCCCCATGCCCGGGCTCTGGTGCAATGTCCTGAGTGGACTTATACCGCTCAATCAATTCTATCAGCAGTTCCAGGTGGCTGTTATGACCTGGTGGTCAGGACAATTATGGACCTGGTGGTTAAGAGCACACGGAATGACCTGATAGTTACTGATAATATAGGACGAGCTCTGGGACGTGGGAACTCTGCTGACCGCAATCCCTAATCCTATCAACCACCCTAGAAATAGCCGTGGATTGCTCCTAATGCTCCCTATGCAACTCGGCACAGACTAAGGAACTAGCCAGCCCTAAAGATAAAAAAATAAAGCCTACCTTGCCTCAGAGAAATTCCCCAAAGGAAAAGGCAGCCCCCCACATATAATGACTGTGAGTAAAGATGAAAATACAAACACAGAGATTAAATAGATTAAGCAAAGTGAGGCCCGACTTACTGAACAGACTGAGGATAGGAAAGGTAGCTTTGCGGTCACAAAAACCTACAAAAAGACCACGCAGAGGGCGCAAAAAGACCCTCCGCACCGACTCACGGTGCGGAGGCGCTCCCTCTGCGTCCCAGAGCTTTCAGCAAGCAAGACAACAATCCAAATAGCAAGCTGGACAGAAAAATAGCAAACCAGAGAAAAAAAAGCAGTCACTTAGCTTCTGCTGGGAAGACAGGTCACAAGAACGATCCAGGAGTGAACTAGACCAATATTGGAACATTGACAGGTGGCATGGAGCAAAGATCTAAGTGTAGTTAAATAGAGCAGCCAGCTAACGAATTAACCTCGTCACCTGTGGAAGGAAACTCAGAAACACCCACAGCCACCAGAGAAAGTCCATGGACAGAACCAGCCGAAGTACCATTCATGACCACAGGAGGGAGCCCGACAACAGAATTCACAACAGTACCTCCCCCTTGAGGAGGGGTCACCGAACCCTCACCAGAGCCCCCAGGCCGACCAGGACGAGCCAAGTGAAAGGCACGAACCAGATCGGCAGCATGAACATCAGAGGCAAAAACCCAGGAATTATCTTCCTGACCATAACCCTTCCACTTGACCAGGTACTGGAGTTTCCGTCTCGAAATACGAGAATCCAAAATCTTCTCCACCACATGCTCCAACTCCCCATCAACCAACACCGGGGCAGGAGGATCAACGGATGGAACCACAGGCGCCACGTATCTCCGCAACAACGACCTATGGAACACATTATGGATGGCAAAAGAAGCAGGAAGGGCCAAACGAAATGACACAGGATTGATAACCTCAGAAATCTTATACGGACCAATGAAACAAGGCTTAAACTTAGGAGAGGAAACCTTCATAGGAACATAACGAGACGACAACCAAACCAAATCCCCAACACGAAGTCGGGGACCCACACAACGCTGGCGGTTAGCGAAACGTTGAGCCTTCTCCTGGGACAATGTCAAATTGTCCACCACATGAGTCCAAATCTGCTGCAACCTATCCACCACAGTATCTACACCAGGACAGTCCGAAGACTCAACCTACCCTGAAGAGAAACGCGGATGGAAACCAGAATTGCAGAAAAACGGCGAAACCAAAGTAGCCGAGCTGGCCCGATTATTAAGGGCGAACTCAGCCAACTGCAAAAAGGACACCCAATCATCCTGATCAGCAGAAACAAAGCATCTCAGATATGATTCCAAAGTCTGATTAGTTCGTTCGGTTTGACCATTTGTCTGAGGATGGAAAGCCGAGGAAAAAGACAAATCAATGCCCATCCTAGCACAAAAAGATCGCCAAAACCTCGAAACAAACTGGGAACCTCTGTCAGAAACGATGTTCTCTGGGATACCATGTAAACGAACCACATGCTGGAAAAATAATGGCACCAAATCAGAGGAGGAAGGCAAGGTACCAAATGGACCATCTTAGAAAAGCGATCACAAACCACCCAAATGACCAACATCTTTTGAGAGACGGGGAGATCCGAAATAAAATCCATAGAAATATGCGTCCAGGGCCTCTTCGGGACCGGCAAGGGCAAAAGCAACCCACTGGCACGAGAACAGCAGGGCTTAGCCCAAGCACAAGTCTCACAGGACTGCACAAAAGAACGCACATCCCGTGACAAAGACGGCCACCAAAAGGATCTAGCCACCAAATCTCTGGTACCAAAGATTCCAGGTCCAGGATGCCCAGCCAACACTGAACAATGAATCTCAGACATAACTCTACTAGTCCATCTATCAGGGACAAACAGTTTCTCTGCTGGGCAACGGTCAGGTCTATCAGCCTGAAATATTTGCAGCACCCGCCGCAAATCAGGGGAGATGGCAGACAAAATTACCCCCTCTTTGAGAATACCCGCCGGCTCAGGAACACCCGGAGAGTCAGGCACAAAACTCCTTGACAGGGCATCAGCCTTCACATTCTTAGAGCCCGGAAAGTACGAAACCACAAAATCAAAACGGGAGAAAAATAACGACCATCGAGCCTGTCTCGGATTCAACCGTTTGGCAGACTCAAGATAAGTCAAATTCTTGTGATCTGTCAAGACCACCACGCGATGCTTGGCTCCTTCAAGCCAATGACGCCACTCCTCGAATGCCCACTTCATGGCCAACAACTCTCGATTACCAACATCATAATTGCGCTCAGCATGCGAAAACTTTCTAGAAAAGAAAGCACATGGCTTCATCACCGAGCCATCAGAACTTCTTTGCGACAAAACAGCCCCAGCTCCAATCTTAGAAGCATCAACCTCAACCTGAAACGGGAGCGAAACATCTGGCTGGCAGAACACAGGGGCAGAAGAAAAACGACGCTTCAACTCCTGAACAGCCTCTACAGCTGCAGAAGACCAATTGACAAATCAGCACCCTTCTTGGTTAAATCAGTCAATGGTTTAGCAACACTAGAAAAATTAGCGATGAAGCGACGATAAAAATTAGCAAAGCCCAGGAACTTTTGCAGGCTCTTCACAGATGTCGGCTGAGTCCAATCGTAAATGGCTTGGACTTTAACAGGGTCCATCTCGATAGTAGAAGGGGAAAAAAGAACCCCAAAAATGAAACCTTCTGAACTCCAAAGAGACACTTTGACCCCTTCACAAACAAGGAATTCGCACGAAGGATCTGGAACACCATTCTGACCTGCTTCACATGAGACTCCCAATCATCCGAAAAGACCAAAATATCATCCAAATACACAATCAGGAATTTATCCAGGTACTCTCGGAAGATGTCATGCATAAAGGACTGAAATACTGATAGAGCATTGGAAAGCCCGAATGGCATAACCAGGTACTCAAAATGGCCCTCGGGCGTATTAAATGCTGTTTTCTATTCATCGCCTTGTTTAATACGCACAAGATTATACCCCACTCGAAGATCTATCTTGGTGAACCAACTAGCCCCTTTAATACGAGCAAACAAATCAGACAGCAGCGGCAAAGGGTACTGAAATTTGACTGTGATCTTATTAAGAAGGCGGTAATCAATACAAGGTCTCAAAGAACCATCCTTCTTGGCCACAAAAAAGAACCCTGCTCCTAACGGTGATGACGACGGGCGAATATGGCCTTTCTCCAAGGATTCCTTTATATAACTCTGCATAGCGGCGTGTTCTGGCACAGATAAATTGAACAATCGGCCCTTAGGAAACTTACTACCAGGAATCAAATTAATTGCACAATCCCAATCCCTATGAGGAGGTAGGGCACTGGCTTTGGGCTCATCAAATACATCCCGATAATCCGACAAAAACTCTGGAACTTCAGAAGGAGTGGAAGACGAAATAGACAAAAATGGAACATCACCATGTACCCCCTGGCAACCCCAGCTGGACACAGACATAGATTTCCAGTCCAATACTGGATTATGAACCTGTAGCCATGGCAACCCCAAAACGACCACATCATGCAGATTATGCAACAGCAGAAAGCGGATATCCTCCTGATGTGCAGGAGCCATGCACATGGTCAATTGGGTCCAGTACTGAGGCTTATTCTTGGCCAAAGGCGTAGCATCAATTCCTCTCAATGGAATAGGATACTGCAAGGGCTCCAAGAAAAAACCACAGCGCCTAGCATACTCCAAGTCCATCAAATTCAGGGCAGCGCCTGAATCCACAAATGCCATAACAGAATAGGATGACAAAGAACAAATCAGAGTAACGGACAATAGAAATTTAGACTGTACCGTACCAATGGTGTCAGACCTAGCGAACCGCTTAGTGCGCTTAGGACAATCGGAGATAGCATGAGTGGAATCACCACAGTAAAAACATAGCCCATTCCGACGTCTGTGTTCTTGCCGTTCAGCTGTGGTCAAAGTCCTATCACATTGCATAGGCTTAGGCCCATGCTCAGATAGTACCGCCAAATGGTGCACAGCTTTACACTCACGCAAGCGTCGATCGATCCGAATGGCCAAAGACATAGACTCATTCAGACCAGCAGGCATGGGAAATCCCACCATGACATCCTTAAGGGCTTCAGAGAGACCCTTTCTGAAGATTGCTGCCAGGGCACATTCATTCCACTGAGTGAGCACAGACCACTTTCTAAACCTCTGACAATATATCTCCGCTTCACCCTGACCCTGACACAGAGCCAGCAAGATTTTCTCTGCCTGATCCACTAAATTAGGTTCGTCATAAAGCAATCCAAGCGCCAGGAAAAACGCATCAACATCACGCAATGCCGGATCTCCTGGCGCAAGGGAAAATGCCCAGTCTAGAGGGTCACCACGTAACAAAGAAATAATGATCTTTACTTGTTGAACAGGGTCACCTGAGGAGCGAGGTTTCAAGGCAAGAAACAATTTACAATTATTTTTGAAATTCAAGAACTTAGATCTATCACCAAAAAACAAATCAGGAATTGGAATCCTAGGCTCTGACATCGGATTCTGAACCACAAAATCTTGAATGATTTGTACACTTATAGTGAGATTATCCATCAAAGAGGACAGACCTTGAATGTCCATGTCTACACCTGTGTTCTGAACCACCCAGATGTAAAGGGGAAAAGAGAGACAAAACACACTGCAAAGAAAAAAAAATGGTCTCAGAACTTCTCTTATCCCTCTATTGAGATGCATTAGTACTTTGGGCCACCTGTACTGTTATGACCTGGTGGTCAGGACAATAATGGACCTGGTGGTTAAGAGCACACGGAATGACCAGATAGTTACTGATAATATAGGATGAGCTCTGGGACGTGGGAACTCTGCTGACCGCAATCCCTAATCCTATCAACCACCCTAGAAATAGCCGTGGATTGCTCCTAACGCTCCCTATGCAACTCGGCACAGACTAAGGAACTAGCTAGCCCTAAAGATAGAAAAATAAAGCCTACCTTGCCTCAGAGAAATTCCCCAAAGGAAAAGGCAGCCCCCCACATATAATGACTGTGAGTAAAGATGAAAATACAAACACAGAGATTAAATAGATTAAGCAAAGTGAGGCCCGACTTACTGAACAGACTGAGGATAGGAAAGGTAGCTTTGCGGTCAGCACAAAAACCTACAAAAAGACCACGCAGAGGGCGCAAAAAGACCCTCCGCACCGACTCACGGTGCAGAGGCGCTCCCTCTGCGTTCCAGAGCTTTCAGCAAGCAAGACAACAATCCAAATAGCAAGCTGGACAGAAAAATTGCAAACCAGAGAAAAACAAGCAGTCACTTAGCTTCTGCTGGGAAGACAGGTCACAAGAACGATCCAGGAGTGAACTAGACCAATACTGGAACATTGACAGGTGGCATGGAGCAAAGATCTAAGTGGAGTTATATAGAGCAGCCAGCTAACGAATTAACCTCGTCACCTGTGGAAGGAAACTCAGAAACACCCACAACCACCAGAGAAAGTCCATGAACAGAACCAGCCGAAGTACCATTCATGACCACAGGAGGGAGCCCGACAACAGAATTCACAACAGGTGGCCTAGGTCCCTCAGCCCGACCCAACGCTGCATGGCGGCCGGCAGAGCCCTCACCATCCGATCAGCCATGATTCTCTCCATCATCGCATACGGAGAACAGAACTCAGGCTGGAGCCACTCCACCAATTGCAACAAGTCACTTGCTTGAGACCTGGCAGACCAAGTCTCTACATAGGACACCACTGGTACACCAAATGATCGCCCCTTACCTTTGGGGTCTCTTCAGGACTCTGCTGTTCACCCCTCACATTAGAGGTCTCCACTTTAAATCGTTGAAGCTCCACTAGCTCCCTCTGCAGCGTCTCCTGCTGCCGCTGCTGCTGCAAAATCTCTTGCTGGGAATGTTGAAACTGCAGCGTCTCTTGTTGAAGCCTTTGCTGACTGAGCACAACCTGCTCCAAAAGTTCCTCCATTTTTCCAGCTGGCTTAAACTGTAGCTTTGCAGGCTTAATTAGGGACATGCAGCACGCTTTGGGTATGCCTTAGTTCACATGGCCCGCATTCTTTCCACCATATGTGATGCAGCGGTATGACCATACACAGTGAAACGGCAGTGACCCAAGCAAGTTCAAACAAAAACGTTCTTTTATTGTGTTACTTCACACTGTCAATATAGTATTCAGCTTCTTCATACAGTCCATTAATAATGCATGGCTATATGACGCAGTCAATACACAGGCCGAACTTCCCTCTGTCCAGTTTCCCTGGGTAACCGCACGCCGGTAACAAGTCTCTGTACTCACTCAGCGCACTGCACTCTTTATCCTCTGGAGTGCAGCTGGGTACACATAAGACAGCCCAAGATGCAGGGTGTCAGTCTCTCTGGTTCCTTTAGCCTCTGTGCTGCTCCACACAGAGAGAGCTCTGCAGACAACTGCCCTGTCTGCTTCCAAGAACACACTGACACCTCCCCCACTACTACAGGGCTTTTTAATCAATCACTGCTTCATCATTCTAGTTACAGCCACACCTGTGTCTGTAGTACAGCCTCATGGCCTCACTATGCTTCCATTTACATTCTGCAGAGCACATACAGCACCCCCTATCTGTAACAGGGGTCACTGCCTCACATACACTACACAGTTTGAGTGGCAGAAAGTGGCTGACAGATATGCCACAAACAGGACTGACACAGATGCACTCATTGGCAATATAGATCTCCCTTTTTTATGTGCGGGAGAATGCAGGAAAAAATCAGGCCCACTGTATTACACTACCCAGTTTGAGTGGCAGAAAGTGGATGACAGATATGCCACAAACAGGACTGACGCAGATGCACTCAGTGGCAATATAAATCTCCCTTTTTTAGGTGTGGGAGAATGCAGGAAAAAATCAGGCCCACTGTATTACACTACACAGTTTGAGTGGCAGAAAGTGGTTGGCAGATATATAAAAAAATACAAGGGCTATAGTACAATTTCAATCTCCCTACAGTGATTAAAGGACAAGTATGGCAGCAATTAAAAGGACTGCTGCACATAAGAGTGTGGACAAAGAAACAAGAGAACTGTGCAGAAAAGAAGGAGCAACAAGATTTTTGCTTTGAAAAAAGCAGTTGGTTTGCACAGCGGCGTACAAACAGGAATGCAGCTATCAGGGAGCCTTATAAGCTACAGAGCTGATGCACTGAAATCTAGCCTCCACTGTCCCTGCAAAGAAAAGGTGGTGTTGGACAGTGGAAATCGCTACAGCACAAGCAGTTTGGGGGTTTATATTCCCTTCCTAACAATATCCCTGCTTCAGACGAAGCTACAGCAACCTCTCCCTATGCTCAGATCGGCAGCAGTAAGATGGCAGTCGGCGTGCATGCCCCTTTATAGCCCCTGTGACGCCGCAGAAAGCAAGCCAATCACTGTAATGCCCTTCTCTAAGATGGTGGGGACCAGGACCTATGTCATCACGCTGCCCACACTCTGCGTCCACCTTCATTGGCTGAGAAATGGAGCTGAACGCGTCATATAAAAAGCGACTTTGGCGCGAAGATCGCGTACCGCATGGCCAATCCCACATTGGGATCGGGTCAGGTTTCATGAAACCCGACTTTGCCGAAAGTCAGTGACTTATGAAATTGGCCGATCCATTTTGCTCAACCCTAGTTTCAAACGCAAATCATAAGTAACAACGTTAGCAATACAATAATTAAAGCAAAATAAGATGACCCTGCTCGTGAGAGCTTACAATCTGCAATGAGGTGGGGGAGATGCAAAGTACAGGAGCTTATTTACAGTGATGTATTTATAATGATGGTCCAGCCATCTTGAGGGAGCGGGGATAGCTGAAGATAGTGAATGGGCTACACATGCACCCTTACACTTTGATTAGGGAACATGATAGGCCACTCTGAACAAATGTGTTTTGAGGGAACTCCTTAAACTATGCAAATTGTGGATGCTCCTAATTTCTTGGGGTAGAGGATTCCAGAGGTTTGGCGCCGCGAGGGAGAAGTCTTGGAGTTGTGAGTGGGAGGTATGAATTAGTGCAGAGATTAGTCGAAAGTCATTTGCAGAGCGTAGCGGTCAATTAGACCGATGGACAGAAATAAGGGAGAAGTTGTAAGGGGGTGCTGCACTGTGGAGAGCTTTGAGGGTGAGAACAAGTACTTTAAATTGGATCCTATAATGAATGGGCAGCCATTGTAACCACTGGCAGGGAGCGGAAGCATCTGAATATCGATTAGCTAGATGAACGACCCTTGCTGCTATATTAAGTGTAGACTGGAGAAGGGAAAGTCGAGTATGGGGGATGCCAATTAATAGTGCGTTACATTAGTCCAGTCAGGAGTGGATCATGGCGACAGTGAGAGTTTTTGTTGTTTCCATGGTGAGAAAAGGGCAGATTCTAGAGATGTTCTTTAGGTGTAAGCGGCAAGAGATTGTACATGGGAGGCAGAGGCATATCTAGGATGTCTGGCACCCGGGGCAAGAATTCATTTTGGAGCCCCCCCCCAGCACATATGTGAATTGCACACTTAGGGTACCGTCACACTATAACATTTCGATCGCTACGACGGTACGATTCGTGACGTTCCAGCGATATCGTTACGATATCGCTGTGTCTGACACGCAGCAGCGATCAGGGATCCTGCTGAGAATCGTACGTCGTAGCAGATCGTTTAGAACTTTCTTTCATCGCTGGATCTCCCGCTGTCATCGCTAGATCGGTGTGTGTGACACCGATCTAGCGATGCGATCCAGCGATGCGTTCGCTTGTAACCAGGGTAAACATCGGGTAACTAAGTGCAGGACCGCGCTTAGTTACCCGATGTTTACCCTGGTTACAAGCGTTAAACTAAAAAAAAACAAACAGCACATACTTACATTCTGGTGTCCGTCAGGTCCCTTGCCGTCTGCTTCCCGCACTGTGACTGCCGGCCGTAAAGTGAAAGCAGAGCACAGCGGCTGTGCTTTCACTTTCACTTTACGGCCGGCAGTCACTGAGTGCGGGAAGCAGACTGCAAGGGACCTGACGGACACCATAATGTAAGTATGTGCTGTTTGTTTTTTTTTAGTTTAACGCTTGTAACCAGGGTAAACATCGGGTAACTAAGTGCGGTCCTGCGCTTAGTTACCCGATGTTTACCCTGGTTACCCAGGGACCTCGGCATCGTTGGTCGCTGGAGAGCTGTCTGTGTGACAGCTCCCCAGCGACCACACTACGATTTACCTACGATCACGGCCAGGTCATATCGCTGGTCGTGATCGTAGGTAAATCGTATAGTGTGACGGTACCCTTAGTCATGTACCGACGAGTTCCTCTCCCTAATGCTCTCAATATTCAGTGAAAAACTGAGAGAAGCAGAAGAGAAACTCGTTGTCGCAGGACCACAAGTATGAAAGTCACATATGAGTGAAGTGTCCAACGATGAGAACTGGAACCTGCAGAGCTGAATCCTGACATCGCAGGCTTCTGAATTCTCACAACTAATGCACTGCACACTTTTAGGATTCTCCCTTGCCGGTGGACAGTCATGTCAGCACAAGCATGCGATTTGTATACTTCTGACCACATTCCGACTAGACGTGCCCGGCCTCGCTCAGTTCATTTTCATTGAGTGAGGCCACACATGTCTAGTCAGCACGTGACCGCACGTATGTAAAATCGCCAGCACAAGAGAATTCTGACAGTGTGCAGGGCGCACTGTGAGAACTCAGAAGTCTGCAGTCACAAAGAATGACTGCAGATTTATCACAAACCTGGACATCCCCTTTAATGCTCCTAACATAAATAAAAACATGAGAGTTAGTTAGTATCACAAATAACATTTACATCCAGGTACCTTATAGATCACGTCGTCTCTGGAGTCATTCTCCTTTTCTTCATCTTGTCCAGATCCCATGATGAGTTTTCTCATCCACAGCCGTCTCTGCAGACCTCCATAATCTCTGCTCTTTTGCAGAAAATTTCCACATGATGCCCTTAAAGATACAAGTGTTATTATAATGCTCCTGAATGAATAATTGCCCCTTACTATATTGTCTGCACAAAATATGACCCCCACACTGTCCCTCTTATGGTACATGCTCTTCATACTGACCTCTCCTTTCCATATCGGCCCCCTCTTCACATTGTCCTCTCACACTGTGTCCCCCTATAGGGCCCAGTATTTATACTGTACTCTCCCATCACACTCCCCCTACTTGGTATACTGTCCGCTCCTGACTGTGTCCTTACACTGTCCCCCCATGCTACGCCCCAATACTCAGTTTCTATTCTGTGCCCACTCACTTTTCTCCCCCATATTGTCTCCTCACACTATTCCCCTCCCTCCTCATACTGTCTCCTCTCACATTCTTCCTGTTCACCAAACTGTCTCCTCATATATTTACCCCCTCACTTTCTATACTGCCTCCAGTATTATATATCCTTCCTAAAATACACAAAGACCTACACAACGGACGCCCCATTGTCGCTTCAACAGATTCTATCCTTAATCCTCTATCCGTCTTCTTAGATAAGTTGTTGACACCTCATACTTATACCATGAAGTTGTTTATTCTAGACACAGGGGACTTTTTGAATAAAATCCATGCCTTTAACTCTGTCCCATCTGATAGCATCCTCTCCACATTTGACGTTAAACTAGGACTACTGGACTCGTGACCCTGACTAGAACTACTGAATGTAGTCATTCTGACTACTGACTTGTTTTCGTTTATTTTTAGAGTTTCATTTGTGGTTACTTATTAATAATTATATATTTTTTTAATGTATTATTATTGTGAGATCCAACAGTAATGCTTTGGAATGTTTTCTTTCTGATTATTCATATTTTTCTACAGGAAATAATAAAAGTTAACTAAGTAATACAATAATAATAGACGTTTTACAATCATTTATTATTAAAGTGCACACATATAAACAACAACTCAAGAACAACAAGCAGAGAAAATGACTACTAGGTCAGTCAGTGTTCCTTCTCCTCAGTACCTGAAGAAGGCCGTTGGGTCGATACCGGTTGTACTTCATAATAACATTTTATTGAGATTCATCTCCAATTCTACATTTTCCTTCTCCTCCTCAAAAGTACAGCATAATTGACCTTCTAAACGTTTGTTGATTCGCATTTCAGGCATCGTCTTTCATTTACGGCGGTACATTGCCCACACAAAGACTTACGGCAAGTCATACAATAGCCAACAGATCTATTATTTTTGCATTTTTCTTTTATCTGGCAAAATTTTTTTGAAGCATTGCATCTTCAGATGTAGCAACTTGGGACATGCCACCCTTTCCCCTAGATATAACATAAGGACCACTCAACTCTGTAACAAGCTTTTGCAAAAAATGCCTTGCGTGACATTTTTTCGGGGGTCATCTCCTTGTATACTATCCAAGCATTTATACCCGCTAAGTCTAAGGTATTTTCAAATGCATGAACAGGCCATCTCCTAGTACATGTTCTTGTAGTGTATTTGCGTGCCATCTGATCTACTACATCTACTCCATATTTTGTTTCATTATAAAACTTTACATTTTCTGGAGTTTTTTTTTAGCAGATTCAGAAGCAACAAGAACATCGGGATGGACGGAACTCAAAATTATCACATTTTTGTTTGGCCTACCAAACAAATATGAAATATGAAAATAATTTTACACTTACCGTGTATCATACACGGTAAGTGTAAAATTATTTTCATTTATAAAGGCTTTAGTGCTGTAAAATTTTCTTTCATTGATTTTATTTCTTTAGGCACTTCTTATCTTATTTAGCATTCCCACGATAGTCGTTCCCTTGCTTTTTAGCTGTTTAGCAAGTTTTACTGATGGAAAATAATTTTCAGTGGTAACATTTCGACCTTTTTTCAAAAACGGCTGCAATAATTTCATGACTACGTGGTCAGCCAAACGGTCATCAGCACGGCGTGAATCATCTTTACCTAGATAAGTGAAGCCATTTGCAAGATATTTGCTATCCTTATCTACAGCTAGCTAATATTTATGGCCATATTTATCCGGCTTGGAAGGCATATACTGCGTGAATGGACACCTGGTTTTGCTGGGGAAAAGTTGTTCATCAACCGTAATATATGGGCCAGGTTTGTAACAAGCAATGCAGTTATCAATAAACCTGTCCCACACAATAGAAAAGAGAGCAAACTTGTCGGTTTGCAGTCTCTGCGATCGATTGGACCTCTCATCAAATCTGAGATAATGCATAATTTGTACAAAACGGACCCTAGACATTGTTGCTTTGAAAAACAGTATTCCCCAGTCATTTGACGAAATACTGGCAATAGAGTGCTGGCTCGTGCCCGATATTCCACGAGCATAAAATATGGCAATAAATGCATCTAGCTCCCTTCTTTAGCATAAGATAAGAGCCTACAGTATTACAAACAAGCTCTTTTCAGTTCAGCATTACACAGTAATAGAACCAGGTAACACAAGGAAAATGTGAAAAGTTGATATCTGAATTGAACTACATCTATATGAACATCAGGGTAAATAAGATACAGTGAAAAAATTATACACAAAACTTTACAGCAAAATTTAGTGACAAAAGGACAGCAAAATATAGTAGGTAGTCAAAATGACTACCTTTAGTAGTTAAAGGTAAATTTTGGAAAAAACGCGCAATTTTTTCACCAAAATTATTTATTATCACAAAATCTTTTTTCACATCCTATTTGAGGAAAAGTCACCAAGTCTCAAGCCGGAATTCCAAAAAATGTAGTCACAGAAAAGAAATAAAAAGTGCAAGTAGTCAAAATGACTATACCAGTAGTCCTAGTTTGTATACTTCAATTACACATGACAAGGGCATACAAGCAATTTCGCTGACCCTGATTGAAGCCAACGTTGATGCAGGCTTACAGGAACTATGTATAGAACTGTTGAATGTAGTTTTGAGAGAGAACTTTTTCAGATTTGAGGAAATTTTCTTCGTTCAGGTATGCAGGACCACTATAAGCTCGAATTTAGCCCCCGCATATGCAAATTTGTATATAAACAAATTTGAATGGGATTATGTTTACCCTAACTTATTGTTTCAACAGCATGCTACAACGTTGTATTGCTATATAGATGATATTTTTTGTATTTGGCACGGAGACACCAATAGTCTCTACATCTTTTCCCACACTCAATAATGTCAGGCCTGAACTCAAATTCACACTCTCTCATAATACTGAAGTTATATCTTTTCTTGACACTAAGATTCACAAAGACCCTGAGGGCATACTTACCACCGACGTATATACAAAACCTACTTACTGCAACAATCTCCTCTGTTATGACAGCTGTCATCCGAAATCCATTAAGAACAGTCTTCCAAGGTCACAATTTAAAAGGGTAACTAGGATCGTATCAGACTCCACAATAAAGATCTCTAGACTACAAGAAATCTCCAACAGATTCAAATCCAGAAACTATCCATCTGCACTTTTGGTCACTGAAATGACCAGAGCATTAGCTGACACGGACTGTACGACAAGGACTTCACAAAAACCACCCAGGGTCCCTTTTGACCATAATCACCACCCTTCCATGCAAAGAGTCCACAATCTTATTCATAAACACTGGCCCTTGCTAAACATAGCCTATCCTATTATTGGCATATTTAAAAATCCACCACTGATGTTTTTAAGGAGGCCCCAAAACATCAAAGACAGGCTAGTCAAAGCAGACATGGGACACAGTGATATGAAACCGACAAGAACTTTGACAAGACTGGGATGGACAGGCACTTTCCCATGTCTGAATTGCATGAGCCATTCCAATGTCATTAAAGGTAATGAGGTCATCCACCCACGTACAGGTAAATCTTATTCCATTAAGGACTTCTTTGCATGCGAAACCAATCACGTGGTCTATGTCATCAAGTGCCCCTTTGGGCTGCTATACGTGGGTGAGACCGCACAAGCTATTAGGGACCGCATTTACAGCCATAAGTCTACCATTAGATGCGGTAAGACATAGCTACCGTTACCTGCACATTTCAAGGAGGCCAAACACAATGTATCCCAACTAAGGTATCAAATAATTGAGAAAGTACCCAGGCATAGAACATGTGGTAACCACATCCATCTACTAAAGCAACGTGAAACCTACTGGATATATAATCTTGACACTTTACATCCCAGAGGTCTCATCCATGAGATAGATTGGCTAACGTGATATTTTTCTTTTCCTCAGACCCATTGAACGTCTGTTCTTATCTGCGTGTATCCTCCTGGGCGGTAAGACTAACATTTTTTTTTTTTAAAAAAACCTTTTTAAAAGAATGAAAAAAAAATTTCCCCCTTTTTTTCAATTTTGTTCATTTGTTTCATTCATTCTTTTTCATTTCATTTTTTTCAGTTCATTTTTTTCATTTCATTGCCCTGTTTTCATTTTTTTTCATTTCATTGCCTTTTTTTCATTTCATTGGAACTTGTTTTTTTCATTTCATTTGCATTTGTGTTTCAGGTTTTTCTTCTTTTTATTTCTGCCTTTCTTTCTGCTCTCTTTTCAGCTTGGACGCCTTCTGATTGTGTCATAGTAATGTTATTTTCAAATATGTGCTTTTCACAGTGATTATATTTACTGCAGAGTAACCGTTTTCCTTTATGAATGGAAGGACATCTTTTGGCGACCTATATTATTTATGTGCCATAGAAATAATGTTGTTCTCAAATATGTGCTGATTACAGTGATTATATTTACTGCAAAGTAACCGTTTTCCTTTATGAATAAAATGACATCTTTTGGCAACCTATATCATTTAAGTGCCACACAGCTATATGATTAATACATGGACAATTCATAGGCTTTTTGTCTACATTATCTTGTGCCTGATTTCCCCCTCTTTTCGCAAGCCTAGTATTCCTGCTTTCCCCCTTATAAGCTACCTAAACATAATACACAGTTGTGGAAGTTCTATCTCCTGCTCACATATAGGCTTGCTTTAGGAAAACAGCCCATGATGTAGCAGGATTGTCGCCATCGTCAGCGTGTGCGCAAGCGTCCTTAGAAACAGCTCACGATGCAGCAGCATTGTTTTCTCAGTCTGCGCATACGTGAGCCCTTCACACTTGTTCTGGTCATGTGATCGGCCAGCGTGCAGAAACGGGCGTCATACCGCCTTTAGCGCTCACTCACTACCCGGACACGGCTGTGTCTACAATGCACACTGCACCACCAATGATTGTAAGTACAGCTCCTGGTTAGCGCTCCTCTGCCTAGCTTAAATGCCTTCTGTTGAATGCACATTCACGTGAATTTTCCTAATTTTATCTCGTCTAACCCTGGCTTAATATCAGGATAACTGCCATTTGTGAAAACATTACAGAAACTGGATTGCCAGCCCTAAACTGATATATAGAGCCTCTCCTACCAAGGTGTAAAACATTCTCATGAGTGATATGGTTTTTTAACTTATGTTCAATAGTCACTGCTAGTGTTGAGCGATACCTTCCGATATTCGGAAATATCGGTATCGGATTGGATTGGCCGATATACCAATGCAAGTCAATGGGACACAAATATCGGAATTAAAATAAGCCCTTTCTGTCCTTGTACATCCTGTTCCGGAGAGGGGAAGAGTGTGGGCGGAGACTGCATGACTGTGTGGGACGTGGGGGGTCTGTCCGGGCCTGCCGGTGGTCTGTACGGGCCTCTCGGGCGTCTGTGCGGGCTGCCGGGGGTCTGTGTGGGCCTGCCGGGGGTCTGTACGGGCCTCTTGAGGGTCTGTGTGGCCTGTTGGGGGTCTGTACGGGTCTCTCGGGGGGTCTGTGCGGCCTGCTGGAGGTCTGTGCGGCCTGCCGGGGGTCTGTGCGGCCTGCCAGGGGTCTGTACGGGCCAATCGGGGGTCTGTGCGGCCTGCCGGGGGGTCTGTACGGGCCTCTTGGGGGGTCTGTGCGGCCTGCCGGGGGTCTGTGCGGCCTGCTGGGGGTCGGAACGAGCCTCTCGGGGGTCTGTGCGGCCTGCCGGGGGTCTGTGCGGCCTGCCGGGGGTCTGTACGGGTCTCTCTGGGGGTCTGTGCGGCCTGCCGGGGGTCTGTACGGGCGTCTCTGGGGTCTGTGCGGCCTGCCGGGGGTATGTGTGGCCTCTCTGGGGTCTGTACGGGCCTCTCTGGGGTCTGTGCGGCCTACCGGGGGTCTGTACGGGTGTCTCTGGGGTCTGTGCGGCCTGCTGGGGGTCGGAACGAGCCTCTCGGGGGTCTGTGCGGCCTGCCGGGGGTCTGTGCGGCCTGCCGGGGGTCTGTACGGGTCTCTCTGGGGGTCTGTGCGGCCTGCCGGGGGTCTGTACGGGCGTCTCTGGGGTCTGTGCGGCCTGCCGGGGGTATGTGTGGCCTCTCTGGGGTCTGTACGGGCCTCTCTGGGGTCTGTGCGGCCTGCCGGGGGTCTGTGCGGGTGTGCAGGCATCGGGCTATGCCTGCTACAATGGCAGTGATTGACACATTAACCAATGATCGGACAGTAGTAGACCCATCATCCGGCTAATGTGTTGAAAGTAAAAAAAAAAGAAACGAAAAAAAAAAACATACATACTACATACAGTATATACTACATACATACAACATACTACATACATAATACATACATACAACATACTACACACTACATACATACAACATACTACATACATACTACATGCATACATACAACATACTACATACATACAACATACATACTACATACTGATAAGGACTGGCGGAACGCACCAAGTATAGATGATATGAAACTAGGTGCGTTCGCAGTCCGAGGTCCACCGTGCAGGTAAAAACCCTGCTGCTAGTAAGACGGACTATATGGCGGTACTATAAGTAAACACGCACGGGTTAACTTCACCCTGCGTGAAGGAAGCGATCCTGTTGAGTCACAGGACCGCGGTACCGCACATAGAGCGCGAGCAAGAAGTCAGCGAACACAACCCCAACACAGGATTGAAGTCCGATTAGACCACTTGCTGGCACAACACCGCAACTGGGTGTGTAAGGAAACTATTAAAATAGTATATAAAGGCACGAGAGTGCATGCAGTGCCGCGCTGACGGACGCCACTAACCACCCAGGCTTGGGTAAGGAAAGCGCAGAGGAAGCGCACGGCGCCGTACAGGCGGTCACAGCAACTAGACGCTGTTATGTGTGTAACGTGCTGTTGGATAAGTCGGGCGCTAGATAGCAAACATACACCTTCCGCGAACAGTCATCCAATAGGGAGGGTATTTTAAAGAGCGACTTTCACTCACAACACACACACATATTATCAAGACAATACTAGCGCATGGCCGTGCGGTCATGCGCAGCTTATATACAGGTCCTTCTCAAAAAATTAGCATATAGTGTTAAATTTCATTATTTCCCATAATGTAATGATTACAATTAAACTTTCATATATTATAGATTCATTATCCACCAACTGAAATTTGTCAGGTCTATTATTGTTTTAATACTGATGATTTTGGCATACAACTCCTGATAACCCAAAAAACCTGTCTCAATAAATTAGCATATTTCACCCATCCAATCAAATAAAAGTGTTTTTTAATAACAAACAAAAAAACCATCAAATAATAATGTTCAGTTATGCACTCAATACTTGGTCGGGAATCCTTTGGCAGAAATGACTGCTTCAATGCGGCGTGGCATGGAGGCAATCAGCCTGTGACACTGCTGAGATGTTATGGAGGCCCAGGATGCTTCAATAGCGGCCTTAAGCTCATCCAGAGTGTTGGGTCTTGCGTCTCTCAACTTTCTCTTCACAATATCCCACAGATTCTCTATGGGGTTCAGGTCAGGAGAGTTGGCAGGCCAATTGAGCACAGTAATACCATGGTCAGTAAACCATTTACCAGTGGTTTTGGCACTGTGAGCAGGTGCCAGGTCGTGCTGAAAAATGAAATCTTCATCTCCATAAAGCATTTCAGCCGATGGAAGCATGAAGTGCTCCAAAATCTCCTGATAGCTAGCTGCATTGACCCTGCCCTTGATGAAACACAGTGGACCAACACCAGCAGCTGACATGGCACCCCACACCATCACTGACTGTGGGTACTTGACACTGGACTTCAGGCATTTTGGCATTTCCTTCTCCCCAGTCTTCCTCCAGACTCTGGCACCTTGATTTCCGAATGACATGCACAATTTGCTTTCATCAGAAAAAAGTACTTGGGACCACTTAGCAACAGTCCAGTGCTGCTTCTCTGTAGCCCAGGTCAGGCGCCTCTGCCGCTGTTTATGGTTCAAAAGTGGCTTTACCTGGGGAATGCGGCACCTGTAGCCCATTTCCTGCACACGCCTGTGCATGGTGGCTCTGGATGTTTCCACACCAGACTCAGTCCACTGCTTCCTCAGGTTCCCCAAGGTCTGGAATCGGTCCTTCTCCACAATCTTCCTCAGGGTCCGGTCTCCTCTTCTCGTTGTACAGCGTTTTCTGCCACATTGTTTCCTTCCAACAGACTTACCATTGAGGTGCCTTGATACAGCACTCTGGGAACAGCCTATTTGTTGAGAAATTTCTTTCTGGGTCTTACCCTCTTGCTTGAGGGTGTCAATGATGGCCTTCTTGACATCTGTCAGGTCGCTAGTCTTACCCATGATGGGGGTTTTGAGTAATGAACCAGGCAGGGAGTTTATAAAAGCCTCAGGTATCTTTTGCATGTGTTTAGAGTTAATTAGTTGATTCAGAAGATTAGGGTAAAAGGTCGTTTAGAGAACCTTTTCTTGATATGCTAATTTATTGAGACAGGTTTTTTGGGTTATCAGGAGTTGTATGCCAAAATCATCAGTATTAAAACAATAAAAGACCTGACAAATTTCAGTTGGTGGATAATGAATCTATAATATATGAAAGTTTAATTGTAATCATTACATTATGGTAAATAATGAAATTTAACACTATATGCTAATTTTTTGAGAAGGACCTGTAGTTGCAGCACAGGAAGCTGCTACCGAAGTTTTGCCCTTTCAGGACCTTCCAGGAGGACCAATGGGATGTGCTGCAATACCTGAGCATGTGACCCTCGATCTCCAATGGGAGATCCTGCCCTGGGCATGCTCAGACAGAGAAAAGCAGGACTTAGATCCAGAAACGTCCACTCGCCGCTGCCCAGCACTGGCTTCAATGGCAGAAGCAGGAAAAGCAGCAGTAACTCTTCGCACAGAGACAGACTGAGCGAGACGCTGGGATCGACGTCCCTGCTGAGCAGAGTCCACTGCGGCTGGAGAAGAATGGGAGACCGCAGCGAAGACGGATCGAGATTCCCCCTGTGCAGCAGAGGAAACTCGACTCCTAACATTACCCCCCCTCCTAGGGCCCCCCCTCCTTGGGCCTCGCTACGTTCGAAGGCAGCAATGAGCTGCGGGGCCCGAATGTGCTCAACAGGCTCCCAGGACCTGTCCTCGGGGCCATAACCCTTCCAGTCCACCAAATAAAATTTTTTGCCACGTACCACCTTGCACCCCAAATTAGCGTTCACCTCATAATCGTCCGTAGACGAACCCGATGTCCCAGCAGATGACTCGGAAAACCGGGACATATACACGGGTTTCAAGAGGTACACATGAAAGGTGTCGGTGATACCCAGGCGTGGCGGAAGGGCCAAACGATAGGCCACAGGATTAACCTGCTCGAGGACCTTGAACGGACCCAAGTAGCAAGGAGCAAATTTAGTGGACTCAACTCGCAGCCTGATGTTACGGGCGGAGAGCCACACCAAGTCGCCAGGAGCAAAGGTCGGAGCGGGGCGCCGATGAGCATCGGCGGAGGACCTCATTCTCTCCTTAGAGGCCCGAATGGCATCCTGAGTGCGGTCCCAAATATCCCGTGCCTCCACAGCCCAGTCTGCCACCCTGGAGTCGGCGGAAGACACGGGCATAGGCACAGGTACCCGTGGATGCTGACCATAGTTGAGGAGGAATGGGGTTTGTCCAGTGGAGTCGGCTACGGCGTTGTTCAGTGCAAACTCTGCCCATGATAGCAAGGATGCCCAGTCATCCTGCCTGGCTGAAACAAAATGTCGCAGGTATGTGACCAAGGTCTGGTTGGCCCTCTCTACCAACCCATTCGTCTCGGGATGGTAAGCGGAAGAGAGATTCAACTCTATACTGAGAAGACGACAAAGCTCTCTCCAAAACCGAGACGCAAACTGGGGACCCCGGTCACTGACAATTTTGTCAGGCATACCATGTAGGCAGAAGATGTGTTTAATGAACAACGCTGCCAAGGCCCGTGCAGAAGGTTACCGTGGTAGCGGCACCAAATGCACCATTTTCGAGAAATGATCGGTGATGACCCAAATGATGGTACAGCCGCGAGACTTGGGTAAACCCACGACAAAGTCCATCCCGACCATCTCCCAGGGCCTATCTGCCACCGGCAAGGGATAGAGCAACCCAGCTGGCCTTTGACGCGGAGATTTATTTTTGGCGCAGGAGACACATGCCAGAATATAATCCCTGACATCCCGGACCATATGCGGCCACCAGTACGTCCTCGCCAGTAGCTCAGATGTCCTCTTTGTCCCAAAGTGTCCACCCACCCAGGACGAATGAGCCCAAGAGAGAACCTCCGGTCGCAAATTAATGGGCACAAAAGTCTTGCCCGGAGGCACAGACTCTAGCGAAACCGGCGCTACGGTTCTCAGGCTCTCGGAAGGGACAATAAGCCGAGGCTCCTCTTCCACCTCCTCAGTTGACATAAGGGAGCGAGAGAGAGCGTCAGCACGGATATTCTTCTCCCCGGCGAGATAATGAAGAGAAAAGTGGAACCGGGAGAAGAACAGGGACCATCTGGCCTGGCGAGAATTTAGCCGCTGGGCTGTTTGCAAATAGACCAAATTTTTGTGGTCCGTGTAAACTTGGAAGGGAAACCACGCACCTTCCAGAAGGTGTCTCCACTCCGAAAAGGCCAACTTCATTGCTAGCAACTCCCTGTCCCCGATGGAGTAGTTTCTCTCCGCTGGCGTGAAGGTCTTAGAGAAGAAGAAGCATGGATGCTTCCGACCTTGAGCATCCTTTTGATAGAAAACTGCTCCAGCACCAACGGACGAGGCATCCACCACCATTAGGAATGGCTTATCCACATCGGGACGATGTAAGATGGGAGCGCTAGCAAAGTGGGACTTAATAGAAGTGAAGGCCTTGGAGACCTCTTCCGACCACAATTTGGGATTCGCTCCCTTCTTGGTGAGGGCCACCAAGGGAGCTACCAGAGTTGAGAAGTGGGGAATGAACTGGCGGTAATAGTTTATGAACCCCATAAAGCGCTGCACCGCTTTAAGAGAATGGGGCTCTTGCCAGTCAATCACAGCCTGTAGTTTGGCAGGATCCATAGCCAATCCCTGGGCAGAGATGATATAGCCCAGGAAAGGTAAGGACTCCTGCTGAAACACACACTTCTCCAACTTCGCATAAAGAGAGTTTGCCCGTAGGAGGTCGAAGACTCTGCCAACATCTCTCCGGTGGGAGTCAATATCTGGAGAAAAGCTGAGGATATCATCAGGGGCGTAACTATAGCGGTCGCAGAGGTCGCAATTGCGACGGGGCCCGGACTTCCTAAGGGCCCGGACCCGCCCCCGCCCCCGCCCCCGCCCTTCCGTCCATGGACAATAGCGAAGGAGAATGAATGACTCACCGACCAAACCATTTGTGAGTGACCCGCAGCAGGGAGCCGTCACCGCAGGTCCTCCAATTACATGGGGGAAGATGGATGGAGTCAATGCAGTCACATGATCCAACCATGTGACCTGGAGAGGCGTGTCCACACAGGTCCTTCAGTGAGTCGCACCAAAGGAAAGGAGTCAGGACTGGCCCCCTGCCTGCTGCTCTCCCTGCTCCTCAGCCTCATCTCCCCTGTAAGTGGCAGCCGCTGCAGAACTTCATTACAATCGGAAAAGTTCCTGTTCTCATCAGCTCTGCTGTGCCGGCAGATATGGAGCCGAGCTGAGATTGTCTCCATGTTTGGGAGTGAGTCGGTCAGATGTAGCAGTGCTGAGGGGCTCGGTGTTTGCAGGGAGTTGTCATGGTGTAGAGAGTGGTCAGCAGCAGTGTAAGATGTAGCAGTGCCATGTTTGTTATTTGTAGCAGGGCTGCAGTGTTTTATCCACACGTGTCCGGATGACTTTGTCCAGATGTAGCTGAGTTTGTGGAGATGTAGCAGAGCTAAAATAGTTCTGTGTTTTCTTAGACGTGGCACAGCAGAGCCTGACTTATGCAGAGAAATGTAGCAGAGCTGAGTGTGTATGATGTAGCGGATCAGCAGAGCTGAGGTTTATTCGCAGACGCAGAATAGCAGAGCTGTGAGATGATAAAGCACACAGCCGGCTCTGCTACATGTCCCATATTCCCTGCTGCAGAGGCCTCCAGGGCTGGCGGCTGCTACAGATCTCCTGTGGCTGTGGAACTACAAAGCTCAGCTCCATGCTGGCAATCCTCTCCTCTGTAGGGAGCAGGGACCTCTGGAGTCGGTGGATTTCCTTCCTCCATCACTGCCCTCTGAGTGCAGAGTCCCGGGAATTCCCAGGTTCATCCTTATTGTTGGTGCCGCTCATGTAAAGTGTTGGCTTCAGCCTGGCACCTGCCATGTTCTGGAGCTGGTGGAGGTTCCTGCCTCCCTCTGGTGCTGACAGAGTTAATACCCCGTATTCCTGGTGCTGCCACTATATGTGCTGGCATTACAGCCTGGCACCTTCCCTGCACCTTCCCTGCACCCTCCATGGCACCTTCCCTTCACCTTCCCTGGCACCTTCCCTGGGACCTTCCCTGCACCTTCCCTGCTTCTTCCCTGCACCCTCCCTGGCACCTTCCCTGTGACCTTCCCTGGCACGTTCCCTGCTTCTTCCCTTCACCTTCCCTGGCACCTTCCCTGCACCTTCCCTGGGACCTTCCCTGCTTCTTCCCTGGCACCTTCCCTGCTTCTTCCCTGGGACCTTCCCTGTTCCTTCCCTGGCACTACCTGTTCCTTCCCTGGCACCTTCCCTGCTCCTTCCCTGGCACCTTCCCTGCTCCTTCCCTGGCACCTTCCCTGCACCTTCCCTGGGACCTTCCCTGGACCTTCCCTGCTCCTTCCCTGGCACTACCTGCTCCTTCCCTGGCACCTTCCCTGCTCCTTCCCTGGGACCTTCCCTGGCACCTTCCCTGCTCCTTCCCTGGCACCTTCCCTGCTCCTTCCCTGGCACCTTCCCTGCACCTTCCCTGGGACCTTCCCTGCTCCTTCCCTGGACCTACCCTGCTTCTTCCCTGCACCTTCCCTGGACCTTCCCTCCGGACCTGCGCTAGGAACGGGAGAGGTGAGGATTTTACTTTTTTTTTTTTTCTTTATCTCTGACTCTGTCTGGGGGCAATGCTGGAGACCATGGGGCAGATTGCTGGACACACTGGGGCAATACTGGAGACCATGGGGCAGAATGCTGGACACACTGGGGCAATACCTTTGACCATGGGGCAGATTGCTGGACACTGGGGCAATACTGGAGACCCTGGGGCAGATTTCTGGACACACTGGGGCAGATTTCTGGACATACTGGGGCAATGCTGGAGACCCTGGGGCAGACTTCTGGACACACTGGGGCAATGCTGGACACTGGGGCAGATTTTTGGACACATTGAGGCAATGCTGGAGACCCTGGGGCAGATTTCTGGACACACTGGGGCAATGCTGGACACTGGGGCAGATTGCTGGACACACTGGGGGTAATATGTTGGACACACTGGGGCAATGCTGGACACTGGGGGTAATATGCTGGGGACACTGGGGGTAATATGCTGGACACACTGGGGGTAATATGCTGGACACACTGGGGCAATGCTGGACACTGGGGGTAATATGCTGGACACACTGGGGGTAATATGCTGGACACACTGGGGCAGACTGCTGGACACACTGGGGCAATGCTGGACACTGGGGGTAATATGCTGGACACACTGGGGCAATGCTGGACACTGGGGGTAATATGCTGGACACACTGGGGGTAATATGCTGGACACACTGGGGCAGACTGCTGGACACACTGGGGCAATGCTGAACACTGGGGCAGATTGCTGGACACACTGGGGGCAGTGCTGGACATACTGGGGCAGATTGCTGGACACACTGGGGGTAATATGCTGGACACACTGGGGCAGATTGCTGGACACACTGGGGGCAGGACTTGAGGCATGGGCAGAATGTAGATACGGGGCATGATTGGAGACACGGGGCAGGATTGGATCATGGGGCAGGATGGATACGATGGAGACATATGGGGCAGGATGTGGAGATCATATGGGGTAGAATGGATACTCATGAGGGTAGGATGCGAGAACATATGGCTGGAGCCAGGAATGAGACACACGGGGCCAGGGTGGGGAATATTATTACCATAGGGGCTAATTAAGGGATATTATTACTGCAGTGATGTATTTATTTTATTTTTTGAGTATACTGTTTTAAATGGGGGGGCGGTCCTGTTACTATGCAGAATGACACTATATCGCCTTTTTTTCTTCATGTGATGTAATGTAGAAGTTGTGAAAAGTTAAGTAATGTGTTCTGCAAGCGGAGCTCGAGATAACTGTGTTATTTCCTGCAGAAACGAGTCCTGGCTGGAAGGAATGATGGCGGTCTATGCTGGATGAAAGATGAAGGACTTCACCTAGAGACGTCACTGGTGAGTCAGTGTTACCTATACCCTGACACTATACACTGTATACTATATACAGAGGTCCTGTGTACAATGTCACCAGTGATCACTGTATTATCTATACATTATATACAGAGCTCCTGTGTATAATACCACCAGTGATCTCTGTATTACCACTACACAGACACTGCATACTAAGTACAGATCTCCTGTGAATACTGGCACTTATGGTGATAGTATTGTGTTTTTTTTTTTTTATTACTGATCAGTATTGTAGTATTCAGTCACTATGTGGTGGTAATATGTGGTCTGGAAATGGTGTTGTGGTATTTGTCCCTTGTATGTAGTATTATTCGGTCACTATGTGGTCTGGTCATGGTGTGGTGGTATTACGTCACAGGTTTGGCATGTGGGGGTGACACCATTAGGCCCAGTTTAAGTTCTACAAAACAGGAAAACCATTTTTGGTAACCTTTGTGTGTATTGAGCCGGGGGAGGGGGAGGGGGGGCGCCAAACTCGGGAACAGCCCCGGGCGGCAAAAGCTCTAGCTACGCCTCTGAACAGCACACAGATTTCAAACGCCGGGAGTGCGCTTGGAATTAGAGCGAGGGAGGACATATTACTGTAGGGACATGTTAGTTATAAAATCATTTTTCTCAGCGAGTACAGGGCAGTATTAGGTCAGACTATACAAAATTGCAACACAACTATAGTGTGCGAAATGAATAGGGAAAATGTGAATTTCGGTGGGAAATATTTTGGCGCGGGGGGGCCCCATTTGAAAGTTTGCATCGGGGCCCCTCACTTTGTAGTTACGCCACTGGATATCATCCAGATAGACTACAACCGAGGTGGAAAGCATATCCCGGATGATGTCGTTGACAAAGTCTTGGAAAACGGCAGGTGCATTACAGAGCCCGAAGGGCATCACCAGATACTCATAGTGCCCATCTCTGGTGTTAAATGCCGTTTTTCATTCGTCCCCTTCACGGATGCGAATTAGGTTATAAGCACCCCGCAGATCTAGTTTAATAAACACTCTAGCTCCCCGAAGCCTATCGAAAAGCTCAGATATCAAAGGCAAAGGGTACTTGTTCTTAACTGTGATAGCATTAAGACCCCTGTAGTCTATGCATGGACGTAGTTCTCCATTCTTCTTCTGCACGAAAAAGAACCCTGCCCCAGCAGGTGACACTGACTTCCTGATGAACCCTCTTGCCAGATTCTCTTGAATGTACTGAGACATTGCCTCCGTTTCCAGGAGAGAAAATGGATAGACTCGACCCCGGGAAGGCTCAGCACCAGCCAAGAGATCAATAGGACAGTCACAGGGGCGATGGGGCGGAAGAGTCTCTGCTGCCTTTTTGGAGAACACGTGTGCATAAGACCAATATTGCTTGGGGAGAGAGGAAAGATCTGCGGGTACCTCTGTAGTAGCAACCTGAACGCACTCTCGATGACACCTGTTCCCACAAGATTCACCCCATCCCAGAATTCTGCCTGAGGACCACTCGATGTGAGGAGAGTGGTACCGTAACCAAGGTATCCCCAAGAGAAACTCATCAATTCCCTCAGGAATGACGAGTAGAGATATAATCTCCTGATGAGATGGTGACATGGACAGAGTAAAAGGGATAGTTTGATGTGTAATCTGTGCGGGCAGTGTCGACCCATTCACCACTCGTACCGTTATTGGTTGAGATAGCATGACCAGAGGAATTGCGTGACGTTGGGCGAAGGCAGAAGACATAAAATTGCCCTCCGCCCCAGAATCCACGCAGAGTTCTACCGAGTGAGAGGATGAGCCCAATGTTATTGTCCCCTTAAAGGACAATTTGGAGGCAAACGTCGCCGTGTCTAGTGCACCTCCACCAACTACCACTAGACGCTGACGTTTCCTCGACCGCTGGAGACATCTGGAGGCAAGATGTCCTGACTGTTGGCAAAGATGACAAATCTGGAGTGCACGAGCGGTCCGGGACTTAGATCCCACTGGTGACACTACCACAGGCTCATGGGGCTCAGGAGCCTGGTCTGGAGATTCCAAAGGTTTGGCGAAGGTGGGAGCCAGCCGAAACCTCTGCCTACACTGGGCTCGCTCTAACCTCCGCTCGTGAAAACGGAGATCAATACGAGTGGATAGAGTTATTAATTCCTCCAGTGTGGCGGGAATCTCTCTAGTGGCCAGGGCGTCCTTAACGTGGTCAGCCAGCCCCCTCCAAAATATTGGAATGAGGGCTTTATCCGACCACTCCAGCTCAGATGCTAAGGTGCGGAAGTGGACGGCAAAATGACTGACCAAGGACGAGCCCTGAGTCAATGCCAACAATTGGAGCGCCGTATCATGGGTGACACGAGGTCCTAAAAAGACCTGTTTCAGAGTGCTCAGAAACAACGGAGCACTCTGCACCACATGATCGCTACGCTCCCATAGCGGCGTAGCCCACTGCAACGCCCTGTCCGATAGAAGAGACACTATAAATCCCACCTTAGCCCGCTCTGTAGGGAAACGAGAGGCCAGAAGCTCGAGATGGATAGAGCACTGACTCACGAAACCCCTACAAGACTTACTGTCACCAGAGAACTTCTCTGGAAGCGGGAGGCGAGTTAGAGTCGGGACAGGAGCGGCAGTGGACAAGGTGGCTGCAGCCACACTTGCAGCCTGAACAGCGACAGCAGTGACATCCACAGCTGAGGTTGAACGCTCAAGAGCCGCCAACCTTCCCTCCAGCTGCTGGATGTACCGCTGTGAACGCTGATCGTCCATCATTTACTAGCCAGACCTTGGCGCTAGTATTATGTTAAGGACTGGCGGAACGCACCAAGTATAGATGATATGAAACTAGGTGCGTTCGCAGTCCGAGGTCCACCGTGCAGGTAAAAACCCTGCTGCTAGTAAGACGGACTATATGGCGGTACTATAAGTAAACACGCACGGGTTAACTTCACCCTGTGTGAAGGAAGCGATCCTGTTGAGTCACAGGACCGCGGTACCGCACATAGAGCGCGAGCAAGAAGTCAGCGAACACAACCCCAACACAGGATTGAAGTCCGATTAGACCACTTGCTGGCACAACACTGCAACTGGGTGTGTAAGGAAAGTATTAAAAAAGTATATAAAGGCACGAGAGTGCATGCAGTGCCGCGCTGACGGACGCCACTAACCACCCAGGCTTGGGTAAGGAAAGCGCAGAGGAAGCGCACGGCGCCGTACAGGCGGTCACAGCAACTAGACGCTGTTATGTGTGTAACGTGCTGTTGGATAAGTCGGGCGCTAGATAGCAAACATACACCTTCCGCGAACAGTCATCCAATAGGGAGGGTATTTTAAAGAGCGACTTTCACTCACAACACACACACATATTATCAAGACAATACTAGCTCATGGCCGTGCGGTCATGTGCAGCTTATATAGTTGCAGCACAGGAAGCTGCTACCGAAGTTTTGCCCTTTCAGGACCTTCCAGGAGGACCAATGGGATGTGCTGCAATACCTGAGCATGTGACCCTCGATCTCCAATGGGAGATCCTGCCCTGGGCATGCTCAGACAGAGAAAAGCAGGACTTAGATCCAGAAACGTCCACTCGCCGCTGCCCAGCACTGGCTTCAATGGCAGAAGCAGGAAAAGCAGCAGTAACTCTTCGCACAGAGTCAGACTGAGCGAGACGCTGGGATCGACGTCCCTGCTGAGCAGAGTCCACTGCGGCTGGAGAAGAATGGGAGACCACAGCGGAGACGGATCGAGATTCCCCCTGTGCAGCAGAGGAAACTCGACTCCTAACACATACATACTACATACATATAGACATACAGTATATATAACATAGAGTACATACTTGCCATCACTTGTAATTTTGATCCCGAAGCCAGTGTAATCTGTAAAAAAGATTAAAATAACAAACAACCAATGTACTCCCTGATCCGCAGAAATCCACGAGTGTCCCACGACGATCTCCAATGGAGAACGGCAGCATCAGCTGATGCGATCGCTCTCTAGGGGCTCCAAGAACACAGTGACGGGAGGAAGGTATCCTTCCACACTGTATTCCTCCGCCGCTGTAAAAAAAATAGTCCCTAGTCTCACTTTTGGCATTGCTGTGTGAGAATTTTTCCCACGCAGCAATTGCCATAAAGTGAGACTTTGAACTCTAGTAACCTCTCAGTAATGCACTGCAGGAGCCATTGTCTCCTGTCAGTGTGTCACTGAAGGTCCTATAGAGCAGTGACCTCACCCGATGTCACTGTTCTATAAGGGAGATCGTTGTGGGATACTCGTTATTAATTGGACTACGGCAGACAGGGATTATACGGTTTATTATTTAACGTTTTTTGCTGGCGCTGAAGTATGGTAAGTATGGTTAAATGAAGAATATTAAAATACTTTTTTCCTAATGTGTGTGTGTTTTATTAACCATTTACTAGTATTGGATTAATAATGGATAGGAGTCTTATTGACACCTCTCCATTATTAACCCGACTTAATGTCACCTTACAATAGCAAGGTGACATTAACCCCTTATTACCCCATATCCCACCGCTACACAGGAGTGGGACGAGAGGGGCTAAGTGCCGGAATTGGTGTATCTTACAGATGTGCTATTTCTGGGGCGGCTGCGAACTGGTATTTGTAGCGGGGGGGGGGGGGGCAATATCCATGGCCCCTCTCTAGGCTATGTAGGCTGATATTCATAGCAGGCTACAAATATTGGCCCCGGCCGTCGGCTTTCCCCCTCTGGCACAGAAAATTGCGTGGGAGCTCCCACGCCGTTTTTTTTCCGATTTTTTTAAATTAACCGCTCTTTAAGGCCTCTTTCATACTTGCATCGGTACAGGTCCGTTGCTATGCGTCGGGCTGACGTACCGACGCACGTTGTGAAATTTGTGCACGACGTGGGCAGCGGATGCAGTTTTTCAATGCATCCACTGCCCATTCTGAAGTCCGGGGAGGAGGGGGCGGAGTTTCGGCCGCATATGCGCGGTAGAAAATGGCGAACGTGAGGGACAAAAAACGTTCACTTGAACATTTTCGTGCTGACGGTCCGCCAAAACAGGACGGATCCGTTGCTCGACGGACGCGATGTGTGGCCATCCATCGTGATCCGCTGCTAATACAAGTCTATGGGTAAAAAACGCATCCTGCGAGCACATTTGCAGGATCAGTTTTTTTCCGCCAGATCCGTTTTTTTCTCATAGAGTTGTATTAGCGCCGGATTGCGCCTGATGGCCACACGTTTCATCCGTTATTTGCTGGATCCGTCAAAAAAGCTGTTTCCGCTGGATGGAAAACACATACAGAGGAACGGTTTTTCTGCCACGCGAAAAAACGCACAGCGACAGATCCGGCCAAAAACGGATGAAACTGAGATGTGAAATGATGAATCCGGCCTCCGAATCCGTATTTTCATGCATGTTTCCATTCAAGTCATGCACATTTTCCATTTATTTATTTATTTATTTCCAAAAACTGCATCAAAACTGCGCAAAAAACGCACCAAAAACTGCATCAAAACTGCACCATCTGTAAGATGCGCCAATTTTGGCACTTAGCCCCTCTCTTCCCACTCCTGTGTAGTAATGTATGAATGTATTGTATGTAGTATGTATGTAGTATGTATGTAGTATGCTTGTAATATGTATGTAGTATATATGTATGCATGTATGTAGTATGTATGTAGTATGTATGTTACATGTATGTAGTATGTATGTATGTATGTAGTAGGTATGTTTGTAGTATGTATGTTGTATGTATGTAGTATGTATGTATGTATGTAGTGTGTATGTAGTATGTATGTAGCATGTATGTAGTATATATGTTGGATTTATGTAGTATGTATGTAGTATGTATGTTGTATGTATGTAGTATGTATGTATCTATGTTGTATGTGTGTAGTATGTATGTAGTATGTATGTAGCATGCATGTAGTATGTATATATGCAGTATGCATGTTGTATGTACTGTATGTATGTAGTATGTATGTATGTAGAATGTATGTTGTATGTATGTATGTATGTATGTAGTATGTATGTAGTATGTATGTATGTAGTATGTTGTATGTATGTAGTATGTATGCAGTACGTATGTAGTATGTATGGAGTATGTATGTTGTATGTAGTATGTAGTATTTTTTTTTTTTTACATTCAACACATTAGCCGGATGATGGGACTATTACTGTCCCATCATTGGCTAATGTGTCAATCACTGCCGTTGTAGCAGGCATAGCCCAATGGGACTTGTAGTCCCATCGAATGATGCCTGCACACCCGCACAGACCCCCGGCAGGCCGCCCAGGCCCCAGAGAGGCCCATACAGACCCCCGGCAGGCCGAACAGACCCCCAGCAGGCCGCACAGACCCTAGAGAGGCCTGTACAGACCCCCGGCAGGCCGCACAGACCACAGAGAGGCCCATACAGACCCCGGCAGGCCTCACAGACCCCCGGCAGATCGAACAGACCCCCCGAGAGGCCCGTACAGACCCCCAGCAGGCCGCACAGACCCCGGCCGGCCACACAGACCCCCGGCAGGCCCGCACAGACCCCCCACGGTCACGCACAGACCCCGCCAGCACACACAGACGCAGTCTCTGCCCACGCACTGCCCACACTCCATTATAGTGCATCATTGCATTATTGGAACTTCCGATTCCGGTATCCGATATCTTAAAAATATCGGAACTCAGTATCGGAAATCCGATACAGCGAATATCGGCCGATACACGATATTTGCAGTATCAGAATGCTCAACATTAGTCACTGCTCATCACTAGAACGTGTTTGGTCCAACTATGTGGACATAACTAATCCTCTTTTACTATTACTCAACTCCGGAGCTAATAATGCCTTCTTTTATACTTATTCTTAGGACATATTGCGCCTCATGCACATCACTTAGCACTGTCACCACTTATCTGATGACCCCGCGCACTCCACTTAAAGGGGTATGCTATTCTTTGATTCTCTTGAACTTTCCTTTGTGCTTTTATGTCACGTCTACCGCCTGTTATTTGCTCCCTGTTTTCTTGTGAATGATGTCTTTCGGAAGCCGCAGGATCCCATTGCATCGATACAGATAAAATTACATATATCTTGGGACATGTTTTTTCTGTAAATATCTGTAAATACTTTGTACATATTTGTTACTTATTGTTATTATTTTTTATTTATTGCAGCGACTGTATGATAAAGGCCACTCTCAGGCCGAAACGTCTTCTAACCTGTCGCCTCATTCTACTCTGCCGCCTCATTAATAAATATTCACTTGAAGCAAAAACTTTTTAATTATATGTGTGCAGTGATTCTATATTGAACTTATATTGAGAGGTCCTATGGTCCTTTCTCACTAGCACTATATACCAAAACTATAGTCGAGTGCTAACCTTCAACATTATATACATATCATTTTTAGGACATTTTCCCCTGGGGATCAACATTTGTTTTGGTTTCCAATTAGTAATGGGCATCATAAAAACACCCTTGCACAAAAAAATTAGTGACTTTTGCATCACGGAATACGTTCACCCTGGTGTTCTAGTGGTTGAGGACGATGAGGATGAGGATAAGGAGGATAACACCAAACAGACAAAATCTAGAAGCATATACCCTTGTGTGGTTGTGAAGAGGTGCATGATAATACACCTCCACAAAAAAGGCAATGTATTACAGGTTATTTTTCGCTGTTTTCACTTGGTGGTGTACAGAAGTCTTTCCCCATCCAGCCCTTATTCATTTTTATAAGAGTCAGCCTGTCAGCATTTTCAGTTGATAGGAGGATATGCTTATCTGGTATAATTCCACCTGCGGCACTAAAAATCGGCTCTTATGGCACGCTAGCAGCAGGGCAGGCCAGGACCTCCAAGGCATAGAGAGCCAGTTCATGCCACGTGTCCAGCTTGGATACCCAATAATTAAAAGGCACAGAGGAATCACGAAGGACGTTTGTATGATCTGCAAGATACTCCCTCGGCATCTTTCCAAACATTGAACCTCTTGTGACAGCACCCCTTGCCTCTGTGACAGCACGATGGAAGGGTCTGAGAAAACTGTCCCAGAACTTTGCCATTGTTCCCCTGCCTTAGCTGGATTGTGCTTCTGTCTCTCTCGCATGGACTCCTTGGTTGTACAACAAACTCTGACGTCTGCTGCCAGCGATCTCACATGGGAATTTTTTAAGTAATTCCGCTACAAGGGCAATCTGGTATTGCAACATTTTAGTACTCTTGTCTGCCTCTGGAAGAAGAGAAAAAAAATTCTCCTTATAGCAAGGGTTTAGAAGTGTCACCAACCGGTAATGAGTGTCACCCAAAATTTTATTAATACAAGGGTCAAGTGAAACGCAGGGCAACATAAAGTCAGTTATGCGTGCCAGACTGCTAACAGGCAAGACTTCCATGTCCTCACCAACAGGATGACTGACCATGCTGTCATTCTACTTTTCCTCATCCTCCTCCTCCCTGTCCTCAGGCCATCCCTTCTGAACTGACGGCATGACAGCTGTGCTTGTAGTACCGTCTATAGAGCATGAAAGTAGCTCCTGTTCCTCCTCCTCCTACATCTCCTTATTGTCTACCAATCCACGTTAGGAAGACATGAGGCTGGGTTGAGTGTAATCACACTGTATGGTTCCTTACTCCATGTCTTCATGCTTTGCCTGCAATGCATCCTCTTGTAAGCAGAGAGGTTTTCAGAATGCAGAGAAGCGGGATGGTGACACTAATTATGGCATCATCGCCACTCACCATCTTGGTGCAGTCCTCAAAGTTTTGGAGGATGATACATATGTCTGACATCCATGTTCACTCCTGAGGCCTTATGTGTGGAGTCTGAACTGAATATCGACGGCCTTGCTGATGCTGGTAGTCAACAACTGCCCTATTCTGCTCCCAAATCTTTTCCAACATATGCAGTGTAGAGTTCCAATACGTGGGATCATCACACATCAGTCGGTGAGCCGGAAACTGCAAATGCTGCTGAAGCACAGCAAGGGTGGCTGAAGCTGCAGCTGACTTTCTAAAATGGGCAGGCAGATGGCTTACTTTCACTGGCAGATCTGGCAGCTCCAGGTAGCCTTTCAGAAAACATTGAACCATGAGGTTAAGTACATGGGCTAGGCAAGGTACCTTTATAAGCTCACCTTACATCAGAGCCGCCACCAGGTTACGGCCATTGTCACACATGACCATGCCTGGCTGTAGATTCAGCGTTGTCTTCCAAATATCTGACTGATCTTTTAGCGCTGTCCACAACTCTTCAGCATTGTGCGGTTTGTCACTTAAGCAGATTAGCTTTAGTACAGCCTGTTGCCACTTGGTTGAGCCAGTGCTGCAGTGCTTCCAGCTCCTGACCGATGTGTTTGTTCTGTCTTCATACACGTTGATACGGTGTGTGATCCGACGGCATAAACCACTTCTGTCTCCCAAATAAGCAGACTGTTCTCTGTAGTCTAACTTGTTTATTGGTAAACAAGAGCGCGGTAAAACTATAAGAATACAAATGATTTGAGTAAGTATTGGGCAAATAATAACATGACTGCAACTAACAGGGAAAGCATACAGGATGATGCAACTTCTATAATAACTACATACAGCAGGTAACCAAAAATCACATTTCCTGTGTACTGGCTGCTATACAGTTAATCACACTCTATAGAATATTACATAGCAAGAACAGGGATAATGATCTTACCGGATAAACTTAACCGGAATGGCAAGTAAGTGAGGTAGTTCCAACACAACAGAAAAACACATGTGTCCAGGAAGAACACAGAGAGAAAATGGAGTTTCCCCTTCCCATGATACCTTGGTGAATCCCAGAATGCAACACTGTAATAATTACTGAAAAACACAGGTAATAAATTTAACCACCACTGGGTGGTGCTATAACACAGCAAAACCAAACTATGGTATTAAACCTTTTTAAAGCTAGATACAAAGCCCTGACCTTCGCTAGAATGGGCAGAACACTCCCCGCTTGGCATCAACCGATGCCACCCACAGGTTCTTTTGGCGAAAACAGTAAGACAAGTTCCGCACCTGGTCTGAGGAATAGTTTACTTTCCCCGGACTTGCCTACTTTGACCTCGACCTTACACACCTTCCCATCTTTGCTTGGGAGTATCTTAGTGATGAGGCCAAGTGGCCACTCATTACGGTGAAACTGGCTGTCTTTCATGAGAACGACATCACCGGTTTTGATGTTTGGTTTGTCGGTCTGCCACTTCTTCCTGGGTTGTAAGGTGGAGAGGTACTGCTTCCTCCATCTATCCCAGAAGGTATTGGAGAGACTTTGGACTTGTCTCCATTGTCGTCTGTAGAGGTCCTGGTTGCTAAATTCTCCAGGTGGAGCGCTGAGAACGCTGGCTTTCTGAGTAAGTAACATGGCAGGAGTGAGAATGGTCGGATCCTCAGAGTCACTAGAAAGTGAAGTCAATGGTCTAGCATTAATGATGGCCGAAACTTCTGCCAGGAATGTGGTCAAACTTTCATGTGTGAGTCTTGCTTCAATTAATCTGGTTGCGTGGTCCGCAGGATTGTGGTTTGTGGACACATAATGCCACTGTTTAGGGTTGGTGGATCTCCTGATCCTTAGCACCCGATTGCTGACATAGACATAGAAACGACGAGTTTCATTGCAAATGTACCCCAACACTACCTTGCTGTCGGTGTAGAACTCGATTTCTTTGACCTCCAGGTCCATTTTTGTTGAGATAAGCTCAGCTAACTCTACTGCTAACACAGCTGCACAGAGTTCCAGTCTGGGTACTGTGTGTTCACGGAGTGGGGCCAGTTTTGTCCGGCTCATAACAAGCCTCACGTGGCATTGTTCATTGATGTCAGTAGTTTTCAAGTACGCCACTGCTGCAATTGCTTTGGTTGAGGCATCGCAGAAGATACAAAGCCTTTGCATCTTGATTTCTGTTGATGGCACAGAAGCATATGGTCGTGCAACGTAGAGACTTGACAGGGTTTCTAAAGAGTTCTTCCATCTTACCCACAAGTCTCTTTTCTCATTGGGAAGCGGATCATCCCAATCGGACGTCTCTTGGGTGAAGTCTCTCAACATTATTTTACCTTGGATAGTTACAGGAGTTACAAATCCCAGAGGATCGTACAAGCTGTTCACAATGGACAGGACGCCTCTACGCGTGAAAGGTTTCTCTTCTTCGCTGATCTGGAAGGTGAATGCATCCTTTTTCAAATCCCAAAGTAAACCCAGGCTCCACTGCATAGGAAGGGAGTCCGTGCTTAAATCCAAGTCTTTTAAATCGCTTGAGTAATCTTGAGAGGGAAAGGCTGCCATTAGTTTTTGGCTGTTGGAAGCAATTTTGTGCAACCTCAAATTGGATGAAGCGAGCATTTCTTGTGCCCTTTTCAGGAGACTGACTGCCGACTCATCTGTGGGTGTGGATTTCAGGCAGTCATCTACGTAGAAATCCTTTTCCACAAAAGATCTTACATCCGATCCATACTTTGCTTCACCCTCTCTGGCTGAATGTCTAAGCCCATAGATAGCGACAGCAGGGGAAGGGCTGTTCCCGAAGATGTGTACCTTCATACGATATTCCACGATGTCCTTGTAGGGGTCATTATCGCGGTACCAGAAAAACCTCAAGTAGTTTCTGTGTTCTTCTTTAACAAGGAAGCAGTGAAACATCTGTTGTACGTCGGCCATAAATGCTACTGCATCTTTGCGGAAACGAAGAAGTACTCCCAGAAGTCTGTTGTTGAGGTCTGGACAAGACAGAAAGAAGTCATTTAAAGAAACACCTTCGTATCTGGCACTTGAGTCAAATGCCACTCTTATCTGACCTGGTTTCTTCGGATGATACACGCCGAAAATAGGTAAGTACCAACATTCCTCGGAATCTTGAAGTGCGGGTGCAATTTCCGCGTGGCCACTCTGGAATATTCTCTCCATGAAGGTAAAGAAGTGTTCTCTTGTTTCTGGAGCCTTCTGCAGTTTGCGTCTAAGGGAGACAAATCGACTGTAGACAAGTTCTCTGTTGTTGGGTAAGCGTTGCCTCTGTGGTTTGAATGGTAAAGGTGCGACCCAATTCTTTGATTCATCTCTTACTATCTCCCGCTCCATGATGTCCAAGAACAGTCTGTCCTCTATGGATGTTGCTACCTGGTTGTCTTCTCTTGTCCTGTGGAAAACTGTGCACCCTATATGATCTTCCTCACCGTCGCATGCATGGTCTTCACAGGAAGGATCAGCTAACGGACAAGATGGAGGGGCGTTGTGTGGCAATTCATTAATCGGGAAACTGCTCTCGCATGGCTGGAAGAGAGATGGACGTCCATTCTCGAGGGTATTGGTGAGCATGCTGTTGACTGATGTCGGCCTGTGTGCTCCACCCAAAAAGACGTCTCCCACAATGACCCATCCTAGGTCAAGTCTCTGAGCATATGGGGCATTTTGTGGGCCGTTGATCTGTCCTCTAGCCTTGTGGACCCGTAGAATGTCTCTTCCGAGGAGTAAGACGATAGGAGCTCCTTGGTCAAGCTCCGGTATCAGGTGAGCTATACGTCTCAAGTGGGTGTGATGAGCTGCTACCTCCGGCGTAGGTATCTCAGACCTGTTGTCCGGAATTTGATTGCACTCCAGTATTGATGGCAAGGATAAGCAGGTTTGACCGTCTATAGACTCTACCTTGAATCCGGTCGCTTTTCTCCCCGCCGTCTCGACAGTACCTGCACATTTCTTCAAGAAGTACGGAGAGTCGGGACCAGCAATGTTGAAGGTGTTGAAGAAAAAGGACTTAGCTAGAGACCTGTTGCTCTGATCGTCCAATATTGCATATACTTTGATTGCCTTATCCCGTTGGCTCACTGGGAATACTCTGACAAGACAGATCTTCGAGCAGGATCTTCCTGCTACAAATTCCTTGCAGATCTCTGTATACTGAGAAGTGACCACTGGGGTGTCAATGTCAGTGTCCATTTGTTTTTCGGCAGACTCTTCTACTCGCGACAATACCCCTGAGGGTGGTCCAGGGTGTAAAGCCGTGTTGTGCTCCACACTACTGCATTCTGCGCATTTCACACTGGTTTCACAGTTCTTGGCGAAGTGTGAGGTAGTCGCGCAGCATCTGAAGCATATCTTGTTTTCCTTTAGGAAGCTCTTACGGTCTTCTAGAGGCTTCTCCCTGAAGGTTCTACATTTTAGTAGAGGGTGAGGTTGCTTGTGTAGGGGGCAGTGTTTGCTGAGATCCTGAGGTTTGTCCTCCTCTGGAGAGGACTTACTTGCCCTGTAAGGAAAACATGTGGAGGTAACATTAGTTTTGTGTACTGCCACTGGTGTTTTACTGGGTTTTACACCGGAGGCAGTGGTACATGACATATTGAAATCGAAACTGGGGTCATTTCTAACTTTAGCCTGCTGAGCAACAAAGTCTACAAACACCCTGAAAGGAGGAAATGGCACCTTATGAGCCTGTTTGTAACGGGACCCGTGACTGACCCACTTTTCTTGTAAATTGTAAGGGAGCTTTTGGACGATTGGGTTGACACCTCTGGCAGTGACCAGGAATGCCAACCCTGGTAGGTCACCTTCTGCCTGAGCAGCATGTACCTCCATTAACAAGTCGCTCAGTTCCCTGAGCTTTTGATAACCCTTATTTGCTATCTTGGGGAAATCATCAATTCTTTTATACAAAGCATTTTCTATAGCTTCTTTTGACCCATAACATTCTTCTAGTCTCTCCCACACCATGCGAAGTCCTGTGTGTGGGTACTTTATGTTAATGTTCCTGATTCTTTTGGCGTGTTCAGCTGACTCGCTCCCAAGCCACTTAACCAGTAGATCTAACTCTTCACTACTGGAAAGATGCAAGTCTCTGATGGCATTCTGGAAGGAGGCTCGCCATGCTCTGTAGCTTTCAGCTCGATCAATGAACTTTACAAGTCCCTTGGTCACCAGCTCCCGGCGGGTAAAGAACCTTGCAAAGTTCATAGTGGCTGAGTCAGTGCCGACATGAGCTGGTGTGCTGTTGTCATGCGGTGTGTGTGGTGCATCCTCATACCTGGTAGGAGCTTCTGGCTTAGGAAAGTCTGTATAAAACTGTTCTGAAGCGAAGGGTGTCCCTGTCAGTCTGGGAGGAGGCCGTACCTTCTATTCTGTAAGACGGTAGTGGTGGTCGACGTCATTTCGCAGTATACCTTCCTGCTTCCAGTACGATGTTTGGAGGAAGGATCTCTGGTAATCTGTATAGGCTGGTTGGTGTAACGGATCAGAGTTGTCTTCTATTCTGGGATGTTGGTGGACATATTCTGAGACGCATTGAGCTGGGTCCTGACGATCAAGGTCTGGTCCACGTACGTCGCTGTCACGCTCGGATTCAGAATACTCCACGGCTTCTAAGAACTCAGCTTTGGCTATTGCGGGTGCTGCTTCTTTTTCAGCGGAAAGCCTTTCTAAGGTCGCTCGCAGGCGTGCTGTATCTGCGTCTCTATTGGCTTGCAGGCGGGCTCTTTCTGCTTCTTGCTCTGCTTGCAGGCGGGCTCTTTCTGCTTCTTGGCAGGCTCTTTCTGCTTCTCTATCTGCTTGCAGGCTGGCTCTTTCTGCTTCTTGCTCTGCTTGTCTTAACTTTAACTGCATCTCTTGTGCAGCGAAGGAGGATCTTACCTTCGCCGTCTCAGCTTCTGCTTGGGCGAGGGTGACAGACCTTTTCGAGGAAGACTTGCTAGAGCGGCTTGTTTGGGACCTCGTCCTGAGTGAAGATGCTCGACTTGCAGACATTGTGTGTCCTTTTGCAGGCTGTAGGACGTCTCAGAGCGGGTAGGAATGACTTTAGCATGGACTGAGACGTGTCGTGCTTGGTGGGCAATATGGCGGCCGCTGCGGTATCTGCAGGCAGTGCGGTGTGGTACAAGCGGCTATGTAAGTGGTCTTTGTTATTGCTGGCGTCTAGCCTGGTTTTGCTAGCCTCCGCTGGAGTATAGCTTCCGTTTTACTGCTTGCTGATATCTAGCCTGCGTTTACTGGCCTCCGCTGGGGTATAGCTATCCGTTTTACTGCTTGCTGGTATCTAGCCTGCGTTTACTGGCCTCCGCTGGGGTATAGCTTCCGTTTTACTGTTCTGTCTTCATACACGTTGATACGGTGTGTGATCTGACATACGGCATAAACCACTTCTGTCTCCCAAATAAGCAGACTGTTCTCTGTAGTCTAACTTGTTTATTGGTAAACATGAGCGCGGTAAAACTATAAGAATACAAATGATTTGAGTAAGTATTGGGCAAATAATAACATGACTGCAACTAACAGGGAAAGCATACAGGATGATGCAACTTCTATAATAACTACATACAGCAGGTAACCAAAAATCACATTTCCTGTGTACTGGCTGCTATACAGTTAATCACACTCTATAGAATATTACATAGCAAGAACAGGGATAATGATCTTACCGGATAAACTTAACCGGAATGGCAAGTAAGTGAGGTAGTTCCAACACAACAGAAAAACACATGTGTCCAGGAAGAACACAGAGAGAAAATGGAGTTTCCCCTTCCCATGATACCTTGGTGAATCCCAGAATGCAACACTGTAATAATTACTGAAAAACACAGGTAATAAATTTAACCACCACTGGGTGGTGCTATAACACAGCAAAACCAAACTATGGTATTAAACCTTTTTAAAGCTAGATACGAAGCCCTGACCTTCGCTAGAATGGGAAGAACAGTGTTCATTTCACAGAAGGAGGCTGAAGAGGAGGAGGAGAAGGTGCAGTAACTGTACACTGTTGGGGCAACCCTAATTGACATTGGGCCCGCAATCCTCGGTATGTAGAGGATGTGTTCCGTCCCAAGGTCCGACTGGGTCCCGGCTTCTACTATGTTAACCCAGTGTTCCATCAGTGAGATGTACCAAGCACTTGTCCACATGTCTGGTTAGGTGAACTTTCCCATTAACAGCATTATTTATGGCACGGGTAATGTTGTGGGACACATTCTTGTGTAATGCCGATACTGCACACTGGGAGAAATAGTGGCGACTGGGGACCGAGTACCTTGGGATGGCCACCACAGTCAGGTTGTGGAAAGGTTCCGTCTCAATGAAACTAAAAGGCAATATTTAGAGTGCAAGCAGAAGATAAATGTTAGAATTTAGTACTGTGGCCTGTGGGGCATTGGCTGAGTTTTTCCGCTTGCGTTCCAAAAACTCGGGTATAGACAACTGAAGGCTGTGCTGGGACAAGGAAGTGGACGGGCTTGATGATGGTGCTGCTTGACTGTGGGCAACAACAGGTGCAGGGCCAAAGGCATCTTCACATGTCCAGTGAACTGGGGATTGACTTCTACGCAAAACAGTGGAAGAAGCAGTGGTGTCACTGGCAGACAGTGTTCCTTGAGCCTGTGGTCAGCTGCTTTGCTGCCATGTGCCTGATCATGCTGATGGTGGTCAGGGTGGTAGTTTTGCTACCCATGCTGATGCGGGCATGGCAGGTGCTGCAAATAACCAGAATCGGGAAGATCTAACAGTTGAAATGGCAACTTCCCTCATGTTGGTGTTTTGGGGAATGGATGCACGCCTTCTGTTTGTGGCCACCACACTGCTTCTTCCCAACTGTTGGGTTGATATGCCTCCTTCCACATGTGTGCTGCTGTTCTTGCTCTGCATGTGTTCCTGCCAGGTTGGGTCAGTCACTATGTCATCCACCACCTTGTCTTCCACATCCGCACCCTACTCCTCTTCCTGACTTTCTGGCAATTTTGTCCACCTCTTGAGACACTTTCCCACCATCGCGTCTTCTAACCTGTCGCCTCATTCTACTCTGCCGCCTCATTAATAAATATTCACTAGAAGCAAAAACTTTTTAATTATATGTGTGCAGTGATTCTATATTGAACTTATATTGAGAGGTCCTATGGTCCTTTCTCACTAGCACTATATACCAAAACTATAGTCGAGTGCTAACCTTCAACATTATATACATATCATTTTTAGGACATTTCCCCCTGGGGATCAACATTTGTTTTGGTTTCCAATTAGTAATGGGCATCCCTCCCTCTTTGAAAAAGCAACGCGAAACGCGCGTCAGGGGGCTTTCCGGAGTCACTAGCATTGCTCACCTCATCATGGGTAAGAAATCCGGCTTCTGATATGCACTATACACTGGTTTCCCTGCTGATTTTATGCATGGAGGACACTTGTCTATATGGGAGCTAGTGATACACTTTACTATTGTGTGCAATTATGGATGGCTATACATACCATGGTGATAGATATATTCATATGCTTGTGACTTGGATGTTTTTGTACTAGGGTCTCCCCTTTCTTCACATGTCTTGTATTTTACTGACCTTTTAAATACTTTCTAATAAAATATTGACTTTTTATATGCACTTTCGTATAAAACTCCTTTTTTCTTTTGGATTTATAGTAGGAAGAGTGCAGTGTGGGAATTTCTTAACCAAGATCCGAATGATCAGTGCAAAGTTTTCTGTAAGAAGTGCTCAAAGACCTTTAGCAGAGGGAAGAATCTCCTAAATTTAAATACAACGTGCATGCGTAGACATTTAACCAGCATGCACTTGCAAGCCTGGACTAACTACCAAACGTCCAGTACCGTTGGTGCACCTGCTCAGAATGAAGGTAGTCAGCAACGCTACATTGCTTCCCTCACAGTAAGCCCACCGGTTAGGATACCACCAGCAGCAAATGTGGAAGTATCGTCACAAGGCCAAATTACAAAATATCATGCCACATGAGAACCTTGAGCAAATATTGGCTATCAAACAAGCAACTCTTGTAGACTGTTTGGTTCAGGCATTCCCAGCACACAGCGGCGGTGATGGTTCTCACACGAGCTGTAGGGGGAAACATGGCAGAGGTGTTAGAGGTGCACAAATCCGAAGTGGCTTTGGACAGAGGGGTTTTATGACCAGGTTGTGGAGTTATTTCGCAATGACCGCAGACACGACAGGTACTGCTGCATCAATTCAAAGTGACAGGAGACAGCATTTGTCCAGTATGGTTACCAACAATTTTTGCTCCCTTATCGATGTTCTCCCTCACAGGTCATTCCTCTTTGATTACTGGGCATCTAAAATAGACACCTGGCTTGAATTGGCAGAATATGCATTACAGGAGCTCGCTTGCCCAGCTGCTAGTGTGCTATCAGAAAGAGTCTTCAGTCCTGCTAGTTAAATACTGACCGAAAAAAGGACACGTCTGGCTACCTGAAATGTTGATGATCTAACCTTCATTAAAATGAACCAGTCATGGATTTCAAATTATTTTGCCCCACCTTCCCCTGCTGACACGTAGCTTGCCTTAAAAATGTCTTGCTTTTGGCCTCCTCTTACTGACTGCTCCAATTCCTCCATTTTGCAGCTGCTGAATGTCCACCATAGGCCATTTTTATACCTCCCTAAATGGGCTGACTCCCCCCACAGGGCCGTGGTCACCACTTGGCGCAAGCACCCGTGCAAGTGCCGATTGCCTCGACAGGTGGGTGTGCCCACTCTTGGGCGACGGCACTGGCACACGGTCCCTCATAGTACAATGACGGGTCTCTGATGGTGGTGGTGCACAACCAACGTCAGACACACTGTCGTAATATGAGGGGCCTTGTGCCAGTACCACCGCCCACGAGAGAGTGTTCCCCCCAGCTCGAACAGTGCTCTACCACTTGCAAAACTTACCTCTCCCTGCTCCACCACTGTGCAGTCTGTGCTGTTAAATCCTTCAATGGCACTGCCAATACAAATTTTTTGAAATGATAGATGATAGTAAAAATATACAGGGGCCATGGCCTCCATTTAGACCAGTTAATACTTTGCGCCAACTACCACTATCTGCTACTCAGCAGAGGAGCCCACCCCTGTACCTAGCTATGCCACCAGTTTATTTATGAACATTTTTTTGGCTGACATTTATCCCACTTTATTATTTTGGCCTACTAACTGTGTCAGCCACTTATTACAGTTGTCCTCCACTGAACAAAGCAATGCCACCTGTGTACTCCTGTTACCAATTTTGAACTGCATTTAACCTACTTACTTATTTGGGCCTAGTAACTGTCTGAACCTCCCATTACAGTTGTCCTCCTCTGCTGAACAAAGATATGCCGCCTGTGTATTCCTCTTACCAATTTTGAACTGCATTTAGCCTACTTTTTTATTTTAGGCCTACTAAGTCTGTGTGAGCCTCTCATAACAGTAGTCTTCCTCCGCTGAACAAAGCTATGCCGCCTGTGTTCTCCTCTTACCAATTTTGAACTGCATTTAGCCTACTTACTTACTTGGGCCTAGTAACTGTGTCAGCCTCTCATAACATTTGTCCTCCTCCGCTGAACAAAGCTATGTCGCCTGTGTACTCCTCCTACCAATTTAGAACTGCATTTAGCCTACTTTTTTATTTTAGGCCTACTAAGTCTGTGTGAGCCTCTCATTACAGTTGTACTCATCTGCTGAACAAAGCTATGCCGCCTGTGTACTCCTCTTACCAATTTAGAACTGCATTTAGCCTACTTTTTTATTTTAGGCCTACTAAGTCTGAGTGAGCCTCTCATAACAGTTGTCTTCCTCCCCTGAACAAAGCTATGCCGCCTGTGTACTCCTCTTACCAATTTAGAACTGCATTTAGCCTACTTTTTTATTTTAGGCCTACTAAGTCTGTGTGAGCCTCTCATTACAGTTGTCCTCATCCGCTGAACAAAGCTATGCCGTCTGTGTACTCCTCTTACCAATTTTGAACCGCATTTAGCCTACTTTCTAATTTGGGCCTAGTAACTGTGTCAGCCTCTCATTACAGTTGTCCTCCTCCGCTGAACAAAGCTATGCCGCCTGTGTACTCCTCTTACCAATTTATAACTGCATTTAGCCTACTTTTTTATTTTAGGCCTACTAAGTCTGTGTGAGCCTCTCATTACAGTTGTCCTCATCCGCTGAACAAAGCTATGCCGCCTGTGTACTCCTCTTACCAATTTTGAACTGCATTTAGCCTACTTACTTATTTGGGCCTAATAACTGTGTCAGCCTCTCATTACAGTTGTCATCCTCTGCTGAACAAAGCTATGCCGCCTGTGTTGTCCTCTTACCAATTTTGAACTGCATTTAGCCTACTTACTTATTTGGGCCTGGTAACTGTGTCAGCCTCTCATTACAGTTGTCCTCCTCTGCTGAAAAAAGCTATGCCGCTTGTGTACTCCTCTTACCAATTTTGAACTGCATTTAGCCTACTGTTTTAGTTTAGGCCTACTAAGTCTGTCTGAGCCACTTATTACAGTTGTCCTACACTGCACAAAGCAATGCCGCCTGTGTATTCCTGTTACCAATTTTGAACTGCATTTAGCCTACTTTTATATTTTAGGCCTACTAAATCTGTCTGAGCTACTTACTACAGTTGTCCTCCACTGCACAAAGCAATGCCGCCTGTGTACTCCTGTTACCAATTTTGAACTGTGGATCGCCCCCACATAAGGGCAATGGGGTACTTGGTACCGGGTCCTTCAGTTCCCTCAGCGAGGATGTCATGGTGGCCCGACCTGGACTGTGGCCCTATGAGGGGCGCCCAATAAAAGGCAAAGTTCGTAGATAACGGTAGTGTTCGTAACGCCACCTGTGGTATTCGGTCAGAGTGGCCGACGCTGCTCAGGGGTCCACTGGGGTGATGTTATGGCAGCTAGATGGTATAACTTCCCACAGGTGAAGTATATCCCCAGGGCTTAACAGAAGTGTAGATGATGGTGGATGGTGCAAGGCGCGGTGAATAACGAGGACACAATGGGTGCAGTCTCTTTACCTTTACTGAAGGCTTCAGCATCCACAGTCCAGAGTGCCGGATGACAGGGTAGGCTGTTGTGAATTCTGCTTTTGGGCTCCCTCCGGTGGTTGTAGGTGGGAATGCAGTTGTCCCTGGGCTGCAGTCCTGGACAGGTGTATCTGCTGATTGCAATTCTGACTGGGGTATTTAGGTTTGCAGGACTCATTAGTCCTTTTCAGTTGTCAATGTTTCTTGGAAAGTGTTGGACCTCTGTCTGGCTTCTCCTGCTTAGCTGCCAATTCAGCAAAGATAAGTGTCTGTTTCTTTTTCTTTGGCACACAAGCTGTGTGCTTGTTTTTTGATTGTATTCCTGCTCTGAGTGTAGGATTCTCTGGAGTTGCAGATTTACGATCCACGTCTTTAGTTAGATGGAGGAATTTTTGTATAATCTGCTGTGGATATTTTTGGAAGGGTTTTAATACTGACCGCACAATACTCTGTCCTATCCTTTCCTATTTTAGCTAGAGTGGCCTCTTGTGCTAAATCCTGTTTTCTGCCTGTGTGTGTCTTTCCTCTCCTACTCACAGCCAATATTTGTGGGGGGCTGCCTATCCTGTGGGGTTCTGCTCTGAGGCAAGGTAGAATTCCTATTTCCATCTATAGGGGTATTTAGTCCTCCGGCTGTGACGAGGTGTCTAGGGTTTGTTAGGTACACCCCACGGCTACTTCTAGTTGCGGTGTTAAGATCAGGATTTGCGGTCAGTATAGTTACCACCTACTCCAGTGAAAGTTTTCATGCTGCTCCAAGGTCACCGGATCATAACAGTACAACTGGCCAATAATGAGTTAAATGCATCTCAGAAGAAGGGAAGAAAGGTGTTGAGCCATTTTTTTTTCTTCAGTCTGCTTTATCTTCTCTTCCCTCTTTATCTCTGGGTGGCTGAGGAGTCTTGTGTTAGCATGGATGTTCAGAAATTAGCTTCTCGTGTAGACCAGCTTGCTGCTATGGTACAGGGTATTTCTGATTATATTGTTCAGACTCCTGTTTTAGAACCGAAGATTCCTACTCCTGATTTGTTTTTTGGTGACAGGTCCAAATTTTTGAGTTTTAAAAACAACTGTAAACTGTTTTTTGCTTTGAGACCTCGATCCTCCGGTGATTCCATTCAGCAGGTTAAAATCGTCATCTCCCTGCTGCGTGGCGACCCGCAGGATTGGGCGTTTTCCCTGGAATCTGGGAATCCGGCTTTGCTTAATGTAGACTCCTTTTTTCAGGTTTTAGGATTATTATATGATGAACCTAATTCTGTGGATCAAGCTGAGAAGACCTTGTTGGCCCTGTCTCAGGGTCAAGAGGCGGCAGAATTGTATTGTCAGAAATTCAGAAAATGGTCTGTGTTGACTAAATGGAATAATGATGCTTTGGCCGCAATTTTCAGAAAGGGTCTTTCTGAATCCGTTAAAGATGTTATGGTGGGGTTTCCCACGCCTTCCGGTCTGAGTGATTCTATGTCTCTGGCCATTCAGGTTGACCGGCGCTTGCGGGAGCGCAGAACTGTGCGCTCTGTGAAATCGTCCTCAGAGCAGATTCCTGAGCCAATGCAGTGTGATAGGATTCTGTCTAGAATGGAACGACAAGGATTTAGATGTCAGAATAGGTTGTGTTACTATTGTGGCGATGTTTCTCATGTCATTTCAGTCTGCCCTAAGCGGACAAAGAGGATCGCTAGTTCATTTATCATCAGTACTGTACAACCTAAATTTCTGTTATCTGTGTCCTTGATCTGCTCATTGTCATCATTTTCTGTCATGGCGTTTGTGGATTCAGGCGCCGCCTTTAACTTAATGGACTTTGAGTTTGCCAGGCGTTGTGGTTTTCCCTTGCAGCCTTTGCAGAACCCTATTCCTTTAAGGGGCATTGATGCTACACCCTTGGCTAAAAATAAGCCCCAGTTTTGGACACAGGTGACCATGCGCATGGCGCCAGCCCATCAGGAAGATTGTCGATTTCTGGTGTTGCATAATTTGCATGATGCTATCGTGCTGGGTTTTCCGTGCTTGCAGGTACATAATCCTGTGTTGGATTGGAAGTCCATGTCTGTGACTAGTTGTGGTTGTCAGGGGGTTCATAATGATGTTCCTTTGATGTCAATCTCCTCTTCTTCCTCTTCTGAAATTCCAGAGATTTTGTTTGACATTCAGGATGTATTCGATGAGCCCAAGTCCAGTTTCCTTCTACCGCACAGGGACTGTGATTGTGCTATTGACTTGATTCCAGGCTGTAAGTTTCCTAAGGGTCGACTTTTCAACCTGTCTGTGCCTGAACATACCGCCATGCGGAGCGATATTAAGGAGTCTTTGGAGAAAGGGCATATTCGGCCATCTTCTTCACCGTTGGGAGTGGGGTTCTTTTTTGTTGCTTAAAAAGATGGTTCCTTAAGACCCTGTAATGATTGTCGCCTCTTGAAAAAAATCACGGTCAAGTTTCAATACCCTTTACCTTTGCTTACCGATTTGTTTGCTAGGATTAAGGGAGCTAGTTGGTTTACGAAGATTGACCTTCGGGGGGCATATAATCTTGTTCGTATTAAGCAGGGTGATGAATGGAAAACTGCGTTTAACACACCCGAAGGCCAGTTTGATTACCTTGTGATGCCATTCGGGCTCACTAATGCTCCATCTGTTTTTCAGTCCTTCATGCATGATATTTTCCGGACTTATATTGATAAGTTCTTGATTGTATATTTGGACGATATTTTGATTTTTTCCGATGATTGGGAGTCTCATGTGGAACAGGTCAGGATGGTATTTCACATCCTTCGTGACAATGCCCTGTTTGTGAAAGGGTCTAAGTGTCTCTTTGGGGTGCAGAAAGTTTCTTTTTTGGGCTTCATTTTTTCTCCCTCATCTATAGAGATGGATCCGGTTAAGGTTCAGGCCATTCATAATTGGATTCAGCCCACATCCGTGAAGAGCCTTCAGAAATTTTTGGGTTTTGCAAATTTTTATCGCCGTTTCATTGCTCATTTTTCCAGCGTGGTTAAACCCTTGACCGATTTGACAAAGAAAGGCGCTGATGAGGTGAATTGGTCCTCTGCGGCTGTCTCTGCCTTTCAGGAGCTTAAACATCGATTTACTTCTGCTCCGGTGTTGCGCCAACCGGATGTTTCTCTTCCGTTTCAGGTTGAGGTTGACGCTTCTGAGATTGGGGCAGGGGCCGTTTTGTCTCATAGGGATCCTGTTGGTTCCTTAATGAAACCATGTGCCTTCTTTTCCCGTAAGTTTTCGCCTGCTGAACGCAATTATGATGTCGGCAATCGGGAGTTGTTGGCTATGAAGTGGGCATTTGAGGAGTGGCGACATTGGCTTGAGAGAGCTAAGCACCGTATTGTGGTCTTGACCGATCATAAGAATTTGATTTACCTCGAGTCTGCCAAACGGCTGAATCCTAGACAGGCTCGATGGTCCTTGTTTTTTTTCCATTTTGATTTTGTGGTCTTGTACCTTCCAGGTTCTAAGAATATTTAGGCTGATGCCCTCTCTAGGAGTTTTTTGCCTGATTCTCCTGAGGTCTTAGAACCGGTCGGTATTCTGAAAGAAGGGGTGGTCCTTTCTGCCATTTCCCCTGATTTACGACGGGTACTTCAGGAATTTCAGGCTGACAAACCTGACCGCTGTCCTGTGGGGAAACTGTTTGTTCCTGACAGATGGACTAGTAGAGTGATTTCTGAGGTTCACTGTTCCGTGTTGGTTGGTTATCCTGGCATTTTTGGTACCAGAGACTTGGTTGGTAGGTCCTTTTGGTGGCCTTCTTTGTCGCGTGATGTGCAGTGTTTTGTGCAGTCCTGTGGGACTTGTGCACGGGCCAAGCCTTGTTGTTCCTGTGCTAGTGGGTTGCTTTTGCCATTGCCGGTCCCTGAGAGGCCCTGGACGCATATTTCTATGGATTTTATTTCTGATCTTCCGGTTTCCCAGAGGATGTCGGTTATCTGGGTTGTTTGTGAATGGTTCTCTAAGATGGTTCATTTGGTGCCTTTGCCTAAATTGCCTTCCTCTTCGGATTTGGTTCCGTTGTTTTTTCAGCATGTGGTCCGTTTGCATGGTATTCCGGAGAATATTGTGTCCGACAGAGGTTCCCAGTTTGTTTCTAGGTTTTGGCGGGCCTTTTGTGCTAGGCTGGGCATTGATTTGTCTTTTTCTTCTGCGTTTCATCCTCAGACAAATGGTCAGACCGAGCTAACTAATCAGACTTTGGAGACTTATTTGAGATGCTTTGTGTCTGCTGATCAGGATGATTGGGTGGCTTTCTTGCCATTGGCCGAGTTTGCCCTTAATAATCGGGCTAGTTCGGCTACTTTGGTTTCGCCTTTCTTTTGTAATTTTGGTTTTCTTCCTCGTTTTTCTTCTGGGCAGGTTGAGCCTTCTAACTGTCCTGGTGTGGATTCTGTGGTTGACAGGTTGCAGCAGATTAGGGCTCATGTGGTGGACAATTTGGTGTTGCACCAGGAGGAGGCTAAACGTTTTGCTAACCGTCGTCGGTGTGTTGGTTCCCGACTTCGGGTTGGGGATCTGGTCTGGTTGTCTTCCCGTCATGTTCCTATGAAGGTTTCTTCTCCTAAGTTTAAGCCTCGGTTTATTGGTCCTTATAGGATTTCTGAGATTATTAATCCGGTGTCTTTTCGACTGGCGCTTCCGGCCTCTTTTGCGATCCATAATGTCTTCCATAGATCTTTATTGCGGAAATATGTGGAGCCGTTGTTCCCTCTGTTGATCCTCCGGCCCCTGTGTTGGTTGATGGGGAGTTGGAATATGTTGTTGAGAAGATTTTGGATTCCCGTTTTTCGAGGCGGAAGCTTCAGTACCTTGTCAAATGGAAGGGCCAGGAGGATAATTCTTGGGTTTTTGCCTCTGATGTCCATGCCGCTGATTTGGTTCGTGCCTTTCATCTGGCTCATCCTGATCGGCCTGGGGGCTCTGGTGAGGGTTCGGTGACCCCTCCTCAAGAGGAGGGGTACTGTTGTGAATTCTGCTTTTGGGCTCTCTCCGGTGGTTGTAGGTGGTAATGCAGTTGTCCCTGGGCTGCAGTCCTGGACAGGTGTATCTGCTGATTGCAATTCTGACTGGGGTATTTAGGTTTGCAGGACTCATTAGTCCTTGCCAGTTGTCAATGTTTCTTGGAATGTGTTAAACCTCTTTCTGGCTTCTCCTGCTTAGCTGCCAAGTCAGCAAAGATAAGTGTCTGTTTCTTTTTCTTTGGCACACAAGCTGTGTGCTTGTTTTTTGATTGTATTCCTGCTCTGAGTGTAGGATTCTCTGGAGTTGCAGATTTACGTTCCACGTCTTTAGCTAGATGGAGGAATTTTTGTATAATCTGCTGTGGATATTTTTGGAAGGGTTTTAATACTGACCGCACAGTACTCTGTCCTATCCTTTCCTATTTTAGCTAGAGTGGCCTCTTGTGCTAAATCCTGTTTTCTGCCTGTGTGTGTCTTTCCTCTCCTACTCACAGTCAATATTTGTGGGGGGCTGCCTATCCTTTGGGGTTCTGCTCTGAGGCAAGGTAGAATTCCTATTTCCATCTATAGGGGTATTTAGTCCTCCGGCTGTGACGAGGTGTCTAGGGTTTGTTAGGTACACCCAACGGCTACTTCTAGTTGCGGTGTTAAGATCAGAAATTTGCGGTCAGTATAGTTACCACCTACTCCAGGGAAAGTTTTCATGCTGCTCCAAGGTCACCGGATCATAACAGTAGGCAGGGTCTGGCCAGTCTGATGGCAATTCCAGAGTCCCCTTGTCCAGGTGGAAATCAGTAGCCTTCCCCTTGCGCACAGTAATGTAGTAGGTTCCTACTTGCATTAGCTACCATAAAGTCCTCACTGTTGTTACTTCTCTCTCTCTCTGTCCCCCAGATTGATAGGACAAACCCGTATGACGGTGATGGCCTGAGGCTATTTTATAGGGACCCTGGTGCCGCCCCTCCTCCGCGATTGCCACCGTGTCTGCTTAGGTGTTTAGGTCGGACAGCCAACTTGGAATCGACTGCCCTGCCTGTTATGATTTGGTAATTCAGTACCACAATGGACATAGAAGTCAGAGCACATACAGTGACCTGACTATAACCCAAAAAACATAGAACGAGCTCTAAAACGTGGGAACTCTGCTGACCGCAATCCCTAATCCTCTCCAACCACACTAGAGGCAGCCGTGGATTGCGCCTAACGCTCCCTATGCAACTCGGCACAGCCTGAGAAACTAGCTTGCCTGAAGATAGAAAATAAGCCTACCTTGCCTCAGAGAAATACCCCAAAGGAAAAGGCAGCCCCCACATATAATGACTGTGAGTTAACCCCTTCATGACCCAGCCTATTTTGACCTTAAAGACCTTGCCGTTTTTTGCAATTCTGACCAGTGTCCCTTTATGAGGTAATAACTCAGGAACGCTTCAACGGATCCTAGCGGTTCTGAGATTGTTTTTTCGTGACATATTGGGCTTCATGTTAGTGGTAAATTTAGGTCAATAAATTCTGCGTTTATTTGTGATAAAAACGGAACTTTGGCGAAAATTTTGAATTTTTATTCTGTTAAACCAGAGAGATATGTGACACAAAATAGTTAATAAATAACATTTCCCACATGTTTACTTTACATCAGCACAATTTTGGAAACATTTTTTTTTGTTATGAAGTTATAAGGGTTAAAATTTGACCAGCGATTTGTCATTTTTACAACGAAATTTACAAAACCATTTTTTTTAGGGACCACCTCACATTTGAAGTCAGTTTGAGGGGTCTATATGGCTGAAAATACCCAAGAGTGACACCATTCTAAAAACTGCACCCCTCAAGGTACTCAAAACCACATTCAAGAAGTTTATTAACCCTTCAGGTGCTTCACAGCAGCAGAAGCAACATGGAAGGAAAAAATGAACATTTAACTTTTTAGTCACAAAAATTATCTTTTAGCAACAATTTTTTTATTTTCCCAATGGTAAAAGGAGAAACTGAACCATGAAAGTTGTTGTCCAATTTGTCCTGAGTACGCTGATACCTCATATGTGGGGATAAACCACTGTTTGGGCGCACGGCAGGGCTTGGAAGGGAAGGAGCGCCATTTGACTTTTTGAATCAAAAATTGGCTCCACTTTTTAGCGGACACCATGTCACGTTTGGAGAGCCCCCGTGTGCCTAAAAATTGGAGCTCCCCCACAAGTGACCCCATTTTGGAAACTAGACGCCCCAAGGAACTTATCTAGATGCATAGTGAGCACTTTGAACCCCCAGGTGCTTCACAAATTGATCCGTAAAAATGAAAAAGTACTTTTTTTTCACAAAAAAATTTTTTAGCCTCAATTTTTTCATTTTCACATAGGCAACAGGATAAAATGGATCCTAAAATTTGTTGGGCAATTTCTCCTGAGTACACCAATACCTCACATGTGGGGGTAAACCACTGTTTGGGCACATGGTAAGGCTCGGAAGGGAAGGAGCGCCATTTGACTTTTTGAATGAAAAATTATTTCCATCGTTAGCGGACACCATGTCGCGTTTGGATAGCTCCTGTGTGCCTAAACATTGGCGCTCCCCCACAAGTGACCCCATTTTGGAAACTAGACCCCCCAAGGAACTTATTTAGATGCCTAGTGAGCACTTTAAACTCTCAGGTGCTTCACAAATTGATCTGTAAAAATGAAAAAGTACTTTTTTTTCACAAAAAAATTCTTTTCGCCTCAATTTTTTCATTTTCACATGGGCAGTAGGATAAAATGGATCATAAAATTTGTTGGGCAATTTCTCCCGAGTACGTCGATACCTCATATGTGGGGGTAAACCACTGTTTGGGCACTCGGCAGGGCTCGGAAGGGATGGCGCGCCATTTGACTTTTTGAATGGAAAATTAGCTCCAATTGTTAGCGGACACCATGTCGCGTTTGGAGAGCCCCTGTGTGCCTAAACATTGGAGCTCCTCCACAACTGACCCCATTTTGGAAACTAGACCCCCCAAGGAACTTATCTAGATGCATATTGAGCACTTTAAACCCCCAGGTGCTTCACAGAAGTTTATAACGCAGAGCCATGAAAATAAAAAATAATTTTTCTTTCCTCAAAAATGATTTTTTAGCCTGGAATTTCCTATTTTGCCAAGGATAATAGGAGAAATTGGACCCCAAATATTGTTGTCCAGTTTGTCCTGAGTACGCTGATACCCCATATGTGGGGGTAAACCACTGTTTGGGCGCACGGCAGGGCTCGGAAGGGATGGCACGCCATTTGGCTTTTTAAATGGAAAATTAGCTCCAATCATTAGCGGACACCATGTCACGTTTGGAGAGCCCCTGTGTGCCTAAACATTGGAGATCCCCCAGAAATGACACCATTTTGGAAACTAGACCCCCAAAGGAACTAATCTAGATGTGTGGTGAGGACTTTGAACCCCCAAGTGCTTCACAGAAGTTTATAACGCAGAGCCATGAAAATAAAAAAAAAAAATTATTTTCTCAAAAATGATCTTTTAGCCTGCAATTTTTTATTTTCCCAAGGGTAAAAGGAGAAATTTGACCCCAAAAGTTGTTGTCCAGTTTCTCCTGAGTACGCTGATACCCCATATGTGGGGGTAAATTACTGTTTGGGCACATGCCGGGGCTCGGAAGTGAAGTAGTGACGTTTTAAAATGCAGACTTTGATGGAATGCTCTGTGGGCGTCACGTTGCGTTTGCAGAGCCCCTGATGTGGCTTAACAGTAGAAACCCCCCACAAGTGACCCCATTTTGGAAACTAGACCCCCAAAGGAACTTATCTAGATGTGTGGTGAGCACTTTGAACCCCCAAGTGCTTCATAGAAGTTTATAATGCAGAGCCGTGAAAATAATAAATACGTTTTCTTTCCTCAAAAATAATTATTTAGCCCAGAATTTTTTATTTTCCCAAGGGTTACAGAAGAAATTGGACCCCAAAAGTTGTTGTCCAGTTTCTCCTGAGTACGCTGATACCCCATATGTGGGGGTAAACCACTGTTTGGGCACATGCCGAGGCTCGGAAGTGAAGTAGTGACGTTTTGAAATGCAGACTTTGATGGAATGCTCTGTGGGCGTCACGTTGCGTTTGCAGAGCCCCTGATGTGGCTTAACAGTAGAAACCCCCCACAAGTGACCGCATTTTGGAAACTAGACCCCAAAAGGAACTTATCTAGATGTGTGGTGAGCACTTTGAACCCCCAAGCGCTTCATAGAAGTTTATAATGCAGAGCCGTGAAAATAATAAATACGTTTTCTTTCCTCAAAAATAATTATTTAGCCCAGAATTTTTTAATTTTCCCAAGGGTAACAGGAGAAATTTGACCCCAATATTTGTTGTCCAGTTTCTTCTGAGTACGGTGATACCCCATATGTGGGGGTAAACTACTGTTTGGGCACATGCCGGGGCTTGGAATTGAAGTAGTGACGTTTTGAAATGCAGACTTTGATGGAATGCTCTGCGGGCGTCACGTTGCGTTTGCAGAGCCCCTGATGTGCCTAAACAGTAGAAACCCCCCACAAGTGATCCCATTTTGGAAACTAGACCCCGAAAGGAACTTATCTAGATGTGTGGTGAGCACTTTGAACCCCCAAGTGCTTCATAGAAGTTTATAATGCAGAGCCGTGAAAATAATAAATACGTTTTCTTTCCTCAAAAATAATTATTTAGCCCAGAATTTTTTATTTTCCCAAGGGTTGCAGGAGAAATTGGACCCCAAAAGTTGTTGTCCAGTTTCTCCTGAGTACGCTGATACCCCATGAGTGGGGGTAAACCACTGTTTGGGCACACGTCGGGGCTCAGAAGGGAAGTAGTGACTTTTGAAATGCAGACTTTGATGGAATGGTCTGCGGGTGTTACGTTGCGTTTGCAGAGCCCCTGGTGTGCCTAAACAGTAGAAACCCCCACAAGTGACCCCATTTTAGAAACTAGACCCCCCCAAGGAACTTATCTAGATATGTGGTGAGCACTTTGAACCCCCAAGTGCTTCACAGACGTTTACAACGCAGAGCCGTGAAAATAAAAAATCATTTTTCTTTCCTCAAAAATTATGTTTTAGCAAGCATTTTTTTTGATTCACAAGGGTAACAGGAGAAATTGGACCCCAGTAATTGTTGCGCAGTTTGTCCTGAGTACACTGATACCCCATATGTGGGGGTAAACCACTGTTTGGGCACACGTCAGGGCTCGGAAGTGAGGGAGCACCATTTGACTTTTTGAATACGAGATTGGCTGGAATCAATGGTGGCGCAATGTTGCGTTTGGAGACCCCTGATGTGCCTAAACAGTGGAAACCCCTCAATTCTACCTCCAACACTAACCCCCCCTACACCCCTAACCCTAATCCCAACTGTAGCCATAACCCTAATCACAACCCTAACCCCAACACACCCCTAACCACAACCCTAATTCCAACCCTAACCCTAAGGCTATGTGCCCACGTTGCGGATTCGTGTGAGATATTTCCGCACCATTTTTGAAAAATCGGCGGGTAAAAGGCACTGCGTTTTACCTGCGGATTTTCCGCGGATTTCCAGTGTTTTTTGTGCGGATTTCACCTGCGGATTCCTATTGAGGAACAGGTGTAAAACGCTGCGGAATCCGCACAAAGAATTAACATGCTGCGGAAAATACAACGCAGCGTTTCCGCGCGGTATTTTCCGCACCATGGGCACAGCGGATTTGGTTTTTCATATGTTTACATGGTACTGTAAACCTGATGGAACACTGCTGCGAATCCGCAGCGGCCAATCCGCACCGTGTGCACATAGCCTAATTCTAAAGGTATGTGCACACGCTGCGGAAAACGCTGCAGATCCGCAGCAGTTTCCCATGAGTTTACAGTTCAATGTAAACCTACGGGAAACAAAAATCGGTGTGCCCATGCTGCGGAAAAACTGCACGGAAACGCAGCGGTTTACATTCCGCAGCATGTCACTTCTTTGTGCGGATTCCACAGCGGTTTTACAACTGCTCAAATAGAAAATCGCAGTTGTAAAACCGCAGTGAAATGCGCAGAAAAACCGCGGTAAATCCGCCATAAATCGGCAGCGGTTTAGCACTGCGGATTTATCAAATCCGCAGCGGAAAAATCCGCAGAGGACCAGAATACGTGTGCACATATCGAAACCCTAACCCTACCCCTAACCCTACCCCTAACCCTAACCCTACCCCTAACCCTACCCCCACCCCTAGCCCTAACCCTACCCCTAACCCTACCCCTACCCCTAACCCTAACCCTACCCCTAACCCTACCCCTAACCCTACCCCTAACCCTACCCCTAACCCTACCCCTAACCCTAACCCTACCCCTAACCCTATTCTAACATTAGTGGAAAAAAAAAATTTCTTTATTTTTTTATTGTCCCTACCTATGGAGGTGACAAAGGGGGGGGTCATTTATTTTTTTTTTTATTTTGATCACTGAGATATAATCTATCTCAGTGATCAAAATGCACTTTGGAACGAATCTGCCGGCCGGCAGATTCGGCGGGCGCACTGCGCATGCGCCCGCCATTTTGGAAGATGGCGGCGCCCAGGGAGAAGACGGACGGGACCCCGGCTGGATCGGTAAGTATGATGGGGTGGGGGGGGACCACGGGGGGGGGATCGGAGCACGGGGGGGGAATCGGAGCGCGGGAGGGGTGGAACGGAGCACGGGGGGCGTGGAACGGAGCACGGGGGGGCTGGAACGGAGCACGGGGGGTGGAACGGAGCACCGGGGGGGGTGGATCGGAGTGCAGGGGGGGTGATTGGAGCACGGGGGGGTGATTGGAGCACGGGGGGAGCGGACAAGAGCACGGGGGGGAGCGGAGCACTGGACGGAGGGGAGCCGGAGCAGTGTACCGGCCAGATCGGAGGGCTGGGGGGGCAATCGGTGGGGTGGGGTGGGGGCACATTAGTATTTCCAGCCATGGCCGATGATATTTCAGCATCGGCCATGGCTGGATTGTAATATTTCACCCGTTATAATAGGTGAAATATTACAAATCGCTCTGATTGGCAGTTTCACTTTCAACAGCCAATCAGAGCGATCGTAGCCACGAGGGGGTGAAGCCAACCCCCCTGGGCTAAACTACCACTCCCCCTGTCCCTGCAGATCGGGAGAAATGGGAGTTAACCCTTTCACCCGATCTGCAGGGACGCAATCTTTCCATGACGCCACATAGGCGTCATGGGTCGGATTGGCACCGACTTTCATGACGCCTACGTGGCGTCATGGGTTGGGAAGGGGTTAAGATGAAAAGACAAACGTAGAGATGAAATAGATTTAGCAAAGTGAGGCCCGACTTTCTGAACAGAGCGAGGATAGGAAAGGTAACTTTGCGGTCAACACAAAACCCTACAAACAACCACGCAAAGGGGGCAAAAAGACCATCCGTACCGAACTAACGGCACGGAGGTACACCCTATGCGTCCCAGAGCTTCCAGCAAGCAAGAAAAAACAAATAAGCAAGCTGGACAGAAAAAAACAGCAAACAAAATAATAAAAGCGGAACTTAGCTATGCAGAGCAGCAGGCCACAGGAACGATCCAGGAGGAAACAGGTCCAATACTTCCCGGGGAAAGGCCTGGCTATTCACTGCTTGCGTCGAGAAACATGTGATGGTGTCTCCGCAGCTTCTTTACATGCATCTGCATATTTCCCATAAGGGATGGGGGCAGTGTTCTGGAATCACTGCGTTGAGAAACACGTGATGGTGTCTCCGCGGTGTTGGTCTCCCCGAGGCCAATCATCTGTGCCTTTATAGCCTTTTTACTAGGCAGTGCTCCTAATAGATAGATTCCTACTCCACACTGATGAGGGGCAAAAACCCCGAAACAGCTGTCTGGAGTGAGGTTTTCTGGAGCAATCCAGACCCTTTTGCAGAGAATTCTGTTTTTTTCTGTGGTCGTTTGTACCGACAGCTTTGAAGATGAGTTATGTGAAGAACACCATCCGAGTGACGTTGGAGCCATCTATCCGGGCAAGGAACAGCGTGGTCTTTATTGTACGTGACCTTATTGAGGAAAAGGCTGGAGGAAAGCGGGAGAACATCTATAGCATCAATGAGTTCCCTAATCAAGGTAACTACGATGTTACTTTTATGTCGGAGCATTATTGCCTGAATGTCTATGAGTGGTTTCGGAATCATGCCGGAGATCCCTGTTTGAAGGGAGTCAAATGTGAACCACTGTTTGGTCTTCAGGAAAGGCAGGTGACTATCACTGTCTATAACCCCTTTACTGAACCTGCATTGTTGGAGAGCTTCCTCTCACAGTATTGTGACTTTGTTTCAAAGGGAGAGAAGCAAGTGAACTGTTTAGGAATCTTCAATTGTCGATACAAATATCGTGTAAAGTTCAGAAGAGATCCTGGCAGTGTGGGTGGGTTCAGACACCCTCCGGCGAACTTCTCTGTGGCAGGGCATAGGGGTTTCCTCACGTACCCTGGGCAGCCTCTGTTTTGCAGGAGATGTTTCTCTTTTGGACATGTCCAGGCAGACTGCCAGAAGGGGCAGTGTTGCCGAAACTGCAAGAAGGAGGGGCATATGGCTGGTGATTGCCCGATGGCTAAGACCTGTGACGTGTGTGGTAGTAGTGACCACATGTATAAGGATTGTCCGTGGAGGGCGCCTAGACGCTCAGAGAGTGAATGGAGAGAGGAGGAGGAGAGAAGGAGGAGGTTGGCGACTATCAGGAAGGAAACTGAAAGAATGGAGAGAGAGGAAAGGAGGGAGAGGGAGAGGGAAAGACGCTCTGTGACTCCAGATGACATTGTGCTAGCACCCCGTGGTACTATGAGTGATGCACAGAAGGAAGATAAGGAGTTTTGGTTGGCGGCAAAAAAAGTAGAGATGGGGTTTAAGAAGAAGGAAGAAGATCAGGAAGAAGATGATGACTCTACTGTGCCTGAAATGTTTTCTCTTGAGGAAGCAATGGATGCAACGGAGGAAGACGTGCGTATTTCTGAAGCTGAGAGCCCTGTGCACCCCTCAGATCCTCAGAATATTAGAGGGCTTTCTTCAGATCAGGACAGGGGTGCGAATAAGTGTCAGAGGGAGGAGGATGGGGAAAGTGATGAGGCATGCAGTAGTATGCCTAAGAGGAAAATTGGGCCAGCTAAAAAAAAATGGAGTGAGCACGAAGGGGCTAGTGGTTCAGAGACTTGCTGTTCAGTCCGAATGGCAGAGGAGGACAATGGTGATACTGGGTAAAATGAAAGCTCAGTGGATCTGTTGTTTTTTTTTTTCTTTCCTTTCTGTGAGTCTTGACCTTTGTCAAGGGCTTTTTGTGTAATGTGTGTAGTTTTGTGGTAATTTTTGCATTGTTTTTTGTTTTTATAGTATGGGTTTTTCTATAGTTTCTCAAAATGTGAGAGTTTTTAAGAAAGCGAGGAGGAGAGCAGCAATTTTGGATTTTTTAGCTATGCAGAGTGCATCTATTTTTTGTTTGCAAGAATGTGGGATTGTGGATGGTGTGAAAGGGGATGAGTGGTCTTATGGTGCGTCTGTGTGGTCTGGTAGTGCAAATAATAGAAATGATGGTGTGGGTATTTTAGTTAAGGGGCAGGAGGTGGTTTTGAATAATTATTTGGTGGTGGAGGTGGGGAGGTGTATCTTAGCAAATTTTGAATATAAAAATGCTAAGTTTTGTGTTATCAATATTTATGCGCCAGTAGAAAAAAATGAGCGTAAGTTATTATTTGAAAAAGTGAAGCTTTTTGTTCCAGGAAGAGTGCCTGTGGTGATTGTGGGTGATATGAATTGTGATGTGGGGGGAGTGAATGTGGATGTGTCTGGAAAAGTTTTGCTGGAGTTAGTTACTGACTTTGATTTGAGTGATATGCAGCGTGTGTGTAAGGTTAACCCTTTGTTAGATACCTTTTTTTCTGATAGTGGAAGAGCACAGTCCAGGTTGGATTATTGTTTTATTTCTAAAAATATTATTCCTGTTGGATATAAGCAGGATAGGGTCGTTTTTTCGGACCATGTTTGTGTGTTGTGCGAGTTAGATATTAATGTTAGTGGTGTGTTTGGAAAGGGTTTGTGGAAATTAAATGTGAAATTGTTGGAAAATGAAGCTGTGAGGAAGGAGTATGTGAGAAAGTATGAACAGTGGTGTAAAAGTAAGGAAAGTTTTGGGAATGTTTGTGAGTGGTGGGATTGGGTTAAGAGGCAGACAAAAAAGTTTTTTAAAAGTGTGGGGTATGAATTTGCGGCAATTAAGAGGGAAAAGTTTGTTAAGTTGAATGCCCGTTTATGTTTATTGTATAAATTGAGGGAAGGAGGAATGGAGGTGGAGGAGGGGATAAAAAAGGTTAAAAAAGAAATTAAAGAGTTTTTGGAAGAGAAAGGGAAGAGTATTATTTTTAGGGCAAAAATTGATAGAATGGAGCAAGATGAAAGGTGTTCGAGGTTTTTCTTTAAAAAGGTTTTTGGGAAAAAGCAGAGTATGGGTGTTTTGAATGCAGAGGATGGAAGAGAGGTAAGTGGGGAGGATATGTGTGAACATGTGGCTAAGTTTTATGAGGAGCTGTATGCAGTGAAGTGGAGGGATGAGGCTTTGGAGGAGGATGTACTAAGTGTATTAGAAAATAAATTGAGTGAGATGGAGAGAGAGAGAGTGATGGGTGAGGTGACAGGTGATGAGGTATGGAAGGTAATGAATAGCATGGCGTTAAATAAGACTCCAGGAGAGGATGGACTTCCTATAGAGTTTTATAGGGTGATGTGGCATGTGATTGGTAAGGATTTTGTGGATGTGTGTAAGTATATGTGGTCTAGTATGGAGGTGGCTGAGAGTATGCGTGCAGGGATGGTTGTGTTAATACCTAAAAAAGGAGATTTGAAGAGTTTAAAAAATTGGAGACCGATAACGTTGTTGAATTGCGATTATAAGATCTATGCGAAAGTAATGGCGAATAGGATGCGTGATGTGATAGAGAGTGTGATTGGGGATGAACAGTGTTGTGCGGTGCCTGGGAGACGTATACATGAGTGTGTGTGTATGTTGAGAGATTGTTTGTGGGACTGTATGAGTCGGAAGAAGAGTGTATTTGTTTTGAGTTTGGACTTTGAAAAGGCGTATGATCGGTTATCACATAGTTTTTTGTTCCGGGTATTATTGAGAATGGGGTTTCCGCCTGATTTTGTTTGGAGGGTGAGGAGCTTATATAAAGACATTTATAGTTGTGTTTTGATGAATGGTTCTGTGGGTAGAAGAGTGAATGTTTTTTCAGGTGTGCGACAAGGTTGTCCTTTGTCTCCTGTGGTTTTTATTTGTGCGATTGAACCGTTGCTTTGTATGTTGAGGAAAGATAAAGTGATTAGAGGAGTACAAGTGCCAGGAGGTGGAGGGAGGGAATGGAAGGTTAGTGCTTATATGGATGACGTGTGTGTGTTGTGTGATTCAGAGTATTCTGTGAGGCGGGTGAAGTTATTAGCGTCTATTTTTTGTGGTGCGTCAGCATTTAAGGTGAATTGGGAGAAGAGTGAGTGTAAGGTTTTTGGGGGAGGGGTTTTAAGTAAGGATGTAGGAGTGAATGAGGTGACTGGGTCTATTAAGGTTTTGGGGGTGAAATTTTCAGAGAGTTTGGATGGGAAACAAAGTTGGGATGATGCAAAAGGAAAGGTTGAGCGGAAGTTATGTTTTTGGAAGATGAGAAGTCTTTCGTTTTTTGGAAAAATCTTAGTTATTAAAAGTGTGATTTTGCCTATTTTCTTATATATTGCAGTGGTCTTTCCGCCGGGGTATATGTGTATGAGAGGGTTAAATAGGATTCTGTTTGTGTTTTTGTGGAATTCTAGAATGGAGAGGGCTAGGAGGGAGGTTTTGGTGAAACGTTTAGAAAAAGGTGGGTTGGGTTTTCCAAACCTTGAGGAGTTTCTTGGTGTAAATATTGTGGTTTTTGTGTTGAGGGTGATTAGGATGGATGGCAAGTTTTCTTGTCTGTGTAGGTTTTTGTTTGGGGCGTATTTATTTCGTTTGAAGTGGCGAGAGAGGGATCTGAGGTATCCGGTTGCTTTTGACGTGCCTAGATGGTATGTGTGGGTTTATAAATTTTTGGTGAAGTATGAGTTATGTGATGTGGATGTTAGGTTGTTGAGTAATAAGAAGGCTGTATATAGGATGATTGAATGTAGAGAGACAGAGTGTGGAATAAACATGGTAAGAGGGAATGATATAGAAAAAGTATGGAAGAAAGTGCGGTTAGACGGTATGACGAATAGGCAGAGTGAGATTGTGTGGCAGTCTTTGCATGGAGTGTTACCAGTTAGAGAATTTCAGAAGAATCGTGGGTTGGGGAGAAATGATATGTGTCCGAGAGGTGGGTGTGGTGGAAGGGAAAGTGTAATACATGTGTTTTGGAATTGTCATTATGCTAGGGAGGTGATTGGAAGAATGGGACCGTTGTGTAAAGAATTGTGTGGTGTGAGCTTGTTATCATTCGAGTTGTTCATGTTTGGCTTGGGAATGTGTGATGGTGTGAAGGAGAGAGTGTTGTGGTTAATAGTTGCATGTATAAAAGAAGTATTATGGGATGTGAGGAATGTGTATGTTTTTAAGAGAAAGGAAATTGTAGTAAAGAATAGTCTAAAAGTGATTTTGGGGAAGATGTATGTGTGTTTTCTATGGGATAAAAGAATAAGGGGGGAGGTGGATGCCGAAGGGATTTGGAAGGTGAAGAAGTGGAGATACCTTGTAAATATGTCTTGACTTGCTTTTTCTGATGTTGTATTAAACTGAAATTTTCCGATGATGATGGGAACAGCTTTTGTGTTTTGGATTTGACGCAGCTGTTTGGGATTTTTCTTTGGTCTTGGATTTCTGGACCGTGGATTTTCCCATCTGAGGGAAAATAAAAAAAAAAAAAAAAAAAAGAAACAGCTGTCTGTGGATGGATACCATGCTTGACATAGGTGGCTTTCCTTCATAGGATGCTGCCCTTCCCATGGTTGTTCCTTCCCGGGGAAAGGCCTGGCTATTCACTGCTTGCGTCGAGAAACATGTGATGGTGTCTCCGCAGCTTCTTTACATGCATCTGCATATTTCCCATAAGGGATGGGGGCAGTGTTCTGGAATCACTGCGTTGAGAAACACGTGATGGTGTCTCCGCGGTGTTGGATGTTTTGGTCTCCCCGAGGCCAATCATCTGTGCCTTTATAGCCTTTTTACTAGGCACTGCTCCTAATAGCCAGATTCCTACTCCACACTGATGAGGGGCAAACACCCCGAAACAGCTGTCTGGAGTGAGGTTTTCTGGAGCAATCCAGACCCTTTTGCAGAGAATTCAGTTTTTTTCTGTGGTCGTTTGTACCGACAGCTTTGAAGATGAGTTATGTGAAGAACACTATCCGAGTGACGTTGGAGCCATCTATCCGGGCAAGGAACAGCGTGGTCTTTATTGTACGTGACCTTATTGAGGAAAAGGCTGGAGGAAAGCGGGAGAACATCTATAGCATCAATGAGTTCCCTAATCAAGGTAACTACGATGTTACTTTTATGTCGGAGCATTATTGCCTGAATGTCTATGAGTGGTTTCGGAATCATGCCGGAGATCCCTGTTTGAAGGGAGTCAAATGTGAACCACTGTTTGGTCTTCAGGAAAGGCAGGTGACTATCACTGTCTATAACCCCTTTACTGAACCTGCATTGTTGGAGAGCTTCCTCTCACAGTATTGTGACTTTGTTTCAAAGGGAGAGAAGCAAGTGAACTGTTTAGGAATCTTCAATTGTCGATACAAATATTGTGTAAGGTTCAGAAGAGATCCTGGCAGTGTGGGTGGGTTCAGACACCCTCCGGCGAACTTCTCTGTGGCAGGGCATAGGGGTTTCCTCATGTACCCTGGGCAACCTCTGTTTTGCAGGAGATGTTTCTCTTTTGGACATGTCCAGGCAGACTGCCAGAAGGGGCAGTGTTGCCGAAACTGCAAGAAGGAGGGGCATATGGCTGGTGATTGCCCGATGGCTAAGACCTGTGACGTGTGTGGTAGTAGTGACCACATGTATAAGGATTGTCCGTGGAGGGCGCCTAGACGCTCAGAGAGTGAATGGAGAGAGGAGGAGGAGAGAAGGAGGAGGTTGGCGACTATCAGGAAGGAAACTGAAAGAATGGAGAGAGAGGAAAGGAGGGAGAGGGAGAGGGAAAGACGCTCTGTGACTCCAGATGACATTGTGCTAGCACCCCGTGGTACTATGAGTGATGCACAGAAGGAAGATAAGGAGTTTTGGTTGGCGGCAAAAAAAAGTAGAGAAGGGGTTTAATAAGGAAGATCAGGAAGAAGATGAGGAAGAAGATGATGACTCTACTGTGCCTGAAATGTTTTCTCTTGAGGAAGCAATGGATGCAACGGAGGAAGACGTGCGTATTTCTGAAGCTGAGAGCCCTGTGCACCCCTCAGATCCTCAGAATATTAGAGGGCTTTCTTCAGATCAGGACAGGGGTGCGAATAAGTGTCAGAGGGAGGAGGATGGGGAAAGTGATGAGGCATGCAGTAGTATGCCTAAGAGGAAAATTGGGCCAGCTAAAAAAAAATGGAGTGAGCACGAAGGGGTTAGTGGTTCAGAGACTTGCTGTTCAGTCCAAATGGCAGAGGAGGACAATGGTGATACTGGGTAAAATGAAAGCTCAGTGGATCTGTTTTTTTTTTTTTCTCTCCTTTCTGTGAGTCTTGACCTTTGTCAAGGGCTTTTTGTGTAATGTGTGTAGTTTTGTGGTAATTATTGCATTGTTTTTTTGTTTTTATAGTATGGGTTTTTCTATAGTTTCTCAAAATGTGAGAGTTTTTAAGAAAGCGAGGAGGAGAGCAGCAATTTTGGATTTTTTAGCTATGCAGAGTGCATCTATTTTTTGTTTGCAAGAATGTGGGATTGTGGATGGTGTGAAAGGGGATGAGTGGTCTTATGGTGCGTCTGTGTGGTCTCGTAGTGCAAATAATAGAAATGATGGTGTGGGTATTTTAGTTAAGGGGCAGGAGGTTGTATTGAATAATTATTTGGTGGTGGAGGTGGGGAGGTGTATCTTAGCAAATTTTGAATATAAAAATGCTAAGTTTTGTGTTATCAATATTTATGCGCCAGTAGAAAAAAATGAGCGTAAGTTATTATTTGAAAAAGTGAAGCTTTTTGTTCCAGGAAGAGTGCCTGTGGTGATTGTGGGTGATATGAATTGTGATGTGGGGGGAGTGAATGTGGATGTGTCTGGAAAAGTTTTGCTGGAGTTAGTTACTGACTTTGATTTGAGTGATATGCAGCGTGTGTGTAAGGTTAACCCTTTGTTAGATACCTTTTTTTCTGATAGTGGAAGAGCACAGTCCAGGTTGGATTATTGTTTTATTTCTAAAAATATTATTCCTGTTGGATATAAGCAGGATAGGGTCGTTTTTTCGGACCATGTTTGTGTGTTGTGCGAGTTAGATATTAATGTTAGTGGTGTGTTTGGAAAGGGTTTGTGGAAATTAAATGTGAAATTGTTGGAAAATGAAGCTGTGAGGAAGGAGTATGTGAGAAAGTATGAACAGTGGTGTAAAAGTAAGGAAAGTTTTGGGAATGTTTGTGAGTGGTGGGATTGGGTTAAGAGGCAGACAAAAAAGTTTTTTAAAAGTGTGGGGTATGAATTTGCGGCAATTAAGAGGGAAAAGTTTGTTAAGTTGAATGCCCGTTTATGTTTATTGTATAAATTGAGGGAAGGAGGAATGGAGGTGGAGGAGGGGATAAATAAGGTTAAAAAAGAAATTAAAGAGTTTTTGGAAGAGAAAGGGAAGAGTATTATTTTTAGGGCAAAAATTGATAGAATGGAGCAAGATGAAAGGTGTTCGAGGTTTTTCTTTAAAAAGGTTTTTGGGAAAAAGCAGAGTATGGGTGTTTTGAATGCAGAGGATGGAAGAGAGGTAAGTGGGGAGGATATGTGTGAACATGTGGCTAAGTTTTATGAGAAGCTGTATGCAGTGAAGTGGAGGGATGAGGCTTTGGAGGAGGATGCACTAAGTGTATTAGAAAATAAATTGAGTGAGATGGAGAGAGAGAGAGTGATGGGTGAGGTGACAGGTGATGAGGTATGGAAGGTAATGAATAGCATGGCGTTAAATAAGACTCCAGGAGAGGATGGACTTCCTATAGAGTTTTATAGGGTGATGTGGCATGTGATTGGTAAGGATTTTGTGGATATGTGTAAGTATATGTGGTCTAGTATGGAGGTGGCTGAGAGTATGCGTGCAGGGATGGTTGTGTTAATACCTAAAAAAGGAGATTTGAAGAGTTTAAAAAATTGGAGACCGATAACGTTGTTGAATTGCGATTATAAGATCTATGCGAAAGTAATGGCGAATAGGATGCGTGATGTGATAGAGAGTGTGATTGGGGATGAACAGTGTTGTGCAGTGCCTGGGAGACGTATACATGAGTGTGTGTGTATGTTGAGAGATTGTTTGTGGGACTGTATGAGTCGGAAGAAGAGTGTATTTGTTTTGAGTTTGGACTTTGAAAAGGCGTATGATCGGTTATCACATAGTTTTTTGTTCCGGGTATTATTGAGAATGGGGTTTCCGCCTGATTTTGTTTGGAGGGTGAGGAGCTTATATAAAGACATTTATAGTTGTGTTTTGATGAATGGTTCTGTGGGTAGAAGAGTGAATGTTTTTTCAGGTGTGCGACAAGGTTGTCCTTTGTCTCCTGTGGTTTTTATTTGTGCGATTGAACCGTTGCTTTGTATGTTGAGGAAAGATAAAGTGATTAGAGGAGTACAAGTGCCAGGAGGTGGAGGGAGGGAATGGAAGGTTAGTGCTTATATGGATGACGTGTGTGTGTTGTGTGATTCAGAGTATTCTGTGAGGCGGGTGAAGTTATTAGCGTCTATTTTTTGTGGTGCGTCAGCATTTAAGGTGAATTGGGAGAAGAGTGAGTGTAAGGTTTTTGAGGGAGGGGTTTTAAGTAAGGATGTAGGAGTGAATGAGGTGACTGGGTCTATTAAGGTTTTGGGGGTGAAATTTTCAGAGAGTTTGGATGGGAAACAAAGTTGGGATGATGCAAAAGGAAAGGTTGAGCGGAAGTTATGTTTTTGGAAGATGAGAAGTCTTTCGTTTTTTGGAAAAATCTTAGTTATTAAAAGTGTGATTTTGCCTATTTTCTTATATATTGCAGTGGTCTTTCCGCCGGGGTATATGTGTATGAGGGGGTTAAATAGGATTCTGTTTGTGTTTTTGTGGAATTCTAGAATGGAGAGGGCTAGGAGGGAGGTTTTGGTGAAACGTTTAGAAAAAGGTGGGTTGGGTTTTCCAAACCTTGAGGTGTTTTTTGGTGTAAATATTGTGGTTTTTGTTTTGAGGGTGATTAGGATGGATGGCAAGTTTTCTTGTCTGTGTAGGTTTTTGTTTGGGGCGTATTTATTTAGTTTGAAGTGGCGAGAGAGGGATCTGAGGTATCCGGTTGCTTTTGACGTGCCTAGATGGTATGTGTGGGTTTATAAATTTTTGGTGAAGTATGAGTTATGTGATGTGGATGTTAGGTTGTTGAGTAATAAGAAGGCTGTATATAGGATGATTGAATGTAGAGAGACAGAGTGTGGAATAAACATGGTAAGAGGGAATGATATAGAAAAAGTATGGAAGAAAGTGCGGTTAGACGGTATGACGAATAGGCAGAGTGAGATTGTGTGGCAGTCTTTGCATGGAGTGTTACCAGTTAGGGAATTTCAGAAGAATCGTGGGTTGGGGAGAAATGATATGTGTCCGAGAGGTGGGTGTGGTGGAAGGGAAAGTGTAATACATGTGTTTTGGAATTGTCATTATGCTAGGGAGGTGATTGGATGAATGGGACCGTTGTGTAAAGAATTGTGTGGTGTGAGCTTGTTATCATTCGAGTTGTTCATGTTTGGCTTGGGAATGTGTGATGGAGTGAAGGAGAGAGTGTTGTGGTTAATAGTTGCATGTATAAAGGAAGTATTATGGGATGTGAGGAATGTGTATGTTTTTAAGAGAAAGGAAATTGTAGTAAAGAATAGTCTAAAAGTGATTTTGGGGAAGATGTATGTGTGTTTTCTATGGGATAAAAGAAGAAGGGGGGAGGTGGATGCCGAAGGGATTTGGAAGGTGAAGAAGTGGAGATACCTTGTAAATATGTCTTGACTTGTTTTTTCTGATGTTGCAGTAAACTGAAATTTTCCGATGATGATGGGAACAGCTTTTGTGTTTTGGATTTGACGCAGCTGTTTGGGATTTTTCTTTGGTCTTGGATTTCTGGACCGTGGATTTTCCCATCTGAGGGAGGAAAAAAAAAAAAAAAAAAAGAAACAGCTGTCTGTGGATGGATACCATGCTTGCCATAGGTGGCTTTCCTTCATAGGATGCTGCCCTTCCCGTGGTTGTTCCTTCCCGGGGAAAGGCCTGGCTATTCACTGCTTGCGTCGAGAAACATGTGATGGTGTCTCCGCAGCTTCTTTACATGCATCTGCATATTTCCCATAAGGGATGGGGGCAGTGTTCTGGAATCACTGCGTTGAGAAACACGTGATGGTGTCTCCGCGGTGTTGGATGTTTTGGTCTCCCCGAGGCCAATCATCTGTGCCTTTATAGCCTTTTTACTAGGCACTGCTCCTAATAGCCAGATTCCTACTCCACACTGATGAGGGGCAAAAACCCCAAAACAGCTGTCTGTGGATGGATACCATGCTTGGCATAGGTGGCTTTCCTTCATAGGATGCTGCCCTTCCCGTGGTTGTTCCTTCCCGGGGAAAGGCCTGGCTATTCACTGCTTGCATTGAGAAACATGTGATGGTGTCTCCGCAGCTTCATGAGGCCAATCATCTGTGCCTTTATATTATTTACAATACTAGAACATTGACTGGAGGCCAGGATCAAAGCACTAGGTGGAGTTAAATAGAGCAGCACCTAACGACTTCACCACATCACCTGAGGAAGGAAACTCAGAAGCCGCAGTACCACTCTCCTCCACCAGCGGAAGCTCATAGAGAGAATCAGCCGAAGTACCACTTGTGACCACAGGAGGGAGCTCTGCCACAGAATTCACAACAGTACCCCCCCCTTGAGGAGGGGTCACCGAACCCTCACCAGAGCCCCCAGGACGACCAGGATGAGCCATATGAAAGGCACGAACAAGATCGGGAGCATGGACATCAGAGGCAAAGACCCAGGAATTATCTTCCTGAGCATAACCCTTCCACTTAACCAGATACTGGAGTTTCCGTCTAGAAACACGAGAATCCAAAATCTTCTCCACAATATACTCCAACTCCCCCTCCACCAAAACCGGGGCAGGAGGATCAACAGATGGAACCATAGGTGCCACGTATCTCTGCAACAATGACCTATGGAATACGTTATGAATGGAAAAAGAATCTGGAAGGGTCAGACGAAAAGACACAGGATTAAGAACCTCAGAAATCCTATACGGACCAATGAAACGAAGTTTAAACTTAGGAGAGGAAACCTTCATAGGAATATGACGAGAAGACAACCAAACCAAATCCCCAACACGAAGTCAGGGACCCACACAGCGTCTGCGATTAGCGAAACGTTGAGCCTTCTCCTGGGACAAGGTCAAATTGTCCACTACATGAGTCCAAATCTGCTGCAACCTGTCCACCACAGTATCCACACCAGGACAGTCCGAAGACTCAACCTGCCCTGAAGAGAAACGAGGATGGAACCCAGAGTTGCAGAAAAACGGCGAAACGAAGGTAGCCGAGCTGGCCCGATTATTAAGGGCGAACTCAGCCAAAGGCAAAAAGGACACCCAGTCATCCTGATCAGCAGAAACAAAGCATCTCAGATATGTTTCCAAGGTCTGATTGGTTCGTTCGGTCTGGCCATTAGTCTGAGGATGGAAAGCCGAGGAAAAAGACAAGTCAATGCCCATCCTAGCACAAAAGGCTCGCCAAAACCTCGAAACAAACTGGGAACCTCTGTCAGAAATGATATTCTCTGGAATGCCATGTAAACGAACCACATGCTGGAAGAACAATGGCACCAAATCAGAGGAGGAAGGTAATTTAGACAAGGGTACCAAATGGACCATCTTAGAGAAGCGATCACAAACCACCCAAATGACTGACATTTTTTGAGAGACGGGAAGATCTGAAATAAAATCCATAGAGATATGTGTCCAAGGCCTCTTCGGGACCGGCAAGGGCAAAAGCAACCCACTGGCACGAGAACAGCAGGGCTTAGCCCGAGCACAAATCCCACAGGACTGCACAAAAGAATGCACATCCCGCGACAGAGATGGCCACCAAAAGGATCTAGCCACTAACTCTCTGGTACCAAAGATTCCAGGATGACCAGCCAACACCGAACAATGAACCTCAGAGATAACTTTATTCGTCCACCTATCAGGGACAAACAGTTTCTCCGCTGGGCAACGATCAGGTTTATTAGCCTGAAATTTTTGCAGCACCCGCCGCAAATCAGGGGAGATGGCAGACACAATTACTCCCTCTTTGAGAATACCCACCGGCTCAGATAAACCCGGAGAGTCGGGCACAAAACTCCTAGACAGGGCATCCGCCTTCACATTTTTAGAGCCCGGAAGGTACGAAATCACAAAGTCAAAACGGGCAAAAAACAGCGACCAACGAGCCTGTCTAGGATTCAACCGCTTGGCAGACTCGAGATAAGTCAAGTTCTTATGATCAGTCAAGACCACCACGCGATGCTTAGCTCCTTCAAGCCAATGACGCCACTCCTCGAATGCCCACTTCATGGCCAGCAACTCTCGATTGCCAACATCATAATTTCGCTCAGCAGGCGAAAACTTCCTGGAAAAGAAGGCGCATGGTTTCATCACCGAGCAATCAGAACTTCTCTGCGACAAAACAGCCCCTGCTCCAATATCAGAAGCATCAACCTCGACCTGGAATGGAAACGAAACATCTGGTTGACACAACACAGGGGCAGAAGAAAAACGACGCTTCAACTCTTGAAAAGCTTCCACAGCAGCAGAAGTCCAATTGACCACATCAGCACCCTTCTTGGTCAAATCGGTCAATGGTTTAGCAATACTAGAAAAATTGCAGATGAAGCGACGATAAAAATTAGCAAAGCCCAGGAACTTTTGCAGACTTTTCAGAGATGTCGGCTGAGTCCAATCATGGATGGCTTGGACCTTAACAGGGTCCATCTCGATAGTAGAAGGGGAAAAAATGAACCCCAAAAATGAAACCTTCTGAACACCAAAGAGACACTTTGATCCCTTCACAAACAAAGAATTAGCACGCAGGACCTGAAACACCGTTCTGACCTGCTTCACATGAGACTCCCAATCATCCGAGAAGATCAAAATATCATCCAAGTATACAATCAGGAATTTATCCAGGTACTCTCGGAAGATGTCATGCATAAAGGACTGAAACACTGATGGAGCATTGGCCAGTCCGAATGGCATTACAAGATACTCAAAATGGCCCTCGGGCGTATTAAATGCAGTTTTCCATTCATCGCCTCGCTTAATACGCACAAGATTATACGCACCACGAAGATCTATCTTGGTGATCCAACTAGCCCCCTTAATCCGAGCAAACAAATCAGATAACAATGGCAAGGGGTACTGAAATTTAACCGTGATATTATTTAGAAGGCGGTAATCTATACAAGGTCTCAGCGAACCATCCTTCTTGGCCACAAAAAAGAACCCTGCTCCTAATGGCGATGATGACGGACGAATATGCCCCTTCTCCAAGGACTCCTTCACGTAACTCAGCATAGCGGCGTGCTCAAGCACAGATAAATTAAACAGTCCACCTTTTGGGAATTTACTACCAGGAATCAAATCGATAGCACAATCACAATCCCTATGCGGAGGTAGGGTATCGGACTTGGGCTCATCAAATACATCCCGGTAATCAGACAAGAACTCTGGAACCTCAGAAGGAGTGGATGACGAAATAGACAGAAATGGGACATCACCATGTACCCCCTGACAACCCCAGCTGGACACAGACATGGATTTCCAATCTAATACTGGATTATGGACTTGTAGCCATGGCAACCCCAACACGACCACATCATGCAGATTATGCAACACCAGAAAGCGAATAACCTCCTGATGTGCAGGAGCCATGCACATGGTCAGCTGGGTCCAGTACTGAGGCTTATTAACATAGTAACATAGTAACATAGTTAGTAAGGCCGAAAAAAGACATTTGTCCATCCAGTTCAGCCTATATTCCATCATAATAAATCCCCAGATCTACGTCCTTCTACAGAACCTAATTGTATGATACAATATTGTTCTGCTCCAGGAAGACATCCAGGCCTCTCTTGAACCCCTCGACTGAGTTCGCCATCACCACCTCCTCAGGCAAGCAATTCCAGATTCTCACTGCCCTAACAGTAAAGAATCCTCTTCTATGTTGGTGGAAAAACCTTCTCTCCTCCAGACGCAAAGAATGCCCCCTTGTGCCCGTCACCTTCCTTGGTATAAACAGATCCTCAGCGAGATATTTGTATTGTCCCCTTATATACTTATACATGGTTATTAGATCGCCCCTCAGTCGTCTTTTTTCTAGACTAAATAATCCTAATTTCGCTAATCTATCTGGGTATTGTAGTTCTCCCATCCCCTTTATTAATTTTGTTGCCCTCCTTTGTACTCTCTCTAGTTCCATTATATCCTTCCTGAGCACCGGTGCCCAAAACTGGACACAGTACTCCATGTACGGTCTAACTAGGGATTTGTACAGAGGCAGTATAATGCTCTCATCATGTGTATCCAGACCTCTTTTAATGCACCCCATGATCCTGTTTGCCTTGGCAGCTGCTGCCTGGCACTGGCTGCTCCAGGTAAGTTTATCATTAACTAGGATCCCCAAGTCCTTCTCCCTGTCAGATTTACCCAGTGGTTTCCCATTCAGTGTGTAATGGTGACATTGATTCCTTCTTCCCATGTGTATAACCTTACATTTATCATTGTTAAACCTCATCTGCCACCTTTCAGCCCAAGTTTCCAACTTATCCAGATCCATCTGTAGCAGAATACTATCTTCTCTTGTATTAACTGCTTTACATAGTTTTGTATCATCTGCAAATATCGATATTTTACTGTGTAAACCTTCTACCAGATCATTAATGAATATGTTGAAGAGAACAGGTCCCAATACTGACCCCTGCGGTACCCCACTGGTCACAGCGACCCAGTTAGAGACTATACCATTTATAACCACCCTCTGCTTTCTATCACTAAGCCAGTTACTAACCCATTTACACACAATTTCCCCCAGACCAAGCATTCTCATTTTGTGTACCAACCTCTTGTGCGGCACGGTATCAAACGCTTTGGAAATATCGAGATATACCACGTCCAATGACTCACCGTGGTCCAGCCTATAGCTTACCTCTTCATAAAAACTGATTAGATTGGTTTGACAGGAGCGATTTCTCATAAACCCATGCTGATATGGAGTTAAACAGTTATTCTCATTGAGATAATCCAGAATAACATCCCTCAGAAACCCTTCAAATATTTTACCAACAATAGAGGTTAGACTTACTGGCCTATAATTTCCAGGTTCACTTTTAGAGCCCTTTTTGAATATTGGCACCACATTTGCTATGCGCCAATCCTGCGGAACAGACCCTGTCGCTATAGAGTCCCTAAAAATAAGAAATAATGGTTTATCTATTACATTACTTAGTTCTCTTAGTACTCGTGGGTGTATGCCATCTGGACCCGGAGATTTATCTATTTTAATCTTATTTAGCCGGTTTCGCACCTCTTCTTGGGTTAGACTGGTGACCCTTAATATAGGGTTTTCATTGTTTCTTGGGATTTCACCTAGCATTTCATTTTCCACCGTTAATACCGTGGAGAAGAAGGTGTTTAATATGTTAGATTTTTCCTTGTCATCTACAACCATTCTTTCCTCACTATTTTTTAAGGGGCCTACATTTTCAGTTTTTATTCTTTTACTATTGATATAGTTGAAGAACAGTTTGGGATTAGTTTTACTCTCCTTAGCAATGTGCTTCTGTTTCCTTTTTGGCAGCTTTAATTAGTTTTTTAGATAAAGTATTTTTCTCCCTATAGTTTTTTAGAGCTTCAATGGTGCCATCCTGCTTTAGTAGTGCAAATGCTTTCTTTTTACTGTTAATTGCCTGTCTTACTTCTTTGTTTAGCCACATTGGGTTTTTCCTATTTCTAGTCCTTTTATTCCAACAAGGTATAAACCGCTTACACTGCCTATTTAGGATGTTCTTAAACATTTCCCATTTATTATCTGTATTCTTATTTCTGAGGATATTGTCCCAGTCTACCAGATTAAGGGCATCTCTAAGCTGGTCAAACTTTGCCTTCCTAAAGTTCAGTGTTTTTGTGACTCCCTGACAAGTCCCCCTAGTGAAAGACAGGTGAAACTGTACAATATTGTGGTCGCTATTTCCTAGATGCCCGACCACCTGCAGATTTGTTATTCTGTCAGGTCTATTAGATAGTATTAGGTCTAAAAGTGCTGCTCCTCTGGTTGGATTCTGCACCAATTGTGAAAGATAATTTTTCTTGGTTATTAGCAGAAACCTGTTGCCTTTATGGGTTTCACAGGTTTCTGTTTCCCAGTTAATATCCGGGTAGTTAAAGTCCCCCATAACCAGGACCTCATTATGGGTTGCAGCTTCATCTATCTGCTTTAGAAGTAGACTTTCCATGGTTTCTGTTATATTTGGGGGTTTGTAACAGACCCCAATGAGAATTTTGTTACCATTTTTCCCTCCATGAATTTCGACCCATATGGACTCGACATCCTCATTTCCTTCGCTAATATCCTCCCTTAAAGTGGACTTTAGACAAGACTTTACATAGAGACAAACCCCTCTTATTCTTGGCCAAAGGCGTAGCATCAATTCCTCTCAATGGAATAGGACACTGCAAGGGCTCCAAGAAAAACCCACAACGCCTAGCATACTCCAAGTCCATCAAATTCAGGGCAGCGCCTGAATCCACAAATGCCATGACAGAATAAGATGACAAAGAGCAGATCAAGGTAACAGACAAAAGAAATTTAGACTGTACCGTACCAATGGTGGCAGACCTAGCGAACCGCTTAGTGCGCTTAGGACAATCAGAGATAGCATGAGTGGAATCACCACAGTAAAAACACAGCCCATTCTGACGTCTGTGTTCTTGCCGTTAAATTCTGGTCAAAGTCCTATCGCACTGCATAGGCTCAGGTTTATGCTCAGATAATACCGCCAAATGGTGCACAGATTTACGCTCACGCAAGCGTCGACCGATCTGAATGGCCAAAGACATAGACTCATTCAGACCAGCAGGCATAGGAAATCCCACCATAACATCCTTAAGGGCTTCAGAGAGACCCTTTCTGAAAATAGCTGCGAGCGCACCTTCATTCCATTGAGTGAGTACGGACCACTTTCTAAATTTCTGACAATATACCTCTATCTCATCCTGAGCCTGACACAGAGCCAGCAAATTTTTCTCTGCCTGATCCACTGAATTAGGTTCATCGTACAGCAATCCGATCGCCAGGAAAAACGCATCGATATTACTTAATGCAGGATCTCCTGGCGCAAGAGAAAATGCCCAGTCCTGAGGGTCGCCACGTAAAAAAGAAATAATGATCCTAACTTGTTGAACTGGGTCACCAGAGGAGCGAGGTTTCAAAGCCAGAAATAGTTTACAATTATTTTTGAAACTCAGAAATTTAGTTCTATCTCCAAAAAACAAATAAGGAATAGGGATTCTTGGCTCTAACATAGAATTCTGAACCACAAAGTCTTGAATATTTTGTACTCTTGCCGTGAGCTGATCCACACATGAAGACAGACCTTTAATGTCCATCGCTACACCTGTGTCCTGAACCACCCAAATGTCTAGGGGAAAAAAAGGCAAAACACAGTGCAGAGAAAAAAAAATGGTCTCAGAACTTCTTTTTTCCCTCTATTGAGAATCATTAGTACTTTAGGCCTCCAGTACTGTTATGATTAGGTAATTCAGTACCACAATGGACATAGAAGTCAGAGCACATACAGTGACCTGACAATAACCCAAAAACATAGAACGAGCTCTGAGACGTGGGAACTCTGCTGACCGCAATCCCTAATCCTCTCCAACCACACTAGAGGCAGCCGTGGATTGCGCCTAACGCTCCCTATGCAACTCGGCACAGCCTGAGAAACTAGCTAGCCTGAAGATAGAAAATAAGCCTACCTTGCCTCAGAGAAATACCCCAAAGGAAAAGGCAGCCCCCACATATAATGACTGTGCGTTAAGATGAAAAGACAAACGTAGAGATGAAATAGATTTAGCAAAGTGAGGCCCGACTTTCTGAACAGAGCGAGGATAGGAAAGGTAACTTTGCGGTCAATACAAAACCCTACAAACAACCACGCAAAGGGGGCAAAAAGACCCTCCGTACCGAACTAACGGCACGGAGGTACACCCTCTGCGTCCCAGAGCTTCCAACAAGCAAGAAAAAACAAACAAGCAAGCTGGACAGAAAAAAACTGCAAACAAAATAACAAAAGCGGAACTTAGCTATGCAGAGCAGCAGGCCACAGGAACGATCCAGGAGGAAACAGGTCCAATACTAGAACATTGACTGGAGGCCAGGATCAAAGCACTAGGTGGAGTTAAATAGAGCAGCACCTAACGACTTCACCACATCACCTGAGGAAGGAAACTCAGAAGCCGCAGTACCACTCTCCTCCACCAACGGAAGCTCATAGAGAGAATCAGCCGAAGTACCACTTGTGACCACAGGAGGGAGCTCTGCCACAGAATTCACAACACCTGCCGGTCTCTGAAGTAAAGCGTAGAGTTTATTACTCCCTCGGTGTTCCGGCCACCGGATCTGCGCTTCAGATGGAGGCAGCCTGCTTCTAGCTGGTCTCCCACTGATGTTTCACTCCTGCTGCTATGACTTCTGTGCTCATTCACTACAGCACACTTCCTTTCGTGCCCTTCCTTAGGATCCTTTCTTCCGACTTCCTCTGACTCTGCCTAACTTCCTAACCAACCCACCAATTTTACCCTATGTGAGGAGTGGCCTAGTGAATAGAACTCTTAGCTCCCCTTGGTGGATCCGCGTGTGAAGTGTGTGTATGGCAGTGATACCTGGCAGGGTGAACTCCTTTGGTGCCATCAGACGTAACATCACTCCCCCTGGTGGAAGAGCGACATTACTGCAACAACCAGGACTCTGGGGCACTGCAACTGCATTTAGCCTACTTTTTTTATTTTAGGCCTACTAAGTCTGTCTGAGCCACTTATTACAGTTGTCCTCCACTGCACAAAGCAATGCCGCCTGTGTTCTCCTCTTACCAATTTTGAACTGCATTTAGCCTACTTACTTACTTGGGCCTAGTAACTGTGTCAGCCTCTCATTACAATTGTCCTCCTCCTCTGAACAAAGCTATGCCGTCTGTGTACTCTTACCAATTTTGAACTGCATTTAGCTTACTTTTTTATTTTAAGCCTACTAAGTCTGTGTGAGCCTCTCATAACAGTTGTCCTCCGCTGAACAAAGCTATGCCGCCTGTGTACTCCTCTTACCAATTTAGAACTGCACTTAGCCTACTTTTTTATTTTAGACCTACTAAGTTTGTGTGAGCTCTTATAACAGTTGTCCTCCTCCGCTGAACAAAGCTATGCCGCCTGTGTACTCATCTTACCAATTTTGAACTGCATATAGCCTACTTTATTATTTGGGCCTATATCTGTGTTTCCTCCTCATGCTGCCTATTGCCCAGCCACTGCTAGATGAGTCTGCTGGTACATTGACCCAGACCACTACATTCCCCTTGCACTCTACACAGCCAGAATCTGACCCTGCTAATAGTCAGGTTCCCCTTCCCGCATACTATACCACTTTACACGTGGACAAAGAGGAAGGTGCAGATGAAAGTGCAGGTTCCTTCATCAGGTGGGGGGGGCATACTCATTGGCACTAGCACAGGGCCTCTCATAGTACGCAAAAGTGTCTCTCGCAGTGGGAGGCGCCTCCCGCCGTCAAACACACTGCCATACTATGAGGGGCCCTGTGACAGTGCCAATTAGTGGCCCCCCCTGCTTGCTCAGGATCGCAGCACTTGCAAAGTTGAAATACTTACCTCTCCCTGCTCCACCGTCGTGACGTATTCCGCATTTCCTGGGCCCACGAAAATCTTGAGCCAGCCCTACCCCACCACAACTTTAGCCAAATGAGCCCCTGCATTCAATGCCTAACTATTATTATAAAGTAAATTAAGATTGACAAGCTTCAGTAATACAAATTGATGTTTTTGTCATTAAAATGGGCACTGTGGGGTGTTTTCCTGTCCTCCACTCACTGCCGACTTTGATTCCCCATAGACTTGCATTGGGTTTCGTGTTTCAGTCGGCCCCTGTCTTTTCGCAATAATCGGCCGATTTCACCTGACCCGACTTTTGAGAAAGTCGGGTTTCGCGAAACCCGACTCGATCCTAAAATAGTTAAAGTTGCTCAACTCTAGTGTTAATGAGCGAAAGTCGTTCATTAATCATCCCCTTCCTTGTGTATGACTGCTTGTGTAAGGTGGATGTCTGCTATCTAGCGCCCAGCTGAGCCATCAGCAATAAACACACGAAACAGCGTCTAATTGCTGTGACCGCCAGTTCAGCGCCGTGCGCTATTAGAGCGCTTTCCTATCCCAAGTATGGGTGGTTAGTGGCGTCCACCAGTGCGGCACTGCATGCACTCTTGTGCATTTAAGTTATTTTTGCAGTTGCTCTGACACCTCAGTTGCGGTGCAGAGCGCAAACGGTCTAGATGAACTCTAATCCTGTGTCTTCAGATTGAGTTCTGAGATTCTTTGCTTACGATCTTGGTGCAGTACCGCGGCCCTGTGACACAACAGGGTTCGCTTCCTTCACACATGGTGAAGTTAACCCGTGTGTGTATCCACATTGTACCGCCATATAGTCCGTCATTACTTAGCAGCAGGTTCCATCTCTGCACGGTGGACCCCGGGCTGCGAACGCACCTTACCCTATCTTTCTAATTATTTGGTGCGTTCCGCTAGCCCTAACATTACACTAGCGCCAGGGTCAGGCTAGTGATGACGGACAAACAGCATCCCGCAGCTGGAGGGTATTTTGGCGGCTCTCGAGCGCACAACCTCAGCTGTGGTTGTAACTGCAGTTGCTGCTCAGGCTGCTAGCGTGGCTGCAGTAACCTTGTCCACTGCCACCCCTGTTCCGACTCTATCTCGCCTCCCGCTGCCAGAAAATTTTTCTGGCGATAGTAAATATTGTAGGGATTTCGTGAGCCAGTGCTCTATACATCTTGAGCTTTTGGTTGCATGTTTCCCCACAGAGCGGGCTAAGGTGAGATTTATTGTGTCTTTCCTGTCGGACAGGGGGTTGGAGTGGGCTACGCCACTGTGGAAGCGTGGCGATCATATGGTGCAGAGTGCTCCGTTGTTCCTGAGCACTCTGAAACAAGTCTTTTTAGGACCTTGTGTTACCCATGATACGGCGCTCCAACTGTTGGCATTGACTCAGGGCTCATCCTTGGTCAGCCATTTTGCCGTCCACTTTCGCACCCTAGCATCTGAGCTGGAGTGGTCGGATAAAGCCCTTATTCCAATATTTTGGAGGGGGCTGGCTGACCACGTGAAAGATGCTCTGGCCACTAGGGAGATTCCCGCCACACTGGGAGAGCTAATAGCAGTGTCCACTCGTATTGACCTCCGTTTTCATGAGCGGAGGTTAGAGCGAGCCCAGTGTAGGCAGAGGTTTCGGCTGGCTCCCACCTTCGCCAAACCTTTGGAATCTCCAGTCCAGGCCTGTGAGTCACATGAGGCTATGGTAGTGTCATGAGCGGGATCTAAGTCCCGGACCGCTTGTGCACTCCAAGTTTGTCATGTTTGCCAGCAGTCAGGACATCTTGCCACCAGATGTCCCCAGCGGTCGAGGAAACGTCAGCGTCTAGTGGTAGTAGGTGGAGGTACACTAGACATGGCGATGTTTGCCTCCAAATTGTCCTTTAAGGGAACAATTACTATAGGCTCATTTACCCAATCAGTAGCGCTCTGTGTGGGTTCTGGGGCAGAGGGCAATTTTATGTCTTCTGCCTTCGCCCAACGTCACGCAATTCCCCTGGTAATGTGAGCTCAACCAGTAACCGTACGAGTGGTAAATGGGTCGACACTGCCCTCACAGATAACACACCAGATCATCCCTTTTTCTCAGTCCATGTTGCCATCTCATCAGGAGATTATATCTCTGCTCATCATTCCTGAGGGAATTGATGAGGTCCTTTTAGGGATACCTTGGCTACGGTATCACTTTCCTCATATTGAGTGGTCCACAGGCAGAATATTGGGATGGGGTGAATCTTGTGGGGGTAGATGTCAGAGGGAATGTGTTCAGGTTGCTACTTCTGAGGTAACCACAGATCTATCCTCTCTCCCCAAGCAATATTGGCCCTATGCAGACGTGTTCTCCAAAAGAGCTGCAGAGACCCTTCCGCCTCACTGCCCCTATGACTGTCCTATTGACCTCTTGCCTGGTGCTGAGCCTCCCGGGATTGAGTCTATCCGTTTTCTCTCCCGGAGATAGAGGCAATATCACAGTACATCCAGGAAAATCTGGCAAGAGGATTCATTAGGAAGTCAGTGTCACCTGCAGGGGATGGGTTCTCCTTCGTGCAGAAGAAGAATGGGGAAATACTTTCATGCATAGATTACAGGGGTCTTAACGCCATCACTAGTGTTGAGCATTCCGATACTGCAAATATCGGGTATCGGACGATATTCGCTGTATTGGAATTCCGATACCATGTTCCGATAATTTTGCGATATCGGAAATTGGAAGTTCCTATAGTGAAATTATGCAGTATAATGAAGTGTGGGCGGTGCGTGGGCGGACACTGTAAGTGTCTGCATGTGCGGGCGGGGTCTGTGCGGGCCTGCCCGGGATGTGTACCTGCCTGCTGGGGCTCTGTGCGGGCCTACTGGCGCTCTCTGGGGTCTGTGTGGTGTCTCTGTGCGGTGTCTCTGTGCCGGGTCTCTTTGCGGCATGCGGGGTCTCTGTGCGGTGTGCGGGGTGTCTCTGTGCTGCATGTGGGGTCTCTGTGCGGGGAGTCTCTGTGTGGCATGCGGGGTCTCTGTGCAGGGTGTCTCTGTGCAGTGTGCGGGGTCTCTGTTTGGGGTGTCTCTGTGCGGGGTGTCTCTGTGCGGCGTGCTGGGGCTCTATGCGGGCATTGTCCAATGGAACTACAAGTCCCATCAGACGATGCCTGCTACACTGACAGTGATTGACACATTAGCCAATGATGGGACAGTAGTAGTCCTATCATCCGGCTAATGTGTTGAATGAAAAAAAAAAATACTCCATACATACTCCATACATACTCCATACAGTACATACATATAGTCATACAGTACATTAAACATAGAGTTCATACTCACCATTACTTGTCATTTTGATCCCCGAAGCCAGTGTCATCTGTAAAAAAGATTAAAATAACAAACAACCAATATACTCCCTGTCTGCAGAAATCCACGAGTGTCCCACGACGATCTTCCGTGCATGAAAAAACGGATTGGGAGGCCGGATTCATCATTTCACATCTCAGTTTCATCTGTTTTTTGCTGGATCCGTCGCCGTGCGTTTTTTCGCCGGACAGAAAAACCGTTCCTCTGTATGTGTTTTCCGTCCGGCGGAAACAGCTTTTTTGACGGATGCGGCAAAAAACGGATGAAACGTGTGGCCATCAGGTGCAATCTGGCGCTAATACAACTCTATGAGAAAAAAAGGATCCGGCAGAAAAAAATAGATCCTGCAAATGTGCTCGCAGGATGCTTTTTTTACCCATAGACTTGTATTAAGACTTGACATTAAGTCGGGTTAATAACGGAGAGGCGTCAATAAGACGCCTATCCATTATTAATCCAATAGTAAGAAAGGGTTAATAAAACACGCACACATTAGGAAAAATGTATTTTAATATTCTTCATTTAACCATACTTACCATACTTCTGCGCCTGCAAAAAATGTAAAATAATAAACCGTATACTACCTGTCCGCCGTAGTCCAATTAATAACGAGTGTCCCATGACGATCTCCCCTATAGAACAGTGACATCGGGTGATGTCACTGCTCTATAGGACCCTCAGTGACACACTGACAGGAGACAATGGCTCCTGCAGTGCATCATTGAGGTTACTAAAGTTCAAAGTCTTACTTTATGGCAATTGCTGCGTGGGAAAATGTCTCACCCAGCAATGCCATAAGTCAGGCTAGGGACTATTTTTTTACAGTGGCGGAGGAATCACTTCCTCCCATCATTGTGTTTCTGGGGCCCCTGGAGAGCGGTCACAACAGCTGTTGCTGCCGTTCTCCACGGGAGATCGTCGTGGGACACTCGTGGATTTCTGCGGATAGGGAGTATATTGGTTGTTTGTTATTTTAATCTATTTCACAGGTTGACACTGGCTTCAGGGAACAAAGTGACAAGTAATGGCGAGTATGAACTCTATGTTTAATGTACTGTATGTCTATATGTATGTACTGTATGCCACACAGAGACCTCGCACGCTGCACAAAGATGCCACACAGACCCCAGAGAGCCCCGGTAGGCCCGCACAGAGCCCCAGCAGGCAGGTACACATCCCTTGCAGGCCCACACAGACACCACCCACACATATAGACACTCAGTGTCCGCCCACGCACCGCCCACACACTGCCCACACTCTTCCCCCCTCCGGAAAAGAATGTAGAAGGACAGAAGGGGCTTATTTACATTCTGATATTTGTGTCCCATTGAATTGCATTGGTATCGGGTATCGGTATCGGCGGGTATCGGCGATATCCGATATTTTTTGGATATCGGCCGATCCAATCGGATACCGATACTTCTGGATATCTGAAAGTATCGCTCAACACTAGCCATCACCATTAAGAAGAAGTATCCTCTGCTCATGATATCTGAGCTCTCTGATAGGCTTCGGGGAGCAAGGGTATTTGCAAAATTAGATCTGCGGGATGCTTACAACCTGATTCGCATCAGTGAGGGGGACGAATGGAAGATGGCTTTTAACACCAGGGATGGGCACTATGAATATCTGGTGATGCCCTTCGGGCTCTGTAATGCCCCAGCCATTTTCCAAGACATTGTGAACTACATCTTCCGGGATATGCTCTCCACCTCGGTCGTAGTCTATCTGGATGATATTCTCATCTACTCTCCAGATATTGACTCCCACCAGATAGATGTTTGCAGAGTCTTCAACCTCTTCCGGCAAATTTCCTCTACGCCAAGTTAAAGAAATGTGTGTTTGGGCAGGGGTCCTTACCTTCCCTGAGCTATGTCATCTCCGCCGAGGGATTGGCTATGGATCCTGCCAAACTACAGGCTGTGATGGACTGGCAGGAAACCCATTCTCTTAAAGCGGTGCAGCGCTTTATGGGGTTCATTAATTACTATCGCCAGTTCATGCCACACTTCTCAACTTTGGTAGCTCCCATGGTTGCCCTCACCAAGAAGGGAGCAAATCCCAAATTGTGGTCTGAGGAGGTCTCCAAGGCCTTTCACTCCATTAAGTCACACTTCACTAGCGCTCCCATCCTACATCGCCCCGATGTAGATAAGCCATTTATAATGGAGGTGGATGCCTCATCCGTTGGTGCTGGAGCTATCCTTTTCCAAAAGGATGCTCAAAATCGGAAGCATCCTTGCTTCTTCTTTTGTAAGACCTTCTCATCAGCGGAGAGGAATTATTTCATCGGGGACAGGGAGTTGCTAGCCATGAAGATGGCTTTCTCATAGTGGAGACATCTCTTGGAGGGGGCTCGTTTTCCCTTCCAAGTCTTCACAGACCACAAGAATTTGGTGTACTTGCAGACAGGCCAGCGGTTAAATTCTCGTCAGGCCAGATGGTCCTTGTTCTTCTCCCAGTTTCATTTCACCCTCCATTTTCTTTCCGGGGAGAAGAACATTCGTGCCGATGCTCTCTCTCACTCCGTTGTATTATCTGAGGAGGAGAAAGAGGAGCATCGGCTTATTGTCCCCACCGAGAGCCTGAGAACTGTGGCATCAGTTTCGCTAGAGTCTGTGCCTCCAGGCAAGACTTTTGTACCATCCAGCCTGCATCCGGAGGTTCTCTCTTGGGCTCACTCATCCAGGGTGGGTGGACATTTTGGGTCCAAAAGGACATCTGAGCTACTGGCAAGGACATACTGGGGGCTGCATATGGCTTGTGACGTCGCAGCCTATGTTCGGGCGTGTGTCTCTTGCGCCAAGAACAATTCTCCTCGGCAACGGCCAGCTGGGTTCCTTTACCCCCTGCTGGTGGCGGACAGGCCCTGGGAGATGGTCAGGATGGATTTTGTGGTGGGCTTACCCAAGTCTCATAGCTGCACCATAATCTGGGTGATCACTGTCCATTTTTCCAAAATGGTGCATTTGGTGCCTCTTCCACGGCTACCTTCTGCACGGGCTCTGGGAGTGTTCATCAAGCATATCTTTCGCCTACACGGTATGCCGGATAAAATTGTCAGTGACCGGGGTCCCCAGTTTGCATCTCAATTCTGGAGAGAGCTTTGTCGTTTACTCAGTATTGAGTTGAATCTCTCCTCGGCATATCATCCCGAGACGAATGGGTTGGTTGAGAGGGCCAACCAGACCGTCGTCACATATTTACAACTTTTTGTTTCTGCCAGGCAGGATGACTGGGCATCCTTGCTACAGTACGTCAGCTACACTATGTCCCGGAACACAGCAAAATACTTCCGGGACATAGTGCGCTGGCGCATGGGCACTAATGGTTTTCGGCTTTGCCCGCAGTTGGGCAAAGCATACTGCGCGTGTGCAAGGCAAGGTTGCATTGCGCACGCGTTAACTAGGGAGAAAAGCGAATCAACAGCAAGTAAATTTCGTGACCAGCGTGCGGCCAGTGGGAAAAAAGGGGTTAATAAAAGATCCGAAAACACCGCCCATATGACCCAAAAAAGGACCTGCCAAATTCAGGTGACAGGTTCCCTTTAACAATGCCATAGCCGACTCCACCGGTCAGACTCCATTCCTCCTAAATTACAGCCAGCATCCGCATGTCCCTGTGCCCATGCCCATGTCTTCCGTCTACTCCAGGGTGGCAGACTGGACTGTGGAGGCATGGGACATTTGGGACCACACTCAGGATGCCATTCGGGCCTCCAAGGAGAGAATGAGGACTTCCGCCGATGCACTCCGGCGCCCCACTCTGACCTTTGCTCCTGGCGACTTGGTGTGCCTCTCCGCCCGTCACATCAGGCTGCGAGTTGAGTCCACTAAGTTTCCACATCACTACTTGGGTCCTTCAAAGTCCTCAAACAGGTTAACCCTGTGGTCTACCGTCTGGCCCTTCCTCCACACCTAGGTATCACCAACACCTTTCATGTGTCCCTCTTGAAGCCCGTATACATGTCCCGGTTTTCCGAGTTATCTGCCGGGACATCGGGTTCGTCTACGGACGATTACAAGGTGAACGATATTTGGGGTTCAAGGTGGTACGTGGCAAAAAATTCTATTTGGTGGATTGGAAGGGTTATGGCCCAGAGGACAGGTCCTGGGAGCCTGCTGAGCACATTCGAGCTCCACAGTTTATTGCTGCCTTCGAGCATAGCAAGGTCCAAGGATTGGAGGTAATATTAGTGCAGCGCCCCAGAGATCTGGTCGTTGCAGTAACGTCGCTCTGCCAATAAGGGGAGTGATGGTACGTCTGATGGCACTAAAGGAGTTCTACTGACCAGGTATCACCAGCACACATTATACTTCACACTCCGGCCACTAGGGGGAGAAAAAGGCTTTATTTATTGGGCCACTCCTCACACTGGTAAAACTAGGGGTTGGATAGGAAGTTAGTCAGAAGCTGACTGGGTTGGATTCAGGCAGCATTCCTTAGCCGGGGGTGCTGCAGGGAGAAGATTCAGGGGGGGTCCCTGTCAGGCGTGGGAACCTGGCAGGTGCCTAGCGAACAGAACAGAACGTTACGGAACCGCGCCTGCACTAACTTGCGGCGGTATCCTAAGAAAGAGACACAAAACGAAGGATATTGTGGAACAGTGAGAAATGAGATCAAGCACAAAGGAGAGCCAGTAGGAGTCGTGCCCCGAGAACGGCAACATCCTACTGAGGCGCGTAGCCGGTGGCCGGAACACCGAGGAAGTAACTGACTCTACGCCTTACTTCAAACTCCGCAGGACAGTTAATTATAGGTTGGCAGTCTACCTTAAATTACCTACGCATACATAGGGGGCAACGCGTGGAGAGGGGCATCTCTAGGGTCCCGGAAGAGCTCCAAGCCTTCCCGTCAAACGGGTGCATCCTAGCCATAACATACCTGGGGGACGAGAAACTAGAAACATCTGGAACGAAATAGAAAGAACGAGAAAGAACTAGAACGAACGAACGAGAACAGAAGTTGTGAGGACTAGGGCTGAGCGACTTTTATTTTATAATAAAAATTTTTTTCAAAAGTCGGGTCGAGTGAAATAGGCCGATCCTATAGAAAAGTCTGGGTCGGACGAAACACGAAACCCAATGCAGTGCATTGGGTTTCTAATGGTTCCCAGGGTCTGAAGGAGAGGAAACTCTCCTTCAGGCCCTGCGATCCATATTAATGTGTAAAATAAAGAATAAAAATAAAAAATATTGCTATACTCACCCTCGGACGCGCACTGGTTGTAACCGGGAGCCTTCCTTCATAAGAATGAGCGCTTGAAGGACCTTTCGATGACGTCGCGGCTTGTGATTGGTCGCGTGACGCCCATGTGACCGCTCACGCCACCAATCACAAGCCGCGACGTCATCGAAAGGTCCTTTAGGCGCTCATTCTTAGGAAGGAAGGCTCCCGGTTACAACCAGGGCGCGTCCGAGGGTGAGTATAGCAATATTTTTTATTTTTATTCTTTATTTTACACTTAAATCTGAATTCTGATACTGATTCCCGATATCTTAAACATATTGGGAATCGGTATCGAAATTCTGATTCTAGTTCAGAAGATCGCCGACCTCATGGCCGACCCCACACAGGGGTCGGGTCGGGTTTCATGAAACCCGACTTTGCCAAAAGTCAGCGACTTCTGAATCTGGCCGACCCGTTTCGCTCAACCCTAGTGAGGACTATTCCGAATGCTCAGCAGGGTAGCACTACAACACACAGGCGCTATTGGTAGGCAACGATTTCCACCTGCAAAGGGAACTCTGGATGTGCCATCGGACCGGCCGGTCTCAGACAGCTGGATTGAGGATCCTGAAGTCTTCAGTAAAAAGGTAAAGAGACTGCAACCCTGTGTCCTTGTTATTGTTTGGACCTCACACCATCATCATCCACCTTACTGGGAAGCCCTGGGGACATACTTTACCTGTGGGAAGTTACACCATCTAGCTGCCATCACATCACCCCAGTGAACCCCAAGCAGCATCGGTCACCCTGACCGAATACCACAGGTGGCGTCACGAAACCTTGACAGACTTACACCACCTTTCATTGGACACCCCTTAGCAGGGTCACGGACCGGGTCCAGCCACCCTGACATCCCCAGAACTGAGCCAGCAGAGGACCGGTACCGAGTAACCCGAGACCCTGCATCTGGGGGCGCTCCATTAGGTGTCGAGTTCCCGCCTCTGCACGGGGGGAATCTCAAACCATCTCCGCTGCGGTCTCCCATTCTTCTCCAGCCGCAGTGGAGTCTGCTCAGCGGAGATGTCGGTCCCAGCGTCTAGCTCAGGCTGATACTGGACAACTGGTTACTGCTACCCTTCAAGGCTCTGTCCTTGTAGCCAACAATGTTCAGCAGCGAGCAGGTCTTTCTGGGACTAAGTCCTGCTTTTCCCTTACTGAGCATGCCCACGGGACGACCTCCCATTGGAGGTCGGGGGTCACATGCTCAGGTCCTGTTGCGGCTCCTATTGGTCCATCTGGAAGGTCTTGTAGCACTGCCGCTATAAAAGGTTCGCATGGCGCTAGTGTACTCTTGAAATCGTGTGTGTGTTGATGAGTAAAAGTCGTTCATTATACATCCCCTCCCTTGTGTATGACTGCTCATGTAAGGTGGATGTCTGCTATCTAGCGCCCGGCTGAGCCATCAGCAATAAACACACGAAACAGCATCTAATTGCTGTGACCGCCAGTGCGGTGCCATGCGCTATTAGAGTGCTTTCCTATCCCAAGTCTGGGTGGTTAGTGGCATCCGTCAGTGTGGCACTGCACGCACTCTTGTGCATTTAAGTTATTTTTGCCATTGCTCTGACACCCCAGTTGCGGTGTCGAGCGCAAGAGGTCTAGATGAACTCTAAGGCCGCCGTCACACGTATCATACAATTATTAGGTTCTGTAGAAGGACGTAGATCTGGGTATTTATTATGATGGAATATAGGCTGAACTGGATGGACAAATGTCTTTTTTCGGCCTTACTAACTATGTTACTATGTTACACTTGCGAGTTTTACGGACATAAGAGCGCAGAAACTACGTCCGTAAAACTCGCATAACATACGGCACAATGATTCTCTATGCCCCTGCTCCTATCTGCCGTATTTTACTGATCAGTATTATACGGCTTTCTACGGCCGTAGAAAATCGCAGCATGCTGCGTTTGTCACCGTATTGTGCAAATAAAACGCCAATGAAAGTCTATGGAAGCCCCAAAAATACGGATTACACACGGACCAGCAGTGTGACTTGCGAGGAATACGCAGCGGTGTTAGAGAGAAAAGCCGGTAATTCAGTGCGGTGTACAGTAAAATCACACTGACAGCTTCCAGTAGAATAGGTAGAATAAATGTGTACACATAGAATAGGTATATATATATACTGTATATATATATATGTCATTGAGACACATATATGTATATATATTATTATTTCATACAGTGCTAGATAGCTTTAAAGCCGGTAATTCAATTACCGACTTTTGCTATCTCCTTCCTAAACCCGACATGATATGAGACATGGTTTACATACAGTAAACCATCTCATATCCCCATTTTTTTTTTTGCATATTCCACACTACTAATGTTAGTAGTGTGTATATGCAAAATTTGGCCGTTCTAGCTATTAAATTAAAGGGTTAAATGGCGGAAAAAATTGGCGTGGGCTCCCGCACAATTTTCTCTGCCAGAGTAGTAAAGCCAGTGACTGAGGGCAGATATTAATAGCCTGGAGAGGGTCCACGGTTATTGCCCCCCCCCTGGCTAAAAACACCTGCCCCCGGCCACCCCAGAAAAGGCACTGGAAGATCCGCCTATTCTGGCACTTGGTCACTTTCTTCCCATTCCCGTGTAGCAGTGGGATATGGGGTAATGAAGGGTTAATGCCACCTTGCTATTGTAAGGTGACATTAAGCCAAATTAATAATATAGAGGCGTCAATTATGACACCTATCCATTATTAATCCAATACTAGTAAAGGGTTAAAAAAAACCACAAACACATTATTAAAAATTATTTTAATGAAAAAATCACAAAGGTTGTTGTAATAATTTATTCTACGCTCAATCCACTCACTGAAGACCCTCGATCTGTAACTAAAAACTAAAAAAAAAAAATAAACCAACAATATCCATACCTTCCGAAGATCGGTAACGTCCAACGATGTAAATCCATCTGAAGGGGTTAAAATATTTTGCAGCCACGAGCTCCGCTAATGCAGCTGCACCTGGCTGCAAAACCCCGGAGAATGTGTCACGTCCGCTGTCTCGTCCGCACATACTTACCAGGCTTCTTCCATCCCTCGGCGCGCTCGCGGTCCTGTCCTTCGCCGCTCTGCCTCCTCCTTCGCTGGCTCGCGGCGTCCGGTGTCTTTGCGCATGCGCGGTCGCGTCTCCTCCGTCACTGAGCCCTCTGGGAGGTCGCGACCCGATGGCTCCTCCCCAACATGGCGGCGCCCATCGGGTATTTCTTCCCGGCGTCTTTCCAGGTAAGACGCCTTTGCTTCGTAGGTGCACTGTCTGCCGTCAGCGTTCCTATGCCCTAGGCTCCCCAGTATTTGTATCTCTTCCCTGCCTGGTTCTCTCTGTGTCTCAGTTCCCGTGTCCTGCCTAGTTCCCTGTTCCTGCCATGTCTTGCCAAGTTCCGTGTTCCTGCCGTGTCCTGCCAAGTTCCGTGTTCCTGCCGTGTCCTGCCAAGTTCCGTGTTCCTGCCGTGTCCTGCCAAGTTCTGTGTTCCTGCCGTGTCCTGCCAAGTTCCGTGTTCCTGCCGTGTCCTGCCAAGTTCCGTGTTCCTGCCGTGTCCTGCCAAGTCCTGTGTTCCTGCCGTGTCCTGCCCAGTCCTGAGTTCTTGCCGTGTCCTGCCTCGTCTCGTGTTCCTGTCGTATTCAGCTAAGTCCTGTTTTCCTATTGTTCCTCGCCATTCCTATAGCTCTGTGGTCTCTTTCTTTCTCTCGGGTCGTCCCTTTGGCTCTAGCTGTTGTGTCTCCATTCCCCTGAGGTCCTGCTCCTAACACTCCCTGTTTTGGGGGTGGTTCCATCTGGTCCGCTCGACCCCGGGGGCTCTAGAGTCACGACCCAGAGGGTCCACTCTCGGATTTCTGTCCGAATCCCTACAGTAAGCAAAGGCCATGGACCCCGCTGGGGCCTCTGCTGCGCAAAAAGAGCTACTCTTTTTGCGGGAGAATCAGTCCTTTATGAAGGCTATGGATTCTCGCCTGTCTACGCTCCAGCCCTCTGTTCCTGGCAACGCTGCTCTACTCGTTGGCTTACAGCAAGAGTTAGCTCAGCAGCGTGACACCCAGGCTCATATCCTCAGTTATATGTCTTCGATAGACGATCAGTTGCTTTCTATTCAGACAGCCGCTTCTACCTCTGCTTCTGCTTCCCACCCTCCGCCCCGCTTGGCTAAACCACCTCGGTACAATGGGGATCCTAAATTCTGCCGAGGATTTCTTAACCAATGCCGTCTTCACTTTGAGCTTCTGCGCCAGCATTACCCAACTGATCGGGCTAAGATAGCTTTTTTGATTTCCCATCTGGAGGGTGACGCCTTGGCATGGGTAAATCCTCTCTGGGAGCGAGACGATCCCCTAGTCTCCCGGTTGTCTGAATTTTTGGAGACCTTCCGTCTTGTTTTCGACGAACCTGGACGTCTGGCTTCTACGACTGAGGCTCTATTGTCTCTCCATCAGGGATCTTTATCCGTGATCCAATGCGCTATTCAGTTCCGCACCCTCTCCTCCGACTTAGGCTGGAACAATGAGGCGTTAGTGGGTGCTTTCTGGCGGGGCCTCTCTGGGCGCATAAAAGATGAGTTGGCTGGTCGGGACACCCCTACGGTTTCGGAGGATTTAATTTCCTTAGCTACCCAAATTGACCTTCGGTTCCAAGAACGCGCCCGGGAGCGGAGATCTCTTCGTCCTTCCCCTGCCACCCGTAAGCCACTCAGCCCACAGCCTAGAACTTCCTCTCTGGCGTCCGCACCTGAGCCTATGCAAGTGGACCGTCTATAGATGTCCGAACAGCGACGTAAAGAGAGGCGTACTCAGGGTTTATGTTTCTACTTGCGGGAGTGCTTCTCATCTATTGCGGTCTTGCCCTGAACGTCCGGAAAACTTCTCCGCCTAGGTCAGGTAAGAGAGGTCTCCCTAGGTGTGTGTGATTCCTCTCAATCCCTCACTTTGTCTGTCCTTTTGCATATTTCTGGCAAGGGCATTTCTTTGGATGCCTATGTGGATTCTGGCGCAGCAGGGAATTTTATCAGTTTGGAAGAGGTTTTGAAATTCTCCGTTCCAGTCAAAACCTTAGAGTCTCCTGTGATTCTTGCATCTGTGGATGGTAAACCTTTACAGGAGACCATTACTCAAGTAACACTTGAGGTGGAACTTCAAGTTGGGGCTCTGCATAGGGAGAAAATAGCATTTTATGTTTTAGCAGGTCTGTCTCATCCTATGCTTTTAGGTCTTCCTTGGTTACGAAATCACGAGCCCACTTTAGATTGGCGCAATGGCAATATCTTGCGCTGGGGAGAGCTTTGTCGGGCACGTTGTATGCTGCCGGTGCGTCCTGTGGGTTCTTCTTCTTCTTCTTCTTTTCCCACCTTACCCTGTGTCTACAGTTCTTTCTCTGATGTCTTCAACAAGAAGGAGGCTGAGGGTCTACCTCCTCACCGTCTCTATGATTGTCCCATAGATCTCGTGCCTGGTACTACCCCGCCTAGAGGAAGAATCTACCCTCTCTCCCCTGCTGAGACACAAGCTATGTCTGAGTATATTCAAGAAAATCTTGCTAAGGGATTCATTCGCAAGTCTTCTTCTCCTGCCGGAGCAGGCTTCTTTTTCGTGAAGAAGAAAGATGGCTCACTTCGTCCCTGCATTGATTATCGAGGCCTAAACAATATCACGGTGAAGAACAAATATCCTCTGCCACTCATTCCGGAACTCTTCGATCGTCTCCGAGGAGCGCAAATTTTTACCAAATTGGATTTGCGTGGCGCATACAATCTGGTTCGAATTCGTGCAGGCGATGAGTGGAAGACCGCCTTCAATACTCGTGACGGTCACTATGAATACTTGGTTATGCCGTTTGGTCTCTGCAACGCTCCTGCGGTTTTCCAGGAATTTGTGAACGATGTATTTCGGGATCTTCTCTACTCCTCTGTCGTAGTCTACCTTGACGACATTCTCATCTTTTCTCCGGATCTTTCCACTCATAGACGAGATGTCCGCCGTGTTCTGCAACGGCTAAGGGAGAATCATCTGTTCGGTAAGATTGAGAAATGCGTCTTTGAGCAATCCTCACTTCTCTTCCTTGGATATATTATCTCAAAGTCTGGCCTAGAGATGGATCCAGAGAAGGTTTCTGCTGTCCTGGATTGGCCTCGTCCTCTTGGAACAAAAGCAATCCCACGTTTTCTTGGCTTTGCCAACTACTATAGACAATTTATTCCTCATTTTTCTTCAAGTACCAAGCCTATCTCTGCCCTAATTCACAAAGGAGTCAACTCCAGTCTTTGGACCCCTGAGGCTGAAGAGGCCTTTCAGTCCCTTAAACAAAGTTTCGCTACAGCTCGTGTGCTTCACCGTCCTGATGCTAATAGACCGTTTGTCCTTGAAGTCGACGCATCTTCTGTCGGGGCCGGAGCTATACTTTTGCAAAGATCTTCGTCCGGACATTTGGTGACCTGTGGTTTTTTTTCTAAAGCCTTTTCTGCCCCAGAGCGGAACTACTCCATTGGAGATAAAGAACTATTGGCTATCAAGCTAGCCTTAGAAGAGTGTCGTTATCTCCTTGAGGGGTCTCTTCATCCATTCACCATTTACACAGACCACAAGAATTTGGCCTATGTTCAGTCTGCTCAAAGACTAAATCCACGACAAGCCAGATGGTCTTTATTCTTTGGACGATTTGAATTTGAACTTAATTTCCGACCCGGAAATAAGAACGTCAAAGCGGATGCTCTTTCAAGATCCTTTCAGCCTCAGGACATTGAGGACTCTCCGGCTCACATCATTGATCCAGCGAAGATCGTCACTCTTGCTCCTCTAAGAGTGATTTCAGCTCCTCCTGGCAAAACTCTTGTGTCTAATCAAGACAAGGAGAGAGTTTTATGTTGGGGTCATTCCTCCAAGATTGCGGGACATGTAGGAGTCAAGAAGACACTTTCCCTTATCTCTCGGCACTACTGGTGGCCATCTCTCCGACAAGACGTCACCGAATTCATTGCTTCTTGTTCTTCTTGTGCCAAAAATAAAGTCCCTAGGCAGCTTCCTTCCGGTCTCCTGCATCCTCTGCCTGTGCCTTCCGTCCCTTGGAGCCATATTGCTATGGACTTCATCACCGATCTACCTTGTTCCTCGAATTGCTCTGTCATCCTAGTTGCTGTGGATCGGTTCTCTAAGATGGCTCACTTCATCGCGTTGCCTAGTCTGCCTTCCGCTCCTGAGTTGGCAAAAATCTTTTTACACCAAGTCTTCCATCTTCATGGTTTTCCACATCATATTGTCTCAGACCGTGGAGTACAATTTACCTCACGTTTTTGGAGAGCTCTCTGCAGTCTATTGAAGATTAACCTGGACTTCTCTTCCGCTTATCACCCTCAGTCCAACAGTCAAGTGGAGCGAGTTAATCAGGTCCTGACTACATACTTGCAACATTTTTCCAATGCACATCAAGATGACTGGGTCTCCCTTCTCCCCTGGGCTGAGTTCTCATATAACAATCTTCCCAGTGAGTCTTCCTCCAAATCTCCCTTTTTTGTAGTCTATGGTCAACATCCGAACATTCCTTTTCCTGTTTATCTCTCCTCGGGGGTACCGGCAGCGGATTTCTTGTCCCGGGAATTCTCTAAGATTTGGAATGAGACCAAAGAGGCTCTTGAGAAAGCTAGCCATAATATGAAAAGATTTGCTGATAAGAAGCGTTTGGATGCTCCTCCATATTCTCCGGGTGATAGAGTTTGGCTCTCCTCTCGCTATATCAAGCTTAAAATTCCCTCTTACAAACTGGGTCCTCGCTATATTGGCCCTTTTCCTATCTTGAGTCGCATTAATGATGTTTCCTACAAATTGAAGCTACCTGCCTCGTTACGCATTCCCAATGCCTTCCATGTATCTCTTCTCAAGCCTGCAGTCTTTAATCGTTTTCACTCCGCTACCTCTCTCTCTCCTCAGCTCTGTACTTCTGATGGAATCTTTAATGTTAAAGATATTCTTGCCAAAAAGGTAGTTAGGGGTAAAACCTATTTTTTGATTGATTGGGAGGGATTTGGTCCTGAGGAGAGGTCCTGGGAGCCCCGATGAACATCAATGCTCCTCTTATCATGAAAAGATTCCTTTCTAGCCTTAAAAAAAGGGGGACTAAGGAGGGGGGTACTGTCACGTCCACTGTCTCGTCCGCACATACTTACCAGGCTTCTTCCGTCCCTCGGCGCGCTCGCGGTCCTGTCCCTCGCCGCTCTGCCTCCTCCTTCGCTGGCTCGCGGTGTCCGGTGTCTTTGCGCATGCGCGGTCGCGTCTCCTCCGTCGCTGAGCCCTCTGGGAGGTCGCGACCCGATGGCTCCGCCCCAACATGGCGGCGCCCATCGGGTATTTCTTCCCGGCGTCTTTCCATGTAAGACGCCTTTGCTTCGTAGGTGCACTGTCTGCCGTCAGCGTTCCTATGCCCTAGGCTCTCCAGTATTTGTATCTCTTCCCTGCCTGGTTCTCTCTGTGTCTCAGTTCCCGTGTTCCTGCTGTGTCCTGCCTAGTTCCCTGTTCCTGCCGGGTCTTGCCAAGTTCCGTGTTCCTGCCGTGTCCTGCCAAGTTCCGTGTTCCTGCCGTGTCCTGCCAAGTTCCGTGTTCCTGCCGTGTCCTGCCAAGTTCTGTGTTCCTGCCGTGTCCTGCCAAGTCCTGTGTTCCTGCTGTGTCCTACCAAGTTCCGTGTTCCTGCCGTGTCCTGCCAAGTTCTGTGTTCCTGCCGTGTCCTGCCAAGTTCCGTGTTCCTGCAGTGTCCTGCCAAGTTCCGTGTTCCTGCCGTGTCCTGCCAAGTCCTGTGTTCCTGCCGTGTCCTGCCCAGTCCTGAGTTCTTGCCGTGTCCTGCCTCGTCTCGTGTTCCTGTCATATTCAGCTAAGTCCTGTTTTCCTATTGTTCCTCGCCATTCCTATAGCTCTGTGGTCTCTTTCTTTCTCTCGGGTCGTCCCTTTGGCTCTAGCTGTTGTGTCTCCATTCCCCCGAGGTCCTGCTCCTAACACTCCCTGTATCGGGGGTGGTTCCATCTGGTCCGCTCGATCCCAGGGGCTCTAGAGTCACGACCCAGAGGGTCCACTCTCGGATTTCTGTCCGAATCCCTACAGAATGAAGGTAAAGTAGGTCAATGACCTATATTTACCTTCATTTGCGGTAAGGCGCCCTCTGCTGGCTGTCCCTAGATCGTGGGAACTTTCCTAGAAAGCTCCCAGGCTCGAGTTCATAAGAGGGCGCCCTCTGCTGGCTGTCCTCATATGAACTGTGCCAGTGAAGTCGCCAACGAGTATTCCTCCCCCCCACCTGATGAAGGAACCTGCACCTTCATCTGCACCTTCCTCTTTGTCCCCGTGTAAGGTGGTATGGTATGCGGGAAGGGGAACCTGACTTTCAGCAGGGTCACAATCTTGCAGTGTAGCGTGCACGGGGAATGTTGCTTTATGGGTCAATGTACCAGCAGACTCATCAATCACTGGCTGGGCAATGGGCAGGATGAGGGGGAAACAGATATGGGCCCAAAGAATAAAGTGGGCTAAATGCAGTTCAAAATTGGTAACACAGGACTAACCAGGGGGCATTGCTTTGTTCAGTGGAGGACAACTGTAATGAGAGGCTGACACAGAGAGTAGGCCCAATTCAGTAAGTAGTCTAAATGCAGTTCAAAATTGGCAACAGTAGTAAACAGGCGGCACAGCTTTCTTCACTGGAGGAGAACAGCAAGGAGCGGCAGACACCGATAGAAGGCCCCAACCCAACTAGTCGGCCCACTGCAGTTTTAAAATTCCGATAGGCTGAAAACTAGATAATTGTAGATCATTTTTTGTAAAGAGGACAGCTGTATTGAGTGGCGCAGCCAGACACTACAAGTAGGCCTTACACCACAAAGTTGGCTCGACGCAGGTTTAAAAAAGGTTACATGGGTACACGGTCTGCATTGGTGTGCTCAGTGGAGGACAATTGGAAGGATGGACCGCAAAAAGACTTAGTAGGCGTAAAATAACAAAATAGGCTGTATGCAGCTTCGATTATGTGGCAACCTGGAGAACACCTTGGAGCGGCAGACACCGTCTTTACAACCCAGACCCAACTTGTAGGCCTAATGCAGTGTTGTTTCAACAACTACTGAACGAGAGCTAGAAGATCGAAGCTATGGAGAGGCAACCTGGAGAACACCTTGGAGTGGCAGACTGTTATGTCTGCTAATGACAGGTGTTATGAAGGCAATCCAGAAACACAGTGTGCTTAGCGATCAGAGCGCACACAGTGATCTGACAAATACCCAAAAATACAAGAACGAGCTCTGAGACGTGGAAACTCTGTAGACTGCACACCTGATCCTATCCTAAACACAACTAAAAGCGGCTGTGGATTGCGCCTAACAACTACCTAGGCAACTCGGCACAGCCTAAGAAACTAGCTAGCCTGAAGATAGAAAAATAGGCCTGACTTGCCCCAGAGAAATTCCCCAAAGGAAAAGGCAGCCCCCCACATATAATGACTGTGAGTAAGATGAAAAGACAAAACGTAGGGATGAAATAGATTCAGCAAAGTGGGGCCCGATATTCTAGGACAGAGCGAGGACAGTAAAGCGAACTTTGCAGTCTACAAAAAACCCTAAAGCAAAACCACGCAAAGGGGGCAAAAAAAACCCACCGTGCCGAACTAACGGCACGGCGGTACACCCTTTGCGTCTCAGAGCTTCCAGCAAAACAAAAGACAAGCTGGACAGAAAAAAAGCAACAAAAAAGCAAAAAGCACTTAGCTATACAGAGCAGCAGGTCACAGGAACAATCAGGAGAAGCTCAGATCCAACACTGAAACATTGACAAGGAGCAAGGATAGAAGCATCAGGCGGAGTTAAGTAATGAAGCAGTTAACGAGCTCACCAGAACACCTGAGGGAGGAAGCTCAGAAGCTGCAGTACCACTTGTGACCACAGGAGTGAATTCAGCCACAGAATTCACAACAGTACCCCCCCCTTGAGGAGGGGTCACCGAACCCTCACCAGAGCCCCCAGGCCGACCAGGATGAGCCGCATGAAAGGCACGAACAAGATCGGAAGCATGAACATCAGAGGCAAAAACCCAGGAATTATCTTCCTGAGCATAACCCTTCCATTTAACCAGATACTGGAGTTTCCGTCTAGAAACACGAGAATCCAAAATCTTCTCCACAATATACTCCAATTCCCCCTCCACCAAAACCGGGGCAGGAGGCTCAACAGATGGAACCATAGGTGCCACGTATCTCCGCAACAATGACCTATGGAATACATTATGTATGGAAAAGGAGTCTGGGAGGGTCAAACGAAAAGACACAGGATTGAGAACCTCAGAAATCCTATACGGACCAATAAAACGAGGTTTAAATTTAGGAGAGGAAACCTTCATAGGAATATGACGAGAAGATAACCAAACCAGATCCCCAACACGAAGTCGGGGACCCACACGGCGTCTGCGATTAGCGAAAAGTTGAGCTTTCTCCTGGGACAAGATCAAATTGTCCACTACCTGAGTCCAGATGTGCTGCAACCTATCCACCACAGAATCCACACCAGGACAGTCCGAAGACTCAACCTGTCCTGAAGAGAAACGAGGATGGAACCCAGAATTGCAAAAAAATGGAGAAACCAAGGTAGCCGAGCTGGCCCGATTATTAAGTGCGAACTCAGCCAACGGCAAAAAGGACACCCAATCATCCTGGTCTGCAGAAACAAAACATCTCAGATATGTTTCCAAGGTCTGATTGGTTCGTTCGGTCTGGCCATTAGTCTGAGGATGGAAAGCCGAGGAAAAGTATAGGTCAATGCCCATCCTACCACAAAAGGCTCGCCAGAACCTTGAAACAAACTGGGAACCTCTGTCAGAAACAATATTCTCAGGAATGCCATGCAACCGAACCACATGCTGAAAGAACAAAGGTACCAAATCAGAGGAGGAAGGCAATTTAGCCAAGGGCACCAGATGGACCATTTTAGAAAAGCGATCACAGACCACCCAAATGACTGACATCTTTTGAGAAACGGGAAGGTCAGAAATGAAATCCATCGAAATATGTGTCCAAGGCCTCTTTGGGACCGGCAAGGGCAAAAGCAACCCACTGGCACGAGAACAGCAGGGCTTAGCCCTAGCACAAATCCCACAGGACTGCATAAAAGTACGTACATCCTGTGACAGAGATGGCCACCAGAAGGATCTAGCCACTAACTCTCTGGTACCAAAGATTCCAGGATGACCAGCCAACACCGAACAATGAAGTTCAGAGATAAGTTTATTAGTCCACCTATCAGGGACGAACAGTTTCTCTGCTGGACAACGATCAGGTTTATTCGCCTGAAATTTTTGCAGCACCCGCCGCAAATCAGGGGAGATGGCAGACACAATGACTCCTTCCTTGAGGATACCCGCTGGCTCAGATAAACCCGGAGAGTCGGGCACAAAACTCCTAGACAGAGCATCCGCCTTCACATTTTTAGAGCCCGGAAGGTACGAAATCACAAAGTCGAAGCGGGCAAAAAATAACGACCAACGGGCCTTTCTAGGATTCAAGCGCTTGGCAGACTCGAGATAAGTCAAGTTCTTATGATCAGTCAATACCACCACGCGATGCTTAGCTCCTTCAAGCCAATGACGCCACTCCTCGAATGCCCACTTCATGGCCAGCAACTCTCGATTGCCCACATCATAATTACGCTCAGCGGGCGAAAACTTCCTGGAAAAGAAAGCACATGGTTTCATCACTGAGCAATCAGAACCTCTCTGTGACAAAACCGCCCCTGCTCCAATCTCAGAAGCATCAACCTCGACCTGGAACGGAAGAGAAACATCTGGCTGACACAACACAGGGGCAGAACAAAAACGACGCTTCAACTCCTGAAAAGCTTCCACAGCAGCAGAAGACCAATTAACCAAATCAGCACCCTTCTTGGTCAAATCGGTCAATGGTTTGGCAATGCTAGAAAAATTACAGATGAAGCGACGATAAAAATTAGCAAAGCCCAGGAACTTTTGCAGACTTTTCAGAGATGTCGGCTGAATCCAATCCTGGATGGCTTGGACCTTAACTGGATCCATCTCGATAGTAGAAGGGGTAAAGATGAACCCCAAAAATGAAACTTTCTGCACACCGAAGAGACACTTTGATCCCTTCACAAACAAAGAGTTAGCACGCAGGACCTGAAAAACCATTCTGACCTGCTTCACATGAGACTCCCAATCATCTGAGAAGATCAAAATGTCATCCAAGTAAACAATCAGGAATTTATCCAGATACTCACGGAAGATGTCATGCATAAAAGACTGAAACACAGATGGAGCATTGGCAAGTCCGAACGGCATCACTAGATACTCAAAATGACCCTCGGGCGTATTGAATGCAGTTTTCCATTCATCTCCTTGCCTGATTCTCACCAGATTATACGCACCACGAAGATCTATCTTAGTGAACCAACTAGCCCCCTTAATCCGAGCAAACAAGTCAGATAACAATGGCAAGGGATACTGAAATTTAACAGTGATCTTATTAAGAAGGCGGTAATCAATACACGGTCTCAGCGAACCATCCTTCTTGGCTACAAAGAAGAACCCTGCTCCCAGTGGTGATGACGATGGGCGAATATGTCCCTTCTCCAGGGATTCCTTCACATAACTGCGCATAGCAGCGTGTTCGGGCACGGATAAATTAAATAATCGACCTTTAGGGAATTTACTACCAGGAATCAAATTGATAGCACAATCACAATCCCTATGCGGAGGTAGAGCATCGGACTTGGGCTCTTCAAATACATCCTGATAATCAGACAAGAACTCTGGGACCTCAAAAGGGGTGGATGACGAAATCGACAAAAATTGAACATCACCATGTACCCCCTGACAACCCCAGCTGGATACCGACATGGAATTCCAATCCAATACTGGATTATGGGTTTGTAGCCATGGCAACCCCAACACGACCACATCATGCAGATTATGCAACACCAGAAAGCGAATAACTTCCTGATGTGCAGGAGCCATGCACATGGTCAGCTGGGCCCAGTATTGAGGTTTATTCTTGGCCAAAGGTGTAGCATCAATTCCTCTCAATGGAATAGGACACCGCAAAGGCTCCAAGAAAAACCCACAACGTTTAGCATAATCCAAATCCATCAGATTCAGGGCAGCGCCTGAATCCACAAACGCCATGACAGAAAACGACGACAAAGAGCATATCAAGGTAATGGACAGAAGGAATTTGGACTGTACAGTACCAATGACGGCAGACCTAGCGGACCGCTTAGTGCGCTTAGGACAATCAGAAATAGCATGAGTGGAATCACCACAGTAGAAACACAGACCATTCAGACGTCTGTATTCCTGCCGTTCAACTCTAGTCATAGTCCTATCGCACTGCATAGGCTCAGGTTTAACCTCAGGCAGTACCGCCAAATGGTGCACAGATTTACGCTCGCGCAAGCGTCGACCGATCTGAATGGCCAAAGACAAAGACTCATTCAAACCAGCAGGCATAGGAAATCCCACCATGACATCCTTAAGAGCCTCAGAGAGACCCTTTCTGAACAAAGCTGCCAGCGCAGATTCATTCCACTGAGTGAGTACTGACCATTTCCTAAATTTCTGACAATATACTTCTATATCATCCTGACCCTGGCACAAAGCCAGCAAATTTTTCTCAGCCTGATCCACTGAATTAGGCTCATCGTACAGCAATCCGAGCGCCAGGAAAAACGCATCGACACTACTCAATGCAGGGTCTCCTGGCGCAAGAGAAAATGCCCAGTCTTGAGGGTCGCCGCGCAAAAAAGAAATAATAATCAAAACCTGTTGAATAGGATTACCAGAAGAATGAGGTTTCAAGGCCAGAAATAGCTTACAATTATTTTTGAAACTTAGAAACTTAGTTCTATCTCCAAAAAACAAATCAGGAATAGGAATTCTTGGTTCTAACATAGATTTCTGATCAATAGTATCTTGAATTTTTTGTACATTTATAACGAGATTATCCATTGAAGAGCACAGACACTGAATATCCATGTCCACACCTGTGTCCAGAATCACCCAAATGTCTAGGGGAAAAAAAAAGTGAACACAGAGCAGAAGAAAAAAAAAAAAAAATGATGTCAGAACTTTTTCTTTCCCTCTATTGAGAATCATTAGTTTAGGCTCCTTGTACTGTTATGTTTGCTAATGACAGGTGTTATGAAGGCAATCCAGAAACACAGTGTGCTTAGCGATCAGAGCGCACACAGTGATCTGACAAATACCCAAAAATACAAGAACGAGCTCTGAGACGTGGAAACTCTGTAGACTGCACACCTGATCCTATCCTAAACACAACTAAAAGCGGCTGTGGATTGCGCCTAACAACTACCTAGGCAACTCGGCACAGCCTAAGAAACTAGCTAGCCTGAAGATAGAAAAATAGGCCTGACTTGCCCCAGAGAAATTCCCCAAAGGAAAAGGCAGCCCCCCACATATAATGACTGTGAGTAAGATGAAAAGACAAAACGTAGGGATGAAATAGATTCAGCAAAGTGGGGCCCGATATTCTAGGACAGAGCGAGGACAGTAAAGCGAACTTTGCAGTCTACAAAAAACCCTAAAGCAAAACCACGCAAAGGGGGCAAAAAAAACCCACCGTGCCGAACTAACGGCACGGCGGTACACCCTTTGCGTCTCAGAGCTTCCAGCAAAACAAAAGACAAGCTGGACAGAAAAAAAGCAACAAAAAAGCAAAAAGCACTTAGCTATACAGAGCAGCAGGTCACAGGAACAATCAGGAGAAGCTCAGATCCAACACTGAAACATTGACAAGGAGCAAGGATAGCAGCATCAGGCGGAGTTAAGTAATGAAGCAGTTAACGAGCTCACCAGAACACCTGAGGGAGGAAGCTCAGAAGCTGCAGTACCACTTGTGACCACAGGAGTGAATTCAGCCACAGAATTCACAACAGCAGACACCGTCTCTACAACCCAGACCCAACTTGTAGGCCTAATGCAGTGTTGTTTCAACAACTACTGAACGAGAGCTGGAAGATCGAAGCTATGGAGAGGCAACCTGGAGAACACCTTGGAGCGGCAGACACCGTCTCTACAACCCAGACCCAACTTGTAGGCCTAATGCAGTGTTGTTTCAACAACTACAGAACGAGAGCTAGAAGATCGAAGCTATGGAGAGGCAACCTGGAGAATACCTTGGAGCGGCAGACACCGTCTCTACAACCCAGACCCAACTTGTAGGCCTAATGCAGTGTTGTTTCAACAACTACTGAACGAGAGCTAGAAGATCGAAGCTATGGAGAGGCAACCTGGAGAACACCTTGGAGCGGCAGACACCGTCTCTACAACCCAGACCCAACTTGTAGGCCTAATGCAGTGTTGTTTCAACAACTACAGAACGAGAGCTAGAAGATCGAAGCTATGGAGAGGCAACCTGGAGAATACCTTGGAGCGGCAGACACCGTCTCTACAACCCAGACCCAACTTGTAGGCCTAATGCAGTGTTGTTTCAACAACTACTGAATGAGAGCTAGAAGATCGAAGCTATGGAGAGGCAACCTGGAGAACACCTTGGAGCGGCAGACACCGTCTCTACAACCCAGACCCAACTTGTAGGCCTAATGCAGTGTTGTTTCAACAACTACTTAAGACGAGCATGAAGATTGAAGCAATGGAGAGGCAACCTGGAGAACACCTTGGAGCAACAGACACCGTCTCTACAACCCAGACCCAACTTGTAGGCCTAATGCAGTGTTGTTTCAACAACTACTGAACGAGAGCTAGAAGATCGAAGCTATGGAGAGGCAACCTGGAGAACACCTTGGAGCGGCAGACACCGTCTTTACAACCCAGACCCAACTTGTAGGCCTAATGCAGTGTTGTTTCAACAACTACTTAAGATGAGCATGAAGATTGAAGCAATGGAGAGTGTTAGGATGCGGTGGTTTAGGAGCAACATGGAACGAGCTCTGAAGGAAGTGGTATCTGTACTGACCGCAGTCCCTAAGCTCAACACAACACTAGAAGTAGCCGTGGGATGCTCCTAACTCTCCCTAGGCACCTCGTCACAGCCTAAGAGCTAACTACCCCTAAAGAAAGAAGCAGGAAAACTATCTTGCCTCAGAGAAAATCCCAAAAGGATAGATTAGCCCCCCACAAATAATGACTGTGAGTGGAGAGGGAAAAGACATACACAGAATGAAACCAGGATGAGCATAGGAGGCCAGTCTAGCTAGATAGATAGGACAGGATGGAATACTGTGCGGTCAGTATAAAACACTACAAAAATCCATGCAGAGTTTACAAAAAAAATCTCCACACCTGACTAAAGGTGTGGAGGGTAAATCTGCTTCCCAGAGCTTCCAGCAAGACAGAATTAATTCATACTGATAAGCTGGACAAACATAGAAAGCACAGAACGGATAAGTCCACAATTTGTGGACAGAAAATAGCAAGCAAGAACTTAGCTTTGCTGAACTGGTCAGGATAACAGGGAAATCCAAAGAGATGTGAATCCAACCAGGAACCATTTACAAGTGGCACTGGCTGAAGGAAAAGCCAGGCATAAATAGCAGTGCAGACAAGACGATCAGTGGAAGCAGCTGATGACAGCTAAATCCAAGTAGCAGCCATACCACTTGAAACCACCAGAGGGAGCCCAAGAGCAGAACTCACAAAAGTGCCACTTACAACCACAACCACCGGAGGGAGCCCAAGAGCGGAATTCACAACAGGAGAGGCAACCTGGAGAACACCTTGGAGTGGCAGACACCGTCTCTACAACCCAGACCCAAATTGTAGGCCTAATGCAGTGTTGTTTCAACAACTACTGAATGAGAGCTAGAAGATCAAAGCTATGGAGAGGCAACCTGGAGAACACCTTGGAGCGGCAGACACCGTTAGTAGGCCCTACCGAAGTAGTAGCAGCAATGCAGTTTTCAAATTCCTATAGGCTGAAAACCAGACTATTGACGCTCAGCTTTTTTCAGAGGAGGACAGCTGTATTGAGTGGCGCAGACAGACACAGGTAGTTTTAAAAAGGGTACAGGGGTACACAGGCAGCATTGCTCTGGTCAGTGGAGGACAATTTCAATTATGGACCGCAGACAGACTTTGTACGCCTACTATTAAAAAAAGGATGCTCTATGCAATTTAAAATAGGTTCCAGGGGTACACGGACAGCATTGGTCTGGTCAGTGGAGGACTAGTGGAAGGAGGGACCGCAGACAGGCTTAGTAGGCCTAACATAACAAAAGTAGGCTGTAGGCACTTTAAAATAGGTTGCAGGGGTACACGGGCAGCAGTGGTCTGGTCAGTGGAGGACTAGTGGAAGGAGGGACCGCAGACAGGCTTAGTAGGCCTAACATAACAAAAGTAGGCTGTAGGCACTTTAAAAAAGGTTCCAGGGGTACACGGGCAGCAGTGGTCTGGTCAGTGGAGGACTAGTGGAAGGAGGGACCGCAGACAGGCTTAGTAGGCCTAACATAACAAAATTAGGCTGTAGGCACTTTAAAATAGGTTCCAGGGGTACACGGGCAGCAGTGGTCTGGTCAGTGGAGGACTAGTGGAAGGAGGGACCGCAGACAGGCTTAGTAGGCCTAACATAACAAAAGTAGGCTGTAGGTACTTTAAAATAGGTTCCAGGGGTACACTGGCAGCAGTGGTCTGGTCAGTGGAGGACTAGTGGAAGGAGGGACCGCAGACAGGCTTAGTAGGCCTAACATAACAAAAGTGGGCTGTAGGCACTTTAAAATAGGTTCCAGGGGTACACGGGCAGCAGTGGTGTGGTCAGTGGAGGACTAGTGGAAGGAGGGACCGCAGACAGGCTTAGTAGGCCTAACATAACAAAAGTGGGCTGTAGGCACTTTAAAATAGGTTCCAGGGGTACACGGACAGCAGTGGTGTGGTCAGTGGAGGACTAGTGGAAGGAGGGACCGCAGACAGGCTTAGTAGGACTAACATAACAAAAGTCGGCTGTAGACACTTGGAATTATCTTGCAGGGGTACACAGGCAGCATTGGTGTTGTCAGCGGAGACTGATTGTAATGAGTGTCTGACACAGTTAGTACTCCCAAAAAATAAATAGATGTTAATGTCTCGCAATACAACAAAACCAAAACACAAAAGGGTGGCATACTTAGGTACAGGGGTGGGCTCCTCTGCTGAGTTTCAGACCTAGTAATTTGGCGCAAAGTATTTACTGGTGTAAATATAGGACACTGCCCCTGACTAGTTTAAGTAGCATCATACATGTCAACACATTGGTATTGTCAGTGCCAGGCATTGTTGGATGTCAGCGCATAGACTAAACATTGGTGGAGCTGTGAGAGATAATTTTGCAAGTGGTAGAGCACTGTTTGAGCTGGGGGGGGAACTCTCTTGTGGCCGGCGGTACAGGCCCAGGGCCCCTCATGTTACAACGGTGTGTCTGACGTTGGGTGCACACCACCACCGCCAGAGACACTTTAATGTACTATGAGGGACCCAGTGGCAGTACCGTCGACCAAAAGCGTGCACACCCACCTCTTCAGACAAACGGCACTCTCACTGGTGCTTGCGCCAAGTGGCGAGACCACAGCCCCGTGGGGGGAGTTTGGCCATTTAGGGAGGTGTAAACATGTCGTATGCTGGACAAACAGCTGCTGCAAATTACGAGATTGCAAAAGTCAGTCAGAGCAGTCCACAAGCAAGACCTTTTCATAGGAAAGCTAGGTGTCAGCCGGGAAAGGTGGGGCAAAAGAATTCGAAATCCAGTTGTGGTTCATTTTAATGAAGGTTAGATCATCAACATTTTGGGTAGCCAGATGAGTCCTTTTTCGGTCAGTATTGACCCAGCAGCACTGAACACTCTTTCTGATAGCACACTAGCTGCTGGGCAAGCAAGCTCCTGCAATGCATATTCTGCCAATTCTGGCCAGGTGTCTAATTTGGATTCCCAGTAATCAAATGGGAATGACGGTTGAGGGAGAATGTCGATAAGGGATGAAAAATAGTTAGTAACCATACTGGACAAATGTTGTCTCCTGTCACTTTGAATTGATGCTGCAGTAACTGTCCTGTCTGCGGTCATAACAAAATCACTCCACAACCTGGTCAGAAAACCCCTCTGTCCAATGCCACTTCTGATTTGTACACCTCTAACACCTCTGGCCTGCTGCCCCCTGCAGCTGGTGTGATAACGATCACCGTCGTTGTGTGCTGGGAATGCCTGAATCAAACGGTCAACAAGAGTTGATTGGTTGCTAATATTTGTTCCAGGTTCTCATGTGGTATAATATTTTGCAATTTGCCTATATAGCGAGGATCAAGGAGGCAGGCCAACCAGTAATCATCATCGGTCATCATTTTAATAATGCATGGGTCCCTTTTCAGGATACGTAAGGCATAATCCGCCATGTGGGCCAAAGTTCCAGTTGTCAAATCTGCGGTCGTCCTGGGTTGAGGGGCAGTTTCAGGCAAATCTACGTCACTTGTCTCCCTACAAAAACCTGAACCCGGCCTTGCAACGCCACCAGTTGCTATTGGCCCCGAAGAAGCTTCCTCATTAAAAAAATACTCATCCCCATCATCCTCCTCATCCTCCTCCTCCTCCTGTACGCCCGCTACCTCGTCCTGTACACTGCCCTGACCAGACAATGGCTGACTGTCATCAAGGCTTTCCTCTTCCTCTGCTGCAGACGCCTGCTCCTTTTTGTGCGTCAAACTTTGCATCAGCAGACGCATTAGGGGGATGCTCATGCTTATTATGGCGTTGTCTGTTGTGAATTCTGTTGTCGGGCTCCCTCCTGTGGTCATGAATGGTACTTTGGCTGGTTCTGTCCATGAACTTCCTCTGGTGGGTGTTTCTGAGTTTCCTTCCACAGGTGACGAGGTTAATTCGTTAGCTGGCTGCTCTATTTAACTCCACTTAGATCTTTGCTCCATGCCACCTGTCAATGTTCCAGTATTGGTCTAGTTCACTCCTGGATCGTTCTTGTGTCCTGTCTTCCCAGTAGAAGCTAAGTTCCAGCTTGTATTTCTTTGGTTTGCTATTTTTCTGTCCAGCTTGCTATTTTTATTGTTGTCTTGCTTGCTGGAAGCTCTGGGACGCAGAGGGAGCGCCTCCGCACCGTGAGTAGGTGCGGAGGGTCTTTTTTGCGCCCTCTGCGTGGTCTTTTTGTAGGTTTTTGTGCTGACGGCAAAGTAACCTTTTCTATCCTCGGTCTGTTCAGTAAGTCAGGCCTCACTTTGCTAAATCTATTTCATCTCTGTGTTTGTATTTTCATCTTTACTCACGGTCATTATATGTGGGGGGCTGCCTTTTCCTTTGGGGAATTTCTCTGAGGCAAGGTAGGCTTTTTTTTCTATCTTCAGGGCTAGCTAGTTCCTTAGGCTGTGCAGAGTTGCATAGGGAGCGTTAGGCGCAATCCACGGCTATTTCTAGTGTGTTTTATAGGATTAGGGATTGCGGTCAGCAGAGTTCCCACGTCCCAGAGCTCGTCCTTTATTATCAGTAACTATCAGGTCATTCCGTGTGCTCTTAACCACCAGGTCCATTATTGTCCTGACCACCAGGTCATAACAGTTGTCTGCACTAACCAGCTGTGTGCATTCCTCAAAACACTGAAGGACTTGACACATGTCTTGTACCATCGACCACTGCACACCTGACAACTCCATGTCTGCCATCCTACTGCCTGCCCGTGTATGTGTATCCTCCCACAAAAACATAACAGCACGCCTCTGTTCGCACAGTCTCTGAAGCATGTGCAGTGTTGAGTTCTACCTTGTTGCAACGTCGATGATTAGGCGATGCTGGGGAAGGTTCAAAGACCGCTGATAGGTCTGCATACGGCTGGAGTGTATGGGCGAACGGCAGATATGCGAGCAAAGTCCGCGCACTTTGAGGAGCAGGTCGGATAACCCCGGATAACTTTTCAGGAAGCACTGCACCACCAGGTTTAAGGTGTGAGCCAGGCAAGGAATGTGTTTCAGTTGGGAAAGGGAGATGGCAGCCATGAAATTCCTTCCGTTATCACTCACTACCTTGCCTGCCTCAAGATCCAACGTGCCCAGCCACGACTGCGTTTCTTTCTGCAAGAACTCGGACAGAACTTCCGCGGTGTGTCTGTTGTCGCCCAAACACTTCATAGCCAATACAGCCTGCTGACACTTGCCAGTAGCTGCCCCATAATGGGACACCTGGTGTGCAACAGTGGCAGCTGCGGATGGAGTGGTTGTGCGACTGCGGTCTGTGGACGAACTCTCGCTTCTGCAGGAGGATGAGGAGGAGGAGGAGGGGGTGCGAATGGCTACAGCCAACTGTTTCCTAGACCGTGGGCTAGGCAGAACTGTCCTAAAATTGCTGTCCTCTGTGGACCCTGCATCCAGCACATTCACCCAGTGTGCCGTGATGGACACGTAACGTCCCTGGCCATGCCTACTGGTCCATGCATCTGTTGTCAGGTGCACCTTTCTACTCACAGATTGCCTGAGTGCATGGACGATGCGCTCTTTAACATGCTGGTGGAGGGCTGGGATGGCTTTTCTCGAAAAGAAGTGTCGACTGGGTAGCTCGTAGCGTGGTACAGCGTAGTCCATCAGGGCTTTGAAAGCTTCGCTTTCAACTAACCGGTAGGGCATCATCTCTAACGAGATTAGTCTAGCTATGTGGGCGTTCAAACCCTGTGTACGCGGATGCGAGGCTAAGTACTTCCTTTTTCTAACGAGAGTCTCATGTAGGGTGAGCTGGACTGGAGAGCTGGAGATCGTGGAACTAGCGGGGGTGCCGGTGGACATGGCAGACTGAGAGACGGTTGGTGACGGTATTCTTGCCGGTGCCCTACATGCAGTGTTTCCAACTACAAAACTGGTGATTCCCTGACCCTGACTGCTTTGGCCTGGCAACGAAACCTGCACAGATACTGCAGGTGGTGCGGACAATGGTGGCCTTACAGTGACGGAAGGGATGTAGCGTTGCTGACTAGCTTCATTGGCCGAGGGTGCTACAACCTTAAGGGACGTTTGGTAGTTAGTCCAGGCTTGCAAATGCATGGTGGTTAAATGTCTATGCATGCAACTTGTATTTAGACTTTTCAGACTCTGACCTCTGCTTAAGGTAGTTGAACATTTTTGACAGATGACTTTGCGCTGATCAATTGGATGTTGTTTAAAAAAATGCCAGACTGCACTCTTTCTAGCATCGGATACCTTTTCAGGCATCGCAGACTGATCTTTAACCGGATGGCCATGCTGTCTTCCAACAGGTTTTGGCTTTGCCACGCGTTTTGGGCCAGATACGGGCCCGGCAGATGGAACCTGTTGCGATGTTGATGCCTACTGCGGCCCCTCCTCCTCCGCTTCAGAACTACTGCCGCCTGCACCCTGTTCCCCCAATGGCTGCCAATCGGGGTCAACAACTGGGTCATCTATGACCTCCTCTTCTATCTCATGTGCAACTTCGTCTGTGTCACCGTGTAAGCCGGTGGTATAGCGTTCGTGACAGGGCACCATAGTCTCATCAGGGTCTGATTCTGGATCAGTACACTGCGAGGGCAATGTTGTGGTCTGAGTCAAAGGAACAGCATAGTAATCTGGCTGTGGCTGTGCATCTGTGCACTCCATGTCCGATTCAACTTGTAATGGGCATGGCCTGTTAACTGTTTCACTTTCTAACCCAGGAACGGTATGTGTAAAGAGCTCCATGGAGTAACCCGTTGTGTCGCCTGACGCATCCTTCTCTGTTGTTGTTTTTGCTGAAGAGGACAAGGAAGCGACTTGTCCCTGACCGTGAACATCCACTAACGACGCGCTGCTTTTACATTTACCAGTTTCAGAAGAGGAGGCAAAAGAGCTAGAGGCTGAGTCGGCAAGGAAAGCCAAAACTTGCTCTTGCTGCTCCGGCTTTAAAAGCGGTTTTCCTACTCCCAGAAAAGGGAGCATTCGAGGTCTTGTGTAGCCAGACGACGAACCTGGCTCCACAGCTCGAGACTTAGGTGCTATATTGTTTTTCCCACGACCACCTGATGCTCCACCACCACTACCATCATTACCAGCTGGCAATGAATGCCCACGGCCATGACCTCTTCCACCAGACTTCCTCATTGTTTTAAAAACATAACCAAAGTAACGGTATTTATTACTGTAAAACAACTTACAAGGTGAACTCAAACTTCTGTAGGATTTATATATCAGGACTGGCACAGAAGCACAAAGGCCAATATTAATCTCCCACTGTTTATTTTTTTTTTCAGGGAGAATTTAAAAACCAAAATAAAAAAAAAACACACTAGGCTTTCTGTGGCCCACAATTTGAGAGAAATGCCACATACAGGACTGGCACAGAAGCACAAAGGCCAATATTAATCTCCCACTGTTTATTTTTTTTTTCAGGGAAAATTTAAAAAACAAAATAAAAAAAAAACAGACACTAGGCTTTCTGTGCCCCAAAATTGGAGAGAGATGGCACACACAGGACTGGCACTCTAACAGAAATGCCAATCTTAATCTCCCACTACTTTTTTTGGTTAGGGAGAATTGCCAAGAAATCAGGGCCAGTATTACACACTAGGCTTTCTGTGCCCCAAAATTTGAGAGAGATGGCACACACACAGGACTGGCACAGAAGCACAAAGGCCAATATTAATCTCCCACTGTTTATTTTTTTTTTCAGGGAGAATTTAAAAAACAAAATAAAAAAAAAAACAGACACTAGGCTTTCTGTGGCCCACAATTTGAGAGAAATGGCACACACGGAACTGGCACAGAAGCACAAAGTCCAATATTAATCTCCCACTGTTTATTTTTTTTTTTAGGAAGAATTTAAAAAAAAAATAAAAAAACAGGCACTAGGCTTTCTGTGGCCCACAATTTGAGAGAGATGGCACACACGACTGGCACTGAAGCACAAATGCCAATATTAATCTCCCACTACTTTTTTTGGTTAGGGAGAATTGCCAAGAAATCATGGCCAGTATTACACACTAGGCTTTCTGTGCCCCAAAATTGGAAAGAGATGGCACACACAGGACTGGCACTCTAGCAGAAATGCCAATCTTAAACCCGACTGTGCCAAAAGTCGGCGACTTTTGAAAATGAACGATCTGTTTCGCTCAACCCTAGTATGTGTGAATATGCAAAAAAAAGGGGATATGAGATGGTTTACTGTATGTAAATCATGTCTCATATCATGTCGGGTTTAGGAAGGAGATAGCAAAAGCCGGTAATTGAATTACCAGCTTTAAAGCTATCTAGCACTGTATGAAGTAATAATATATATACATATATGTGTCTACTGACATATATATATATATATATATATATATATATATAGACAGTATATATGTTTTTTTTTTAATTTTTACACATGGATCCCTTGTATAGCCGTATGTCGGTTTTGCATGCCTGCGATAAAAACACGCAGTACGGATGCCATACGGATTACATACGGAGGATGCCATGCGCAAAAAACGCTGACACACCCTGCCTAAGGAGGAGCTACAGACCACTATTTTGGGGACTTTTCAGCGTATTACGGCCATAATATACGGACCGTATTTTCATACGCTGAGTGTGACACCGGCCTAATCCTGTGTCTTCGGATTGAGTTCTGAGACTCCTTGCTTGCGCTCTTTTTGCGCTACCACGGCCCTGTGACGCAACAGGGTTCACTTCCTTCACACAGGGTGAAGTTAACCTGTGTGTGTATCCACATTGTACCGCCATATAGTCCATCATTACTTAGCAGCAGGTTCCAGCTCTGCACGGTGGACCCCGGGCTGCGAACGCACCTTACCCTATCTTTCTAATTATTTGGTGCATTCCGCTAGCCGTAACACACCAGGCCTCAACCTGAGCTAACACACTGTAAACATTTTTTTTATGTTTTTTGTGAATTTTTGAAAAAAATGAAAAATGAGTAGAACATGGCTGGCAGACAGAACTTTGCAACATATTCCTGCGAAGAAATGATTTTTCCCTCACAGATACACTTTGCCTCAGCCTTAGATAACAGAATGTATACATTTTTATTTATGTTGTTGGTAATTTTTGAAAACAATAAAAAATGAGTAGAACAAGGCTAGCAGACACAACGATGCAATGTATGCCTGCAAAGAAAAGATTTTTCCACAACAGTCACACCAGGCCTCAGCCTGTTATCTCAAGAGACTGTATCATTTTTTATGTTTTTGTGAAATGTTTTCAAAATTAAAAAATGAGTAGAACAAGGCTAGCAGACAGAACTATGCAACGTATGATTGCGAAGCAAAGATTTTTCCACCATAGATACACCAGGCCTCACCTTGAGATAACAGACTGTATAATTTTTTTTATTTTTTGTGAGTTTTAGAAAAAAATAAAAAATGAGTAGAACAAGGCTAGCAGACAGAAGGATGCAATGTATGCCTGCAAAGAAAAGATTTTTCCACAACAGTCACACCAGGCCTCAGCCTGTTATCTCAACAGACTGTATCATTTTTTTATGTTTTTGTGAAATTTTTAAAAAATTAAAAAATGAGTAGAACAAGGCTAGCAGACAGAACTATGCAACGTATGATTGCGAAGCAAAGATTTTTCCACCATAGATACACCAGGCCTCACCTTGAGATAACAGACTGTATAATTTTTTTTGTTTTTTGTGAGTTTTAGAAAAAAATAAAAAATGAGTAGAACAAGGCTAGCAGACAGAAGGATGCAATGTATGCCTGCAAAGAAAAGATTTTTCCACCACAGATACACCAGGCCTCAGCCTGAGATAAAAGTCTGTATAATTTTTTTAACCCCTTCCCGACCTTTGACGCCACGTAGGCGTCATGAAAGTCGGTGCCAATCCGACCCATGACGCCTATGTGGCGTCATGGAAAGATCGCGTCCCTGCAGGCCGGGTGAAAGAACTCCCATTTCACCCGATCTGCAGGGACAGGGGGAGTGGTAGTTTAGCCCAGGGGGGGTGGCTTCACCCCCTCGTGGCTACGATCGCTCTGATTGGCTGTTGAAAGTGAAACTGCCAATCAGAGCGATTTGTAATATTTCACCTATTATAACGGGTGAAATATTACAATCCAGCCATGGCCGATGCTGAAATATCATCGGCCATGGCTGGAAATACTAATGTGCCCCCACCCCACCCATCGCCGCCCCAGCCCCCCGATCTGTCCGGTACACTGCTCCGGCTCCCCTCCGTCCTGTGCTCCGCTCCCCCCCGTGCTCTTGTCCGCTCTCCCCGTGCTTCAATCACCCCCCCGTGCTCCGATCACCCCCCCTGCACTCCGATCCACCCCCCTCCGTGCTCCGTTCCACCCCCCCGTGCTCCGTTCCACCCCCCCGTGCTCCGTTCTACCCCCCCGTGCTCCGTTCCACCCCTCCCGCACTCCGATTCACCCCCCCATGCTCCGATCCCCCCCCCGTGCTCCCCCCCACCCTATCATACTTACCGATCCTGCCGGGGTCCGTCCGTCTTCTCCCCGGGCGCCGCCATCTTCCAAAATGGCGGGCGCATGCGCAGTGCGCCCGCCGAATCTGCCGGCCGGCAGATTCGTTCCAAAGTGCATTTTGATCACTGAGATATAATCTATCTCAGTGATCAAAATAAAAAAAATAATAAATGACCCCCCCCCCTTTGTCACCCCCATAGGTAGGGACAATAAAAAAAATAAAGAATTTTTTTTCCACTAATGTTAGAATAGGGTTAGGGTTAGGGGTAGGGTTAGGGTTAGGGTTAGGGGTAGGGTTAGGGGTAGGGTTAGGGTTAGGGCTAGGGTTAGGGGTAGGGTTAGGGGTAGGGTTAGGGCTAGGGTTAGGGGTAGGGTTAGGGTTAGGGCTAGGGTTAGGGGTAGGGTTAGGGCTAAGGTTAGGGCTAGGGTTAGGGTTAGGGCTAGGGTTAGGGCTAGGGCTAGGGGTAGGGTTAGGGCTAGGGTTAGGGCTAGGGTTACGGCTAGGGCTAGGGTTAGGGTTTCGGTATGTGCACACGTATTCTGGTCCTCTGCGGATTTTTCCGCTGCGGATTTGATAAATCCGCAGTGCTAAACCGCTGCGAATTTATGGCGGATTTACCGCGTTTTTTCTGCGCATTTCACAGCGGTTTTACAACTGCGATTTTCTATTTGAGCAGTTGTAAAACCGCTGCGGAATCCGCAGAAAGAAGTGACATGCTGCGGAATGTAAACCGCTGCGTTTCCGTGCAGTTTTTCCGCAGCATGGGCACAGTGATTTTTGTTTCCCATAGGTTTACATTGAACTGTTAAACTCATGGGAAACTGCTGCGGATCCGCAGCGTTTTCCGCAGCGTGTGCACATACCTTTAGAATTAGGCCATGTGCACACGGTGCGGATTTGGCTGCGGATCCGCAGTGAATTGGCCGCTGCGGATTCGCAGCAGTGTTCCATCAGGTGTACAGTACCATGTAAACATATGGAAACCAAATCCGCTGTGCCCATGGTGCGGAAAATACCACGCGGGAACGCTGCGTTGTATTTTCCGCAGCATGTCAATTCTTTGTGCGGATTCCGCAGCGTTTTACACCTGTTCCTCAATAGGAATCCGCAGGTGAAATCCGCACAAAAAACACTGGAAATCCGCGGAGAATCCGCAGGTAAAACGCAGTGCCTTTTACCCGCGGATTTTTCAAAAATGCTGAAAAATCTCACACGAATCCGCAACGTGGGCACATAGCCTTAGGGTTAGGGTTGGAATTAGGGTTGTGGTTAGGGGTGTGTTGTGGTTAGGGTTGTGATTAGGGTTATGGCTACAGTTGGGATTAGGGTTAGGGGTGTGTTGGGGTTAGGGTTAGGGCTGTGATTAGGGTTATGGCTACAGTTGGGATTAGGGTTAGGGGTGTGTTGGGGTTAGGGTTAGGGCTGTGATTAGGGTTATGGCTACAGTTGGAATTAGGGTTGTGGTTAGGGTTAGGGGTGTGTTGGGGTTAGGGTTGTGGTTAGGGGTGTGTTGGGGTTAGGGTTGTGATTAGGGTTATGGCTACAGTTGGGATTAGGGTTAGGGGTGTGTTTGGGTTAGTGTTGGAGGTAAAATTGAGGGGTTACCACTGTTTAGGCACATCAGGGGTCTCCAAACGCAACATGGCGCCACCATTGATTCCAGCCAATCTCGTATTCAAAAAGTCAAATGTTGCTCCCTCAATTCCGAGCCCTGATGTGTGCCCAAACAGTGGTTTACCCCCACATATGGGGTACCAGCATACTCAGAATAAACTGCGCAACAATTACTGAGGTCCAATTTCTCCTGTTACCCTTGTGAAAATAAAAAAATGCTTGCTAAAACATCATTTTTGAGGAAAGAATAATGATTTATTATTTTCACGGCTCTACGTTGTAAACGTCTGTGAAGCACTTGGGGGTTCAAAGTGCTCACCACATATCTAGATAAGTTCCTTGGGGGGTCTAGTTTCTAAAATGGGGTCACTTGTGGGGGGTTTCTACTGTTTAGGCACACCAGGGGCTCTGCAAACGCAATGTGACGCCCGCAGACCATTCCATCAAAGTCTGCATTTCAAAAGTCACTACTTCCCTTCTGAGCCCCGACGTGTGCCCAAACAGTGGTTTACCTCCACACATGGGGTATCAGCGTACTCAGGAGAAATGGAACAACAACTTTTGGGGTCCAATTTCTCCTGTAACCCTTGGGAAAATAAAAAATTCTGGGCTAAATAATTATTTTTGAGGAAAGAAAACGTATTTATTATTTTCACGGCTCTGCATTATATACTTCTATGAAGCACTTGGGGGTTCAAAGTGCTCACCACTAGGGTTGGGCGAAACGGGTCGAACATTTTCAAACGTCGCCGACTTTTGGCAAAGTCGGGTTTCATGAAACCCGATCCGACCCCTGTGCGGGGTCGGCCATGCGGTACGCGACTTTCGCGCCAAAGTCGCGTTTCAATGACGCGAAAAGCGCCATTTCTCAGCCAATGAAGGTAAACGCAGAGTGTGGGCAGCGTGATGACATAGGTCCTGGTCCCCACCATCTTAGAGAAGGGCATTGCAGTGATTGGCTTGCTGTCCGCGGCGTCACAGGGGCTATAAAGGGGCGTTCCCGCCGACCGCCATGTTACTGCTGCTGATCTGAGCTTAGGGAGAGGTTGCTGCCGCTTCGTCAGAAGCAGGGATAGCGTTAGGCAGGGTCCATTAACCACCAAACCGCTTGTGCTGTAGCGATTTCCACTGCCCAACACCACCTTCGGTGTGCAGGGACAGTGGAAGCTACATTTTTTTTTTTTCCCCTCAGCGCTGTAGCTCATTGGGCTGCCCTAGAAGGCTCCCTGATAGCTGCATTGCTGTGTGTACGCCGCTGTGCAAACCAACTGCTTTTTTCAAAGCACAAATCCTCTTGTTCCTTCCTTTCTGCACAGCTATCTTGTTTGTTTGTCCACACTTTTTATTTAATTTGTGCATCAGTCTACTCCTTATTGCTGCCTGCTTACCTGGCTGAGATTACTGCAGGGAGATAGTAATTGAAGGACAGTTCCTTTTTTTTTTTTTTTTTTGTGGGAGATTAAGATTGACATTTCTGCTAGAGTGCCATCCCTGTCTGTGTCATCTCTCACTCAGTGGGCCATAGAAAGCCTAATTATTTTTTTGCTTGATTTGGGTTCCAAAATCTACCTGAAAACATCACAACATCAATCAGTGGGAGAAAAATATTGGCCTCAGGGCTTGTGTGCCACTCCTGACTCCTGTGTGTGCCATCTCTCACTCAGTGGGCCATAGAAAGCCTATTAATTTTTTTGCTTGATTTGGGTTCTAAATTCTACCTGAAAAAATCAATAAATCAATCAGTGGGAGATTAATATTGGCCTTTGGGCTTGTGTGCCAGTCCTAAGCGTGCCATCTCTCTCTCTCAGATAGTGGGCCATAGAAAGCCTATTTATTATTTTTTTTATTGGGTTTATAAATTTTCCCTGGAAAAAAAAAAAAAAAGTGGGAGATTAATATTGGCCTCTGGGCTTGTGTGCCAGTCCTGAGCGTGCCATCTCTCTCACAAATAGTGGGCCATAGAAAGCCTATTTATTTTTTTGGTTGATTTGGGTTCTAAATTCTACCTGAAAAAATCAATAAATCAATCAGTGGGAGATTAATATTGGCCTTTGGGCTTGTGTGCCAGTCCTAAGCGTGCCATCTCTCTCTCTCAGATAGTGGGCCATAGAAAGCCTATTTATTATTTTTTTTATTGGGTTTATAAATTTTCCCTGGAAAAAAAAAAAAAAAGTGGGAGATTAATATTGGCCTCTGGGCTTGTGTGCCAGTCCTGAGCGTGCCATCTCTCTCACAAATAGTGGGCCATAGAAAGCCTATTTATTTTTTTGGTTGATTTGGGTTCTAAATTCTACCTGAAAAAATCAATAAATCAATCAGTGGGAGATTAATATTGGCCTTTGGGCTTGTGTGCCAGTCCTAAGCGTGCCATCTCTCTCTCTCAGATATTGGGCCATAGAAAGCCTATTTATTATTTTTTTTATTGGGTTTATAAATTTTCCCTGGAAAAAAAAAAAAAAAGTGGGAGATTAATATTGGCCTCTGGGCTTGTGTGTCAGTCCTGAGCGTGCCATCTCTCTCACAAATAGTGGGCCATAGAAAGCCTATTTATTTTTTTGGTTGATTTGGGTTCTAAATTCTACCTAAAAAAATCAATAAATCAATCAGTGGGAGATTAATATTGGCCTTTGGGCTTGTGTGCCAGTCCTAAGCGTGCCATCTCTCTCTCTCAGATAGTGGGCCATAGAAAGCCTATTTATTATTTTTTTTATTGGGTTTATAAATTTTCCCTGGAAAAAAAAAAAAAAGTGGGAGATTAATATTGGCCTCTGGGCTTGTGTGCCAGTCCTGAGCGTGCCATCTCTCTCACAAATAGTGGGCCATAGAAAGCCTATTTTTTTTTTGGTTGATTTGGGTTCTAAATTCTACCTTAAAAAATCAATAAATCAATCAGTGGGAGATAAATATTGGCCACTGGGCTTGTGTGCCACTCCTGACTCCTGTGTGCGTCATCTCTCACTCAGTGGGCCCTAGAAAGCCTATTTTTTGTTTTATTTGTTTTCTAAATTCTCCCTGAAAAAAATCATTTTATTTTATTTGGTTTCTAAATTATTCCTGAAAAAATCATTTTTTTTGTATTTTTTTTTCTAAAGTCTCCCTGAAAAAAAAAAAAAATCAAATCAGTGGGAGATTAATATTACCCTTTCTGCTTGTGTGCCAGTCTTGACTCCTGGGTGTGCCATCTATCTCTCTCCAATTGTGGGCCATAGAAAGCCTATTCATTTTTTTGCTTGATTTGGGTTCCAAAATCTACCTGAAAAAATCACTAAATCAATCAGTGGGAGATAAATATTGGCCTCTGGGCTTGTGTGCCACTCCTGACTCCTGTGTGCGTCCTCTCTCACTCAGTGGGCCCTACAAAGCCTATTTTTTTTTTATTTGTTTTCTAAATTCTCCCTGAAACAATCATTTTATTTTATTTTGTTTCTAAATTCTTCCTGAAAAATTCTTTTTTTTGTATTTTTTTTTTCTAAAGTCTCCCTGAAAAAAAAAAAAAATCAAATCAGTGGGAGATTAATATTGCCCTTTCTGCTTGTGTGCCAGTCTTGACTCCTGGATGTGCCATCTCTCTCTCTCCAATTGTGGGCCATAGAAAGCCTATTAATTTTTTTGCTTGATTTGGGTTCCAAAATCTACCTGAAAAAATCACTAAATCAATCAGTGGGAGATAAATATTGGCCTCTGGGCTTGTGTGCCACTCCTGACTCCTGTGTGCGTCCTCTCTCACTCAGTGGGCCATAGAAAGCCTATTTTTTTTTTATTTGTTTTCTAAATTCTCCCTGAAACAATCATTTCATTTTATTTGGTTTATAAATTCTTCCTTAAAAAATCATTTTTTTTTATTAATTTTTTTTTTCTAAAGTCTCCCTTTTAAAAAAAAAACCACAAATCAGTGGGAGACTAATATTTACATTTGCGCTTCAGTGACAGTCCTGCGTGTGTGGCATCTCTCTCATTTGTTGCCACCAACAACAGAGTGTGTAACATTGTGCCTGATTTTCGTTGTGGTCTCACCCACCTGTAAAGGGGTAGCTAAATCATACTGAAGTTATAGCTCACCGTGTAAGTTGTGTGACAGCAACAAATACCGTTAGTTTGGTAACGTTTTTAAAACAATGAGGAAGTCTGGTGGAAGAGGTCGTGGCCGGGGGCGTTCATTGTCAGCTGGTAATGAGGGTAGTGGTAGTGGTGGAGCATCAGGTGGTCGTGGGAAAAAAAATATTGCACCTAAGTCTGGAGCTGTGGAGCCAGGTTCGTCGTCTGGCTACACAAGGCCTCGAACGCTCCCTTTTCTGGGAGTAGGAAAACCGCTTTTAAAGCCGGAGCAGCAAGAGCAAGTTTTGGCTTATCTTGCTGACTCAGCCTCTAGCTCTTTTGCCTCCTCTCATGAAACTGGTAAAAGTAAAAGCAGCGCGTCGTTAGTGGATGTTCACGGTCAGGGACAAGTCGCTTCCTTGTCCTCTTCAGCAAAAACAACAACAGAGAAGAATGAAGCAGGCGACACAACGGGTTACTCCATGGAGCTCTTTACACATACCGTCCCTGGCTTAGAAACTGAAGCAGTTAACAGTCCATGCCCATTACAAGTTGAATCTGACATGGAGTGTAGGGTTGAGCGAAACGGGTCGAACATTTTCAAAAGTCGCCGACTTTTGGCTAAGTCGGGGTTTCATGAAACCCGATCCGACCCCTGTGCGGGGTCGGCCATGCGGTACGCGACTTTCGCGCCAAAGTCGCGCTTCAATGACGCGAAAAGCGCCATTTCTCAGCCAATGAAGGTAAACGCAGAGTGTGGGCAGCGTGATGACATAGGTCCTGGTCCCCACCATCTTAGAGAAGGGCATTGCAGTGATTGGCTTGCTGTCTGCAACGTCACAGGGGCTATAAAGAGGCGTTCCCGCCGACCGCCATCTTACTGCTGCTGATCTGAGCTTAGGGAGAGGTTGCTGCCGCTTTGTCAGAAGCAGGGATAGCGTTAGGCAGGGTCCATTAACCACAAAACCGCTTGTGCTGCAGCGATTTGCACTGTCCAACACCACCCTCGGTGTGCAGGGACAGTGGAAGTTTTTTTTTTTTTTTTTTCCCCTCAGCGCTGTAGCTCATTGGGCTGCCCTAGAAGGCTCCCTGATAGCTGCATTGCTGTGTGTACGCCGCTGTGCAAACCAACTGCTTTTTTCAAAGCACAAATCCTCTTGTTCCTTCCTTTCTGCACAGCTATCTTTTTTGTTTGTCCACACTTTTTATTTCATTTGTGCATCAGTCCACTCCTTATTGCTGCCTGCCATACCTGGCTGAGATTACTGCAGGCAGGGAGATAGTAGCTGCCTGCCATACCTGGCTGAGATTACTGCAGGCAGGGAGATAGTAATTGTAGGACATTCCCTGTTTTTTTTTTTTTTTTTTTTTTGGTGGGAGATTAAGATTGGCAATTTGGCATTTCTGCTAGAGTGCCATCCCTGTGTGTGCCATCTCTCTCACATAGTGGGCCATAGAAAGCCTTTTCATTTTTCTGTATTTTTTTTTGTGGGGTGTATAAATTCTCCCTGATAAAAATACAGTGGGAGATTAATATTGGCCTTTGGGCTTGTGTGCCAGTCCTGAGTGTGCCATCTCTCTCACAAATAGTGGGCCATAGAAAGCCTATTTTATTTTTTTTTGGGTTTTATAAATTCTCCCTGAAAAAAAGGGAGATTAATATTGGCCTCTGGGCTTCTGTGCCAGTCCTGAGCGTGCCATCTGTGCCAGTCCTGAGCGTCCCATCTCTCTCACAAATAGTGGGCCATAGAAAGCCTATTTAATTTTTTTTTTGGTTTTATAAATTTTCCCTGAAAAAAGGGAGATTAATATTGGCCTCTGGGCTTGTGTGCCAGTTGTGAGCGTGCCATCTGTGCCAGTCCTGAGCGTGCCATCTCTCTCACAAATAGTGGGCCATAGAAAGCCTATTTAATTTTTTTTTTGGTTTTATAAATTTTCCCTGAAAAAAGGGAGATTAATATTGGCCTCTGGGCTTGTATGCCAGTTGTGAGCGTGCCATCTGTGCCAGTCCTGAGCGTGCCATCTCTCTCACAAATAGTGGGCCATAGAAAGCCTATTTAATTTTTTTTTTGGTTTTATAAATTTTCCCTGAAAAAAGGGAGATTAATATTGGCCTCTGGGCTTGTGTGCCAGTTGTGAGCGTGCCATCTGTGCCAGTCCTGAGCGTGCCATCTCTCTCACAAATAGTGGGCCATAGAAAGCCTATTTAAATATTTTTTTGGTTTTATAAATTCTCCCAGAAAAAAAGGGAGATTAATATTGGCCTCTGGGCTTGTGTGCCAGTTGTGAGCGTGCCATCTGTGCCAGTCCTGAGCGTGCCATCTCTCTCACAAATAGTGGGCCATAGAAAGCCTATTTAATTTTTTTTTTGGTTTTATAAATTTTCCCTGAAAAAAGGGAGATTAATATTGGCCTCTGGGCTTGTGTGCCAGTTGTGAGCGTGCCATCTGTGCCAGTCCTGAGCGTGCCATCTCTCTCACAAATAGTGGGCCATAGAAAGCCTATTTAAATATTTTTTTGGTTTTATAAATTCTCCCAGAAAAAAAGGGAGATTAATATTGGCCTCTGGGCTTCTGTGCCAGTCCTGAGCGTGCCATCTGTGCCAGTCCTGAGCGTCCCATCTCTCTCACAAATAGTGGGCCATAGAAAGCCTATTTAATTTTTTTTTTGGTTTTATAAATTTTCCCTGAAAAAAGGGAGATTAATATTGGCCTCTGGGCTTGTGTGCCAGTTGTGAGCGTGCCATCTGTGCCAGTCCTGAGCGTGCCATCTCTCTCACAAATAGTGGGCCATAGAAAGCCTATTTAATTTTTTTTTTGGTTTTATAAATTTTCCCTGAAAAAAGGGAGATTAATATTGGCCTCTGGGCTTGTGTGCCAGTTGTGAGCGTGCCATCTGTGCCAGTCCTGAGCGTGCCATCTCTCTCACAAATAGTGGGCCATAGAAAGCCTATTTAAATATTTTTTTGGTTTTATAAATTCTCCCAGAAAAAAAGGGAGATTAATATTGGCCTCTGGGCTTCTGTGCCAGTCCTGAGCGTGCCATCTGTGCCAGTCCTGAGCGTCCCATCTCTCTCACAAATAGTGGGCCATAGAAAGCCTATTTTTTTTTTGGGGGGGGTTTTAGAAATTCTCCCTGGAAAAAAAAAGGGAGATTAATATTGCTCTTTGGGCTTGTGTGCCAGTACTAAGCGTTCCATCTCTCTCTCTCTCTCTTAGTCAGTGGGCCATAGAACGCCTATTTTTGGTTTTATTTGTTTTCTAAATTCTCCCTGAAAAAATCATTTTATTTTATTTGGTTTCTAAATTCTTCCTGATAAAATCATATTTTTTTTATTATTTTTTTTTCTAAAGTCTCCCTGAAAAAAAAAAAAAAAAAAACAGTGGGAGATTAATATTGGCCTTTCTGCTTGTGTGCCAGTCTTGACTCCTGGGTGTGCCATCTCTCTCTCTCTCTCTCTCTCTCTCTCTCTCTCCAATTGTGGTCCATAGAAAGCCTATATTTTTTTTCCTTGATTTGGGTTCCAAAATCTACCAGAGAAAATAACTCCATCAATCATTGGTAGAAAAATATTGGCCTCTGGGCTTGTGTGCCACTCCTGATTCCTGTGTGCGTCATCTCTCAGTCAGTGGGCCATAGAACGCCTATTTTTGGTTTTATTTGTTTTCTAAATTCTCCCTGAAAAAATCATTTTATTTTATTTGGTTTCTAAATTCTTCCTGATAAAATCATATTTTTTTTATTATTTTTTTTTCTAAAGTCTCCCTGAAAAAAAAAAAAAAAAAAAAAAAACAGTGGGAGATTAATATTGGCCATTCTGCTTGTGTGCCAGTCTTGACTCCTGGGTGTGCCATCTCTCTCTCTCTCTCTCTCTCTCTCTCTCTCTCTCTCTCTCTCTCTCTCCAATTGTGGTCCATAGAAAGCCTATATTTTTTTTCCTTGATTTGGGTTCCAAAATCTACCAGAGAAAATAACTCCATCAATCATTGGTAGAAAAATATTGGCCTCTGGGCTTGTGTGCCACTCCTGATTCCTGTGTGCGTCATCTCTCAGTCAGTGGGCCATAGAACGCCTATTTTTGGTTTTATTTGTTTTCTAAATTCTCCCTGAAAAAATCATTTTATTTTATTTGGTTTCTAAATTCTTCCTGATAAAATCATATTTTTTTTATTATTTTTTTTTCTAAAGTCTCCCTGAAAAAAAAAAAAAAAACAGTGGGAGATTAATATTGGCCTTTCTGCTTGTGTGCCAGTCTTGACTCCTGGGTGTGCCATCTCTCTCTCTCTCTCTCTCTCTCTCTCTCTCCAATTGTGGTCCATAGAAAGCCTATTTTTTTTTTCCTTGATTTGGGTTCCAAAATCTACCAGAGAAAATAACTCCATCAATCATTGGTAGAAAAATATTGGCCTCTGGGCTTGTGTGCCACTCCTGATTCCTGTGTGCGTCATCTCTCAGTCAGTGGGCCATAGAACGCCTATTTTTGGTTTTATTTGTTTTCTAAATTCTCCCTGAAAAAATCATTTTATTTTATTTGGTTTCTAAATTCTTCCTGATAAAATCATATTTTTTTTATTTTTTTTTTTTCTAAAGTCTCCCTGAAAAAAAAAAAAAAAAAAAAAAAACAGTGGGAGATTAATATTGGCCTTTCTGCTTGTGTGCCAGTCTTGACTCCTGGGTGTGCCATCTCTCTCTCTCTCTCTCTCTCTCTCTCTCCAATTGTGGTCCATAGAAAGCCTATATTTTTTTTCCTTGATTTGGGTTCCAAAATCTACCAGAGAAAATAACTCCATCAATCATTGGTAGAAAAATATTGGCCTCTGGGCTTGTGTGCCACTCCTGATTCCTGTGTGCGTCATCTCTCACTCAGTGGCCCATAGAAAGCATATAGTTTGTTACATTTGTTTTCTAAATTCTCCCTGCAAAAATCAATTTTTTTTTTTTGGGGGGGTTTCTAAAGTGTTCCTGAAAAAAATAAAAATAAAAAACAAATAATAGTGTGACATTAATATTAACATTTGTGCTTCAGTGACAGTCCTGCGTGTGGGGCATCTCTCTAATTTGCAGCCACCAAAAAAAGAGTGTGTAACATTGTGCCTGATTTTCGCGGTGGTCTCACCAACCTGTAAAGGGGTAGCTAAATCATACTGAAGTTATAGCTCACCGTGTAAGTTGTGTGACTGCAACAAATAACGTTAGTTTGGTTACGTTTTTAAAACAATGAGGAAGTCTAGTGGAAGAGGTCGTGGCCGGGGGCGTTCATTGTCAGCTGGTAATGAGGGTAGTGGTAGTGGTGGAGCATCAGGTGGTCGTGGGGAAAAAAATATTGCACCTAAGTCTGGAGCTGTGGAGCCAGGTTCGTCGTCCGGCTACACAAGGCCTCGAACGCTCCCTTTTCTGGGATTAGGAAAACCGCTTTTAAAGCCGGAGCAGCAAGAGCAAGTTTTGGCTTATCTTGCTGACTCAGCCTCTAGCTCTTTTGCCTCCTCTCGTGAAACTGGTAAAAGTAAAAGCAGCGCGTCGTTAGTGGATGTTCACGGTCAGGGACAAGTCACTTCCTTGTCCTCTTCAGCAAAAACAACAACAGAGAAGAATGCAGCAGGCGACACAACGGGTTACTCCATGGAGCTCTTTACACATACCGTCCCTGGCTTAGAAAGTGAAGCAGTTAACAGTCCATGCCCATTACAAATTGAATCTGACATGGAGTGCACTGACGCACAGCCACAGCCAGACTACTATGCTGGTCCTTTGACTCAGACCACAACATTGCCCTCGCAGGGTGCTGATCAAGAATCAGACCCTGATGAGACTATGTTGCCCCATCACGAACGCTATACCACCGACCGACACGGTGACACAGACGAAGTTGCACACGAGCTACAAGAAGAGGTAATAGATGACCCAGTTCTTGACCCCGATTGGCAGCCATTGGGGGAACAGGGTGCAGGCGGCAGCAGTTCTGAAGCGGAGGAGGAGGGGCCGCAGCAGGCATCAACATCGCAACAGGTTCCATCTGCCGGGCCCGTATCTGGACCAAAACGCGTGGCAAAGTCAAAACCTGTTGGAGGACAGCGTGGCCATCCGGTTAAAGCTCAGTCTGCAATGCCTGAAAAGGTATCCGATGCTAGAAAGAGTGCAGTCTGGCATTTTTTTAAACAACATCCAATTGATCAGCGCAAAGTCATCTGTCAAAAATGTTCAACTACCTTAAGCAGAGGGCAGAATCTGAAAAGTCTCAATACAAGTTGCATGCATAGACATTTAACCACCATGCATTTGCAAGCTTGGACTAACTACCAAACGTCCCTTAAGGTTGTAGCACCCTTGGCCAATGAAGCTAGTCATCAACGCAACATCCTTTCCAGGCAGTGTAGGGCCACCATTTTCTGCACCACCTGCAGTATCTGTGCAGGTTTCTTTGCCAGGCCAAAGAAGTCAGGGTCAGGGAATCACCAGTTTCTTAGTAGGAAACACTGCATCTAGGGCACCGGCGGCAACAATACCATCTCCCACCGTCTCTCAGTCTGCCATGTCCACCGGCACCCCCACTAGTTCCACGATCTCCAGCTCTCCAGTCCAGCTCACCCTACATGAGACTATGGTTAGAAAAAGGAAGTACTTAGCCTCGCATCCGCGTACACAGGGTTTGAACGCCCACATAGCTAGACTAATCTCGTTAGAGATGATGCCCTACCGGTTAGTTGAAAGCAAAGCTTTCAAACCCCTGATGGACTACGCTGTACCACGCTACGAGCTACCCAGTTGACACTTTTTTTCCAGAAAAGCCATCCCAGCCCTCCACCAGCATGTTAAAGAGCGCATCGTCCATGCACTCAGGCAATCTGTGAGCACAAAGGTGCACCTGACAACAGATGCATGGACCAGTAGGCATGGCCAGGGACGTTACGTGTCCATCACGGCACACTGGGTAAATGTGGTGGATGCAGGGTCCACAGGGGACAGCAAGTTTGGGACAGTTCTGCCTAGCCCACGGTCTAGGAAACAGTTGGCTGTAGCCGTTCGCACCCCCTCCTCCTCCTCCTCGTCCTCCTGCAGAAGCGAGACCTCGTCCACAGACCGCAGTCGCACAACCACTCCATCCGCAGCTGCCACTGTTGCACACCAGGTCTCCCATTATGGGGCAGCTACTGGCAAACGTCAGCAGGCTGTATTGGCTATGAAGTGTTTGGGCGACAACAGACACACCGCTGAAGTTCTGTCCGAGTTCTTGCAGAAAGAAACGCAGTCGTGGCTGGGCACTGTAGATCTTGAGGCAGGCAAGGTAGTGAGTGATAACGGAAGGAATTTCATGGCTGCCATCTCCCTTTCCCAACTGAAACACATTCCTTGCCTGGCTCACACCTTAAACCTGGTGGTGCAGTGCTTCCTGAAAAGTTATCCGGGGTTATCCGACCTGCTCCTCAAAGTGCGTGGACTTTGCTCGCATATCCGCCGTTCGCCTGTACACTCCAGCTATATGCAGACCTATCAGCGTTCTTTGAACCTTCCCCAGCATCGCCTAATCATAGACGTTGCAACAAGGTGGAACTCAACACTGCACATGCTTCAGAGACTGTGCGAACAGAGGCGGGCTGTTATGCTTTTTGTGGGAGGATACACATACACGGGCAGGCAGTAGGATGGCAGACATGGAGTTGTCAGGTGTGCAGTGGTCGAAGATTCAAGACATGTGTCAAGTCCTTCAGTGTTTTGAGGAATGCACACTGCTGGTTAGTGCAGACAACGCCATAATAAGCATGAGCATCGCCCTAATGCGTCTGCTGATGCAAAGTTTGACGCACATAAAGGATCAGGCGTCTGCAGCTGAGGAAGAGGAAAGCCTTGATGACAGTCAGCCATTGTCTGGCCAGGGCAGTGTACAGGACGAGGTAGTGGGCGAAGAGGAGGAGGAGGACGAGGAGGATGATGGGGATGATTATATTTTTAATGAGGAAGCTTTTCCGGGGCCAGTGGAGATTGTTGGCGCGGCAAGGCCGGGTTCTGGTTTTTGGAGGGACACAAGTGACGTGGATTTGCCTGAAACTGCCCCTCAACCAAGCACAACCACAGATTTGAGAACTGGAACTTTGGCCCACATGGCGGATTATGCCTTACGTATCCTCAAAAGGGACACACGCATAACAAAAATGATGAACGATGACGATTACTGGTTGGCCTGCCTCCTTGATCCTCGCTATAAAGGCAAATTGCAAAATATAATGCCACATGAGAACTTGGAACTAATATTAGAAACCAAACAATCAACTCTTGTTGACCGTTTGCTTCTGGCATTCCCTGCACACAGCGCCCGTGATCGTTCTAACACGAGCTGCAGGGGCCAGCAGACCAGAGGTGTTAGAGGGGCAGAAATCAGAAGTGGCGTTGGCCAGAGGGGTTTTCTGACCAGGTTGTGGAGTGATTTTGCTATGACCGCAGACAGGACAGGTACTGCAGCATCAATTCAAAGTGACAGGAGACAACATTTGTCCAGTATGGTTACTAACTATTTTTCATCCCTTATCGACGTTCTCCCTCAACCGTCATTCCCATTTGATTACTGGGCATCAAAATTAGACACCTGGCCAGAATTGGCAGAATATGCATTGCAGGAGCTTGCTTGCCCGGCAGCTAGTGTCCTATCAGAAAGAGTATTCAGTGCTGCAGGTTCAATACTAACAGAAAAAAGGACTCGTCTGGCTACCCAAAATGTAGATGATCTAACCTTCATTAAAATGAACCACAACTGGATTTCGAAATCTTTTGCCCCACCTTGCCCGGCTGACACCTAGCTTTCCTATGTAAAGGTCTTGCCTGTGGACTATTCTGAACGACTTTTCCAATCTCGTAATTTGCAGCACCTGATTGTCCAGCATCCGACATGTTAACACCTCCCTAAATGGCCAAAGTCCCCACACGGGGCCGTGGTTTCGCCACTTGGCGCCAGCACCCGTGAGAGTACTGTTTGTCTGAAGAGGTGGGTGTGCCCGCTTTTGGTCGACGGCACTGCCACTAGGTCCCTCATAGTACAATAAAGTGTCTGGCGGTGGTGGTGCGCACCCAACGTCAGACACACCGTTGTAATATGAGGGGCCCTGGGCCTGTACCGCCGGCCACAAGACAGTCCCCCCCCCCCAGCTCAAACAGTGCTCTACCACTTGCAAAATTTTCTCTCACAGCTCCACCAATGTTTAGTCTATGCGCTGACATCCTTCAATGCCTGGCACTGTCAATACCATTGTATTGACATTTTTCTTATGTTAGGCCTTCGAAGCCTGTCTGCGGTCCCTCCTTCCACTAGGCCTCCACTGACCTGTCTACTGCTGCCCGTGTTCCCCTGGAACCAATTTTAAATTGCCTACAGCCCAATTTTTGTTATGTTAGGCCTTCGAAGCCTGTCTGCGGCCCGTTCTTTCCACTACTACTACACTGACCAGGCCACTGCTGCCCGTGTTCCCCTGGAACCAATTTTAAATTGCCTACAGCCAGCCCAATTTATTATGTTAGGGCGTCGAAGCCTGTCTGCGGTCCCTCCTTCCACTAGGCCTCCACTGACCTGTCTACTGCTGCCCGTGTTCCCCTGGAACCAATTGTAAATTGCCTACAGCCCAGTTTTTGTTATGTTAGGCCTTCGAAGCCTGTCTGCGGCCCGTTCTTTCCACTACTACTACACTGACCAGGCCACTGCTGCCCGTGTTCCCCTGGAACCAATTTTAAATTGCCTACAGCCAGCCCAATTTATTATGTTAGGGCTTCGAAGCCTGTCTGCGGTCCCTCCTTCCACTAGGCCTCCACTGACCTGTCTACTGCCGCCCGTGTTCCCCTGGAACCAATTTTAAATTGCCTACAGCCAGCCCAATTTATTATGTTAGGGCTTCGAAGCCTGTCTGCGGTCCCTCCTTCCACTAGGCCTCCACTGACCTGTCTACTGCTGCCCGTGTTCCCCTGGAACCAATTTTAAATTGCCTACAGCCCAATTTTTGTTATGTTAGGCCTTCGAAGCCTGTCTGCGGCCCGTTCTTTCCACTACTACTACACTGACCAGGCCACTGCTGCCCGTGTTCCCCTGGAACCAATTTTAAATTGCCTACAGCCAGCCCAATTTATTATGTTAGGGCTTCGAAGCCTGTCTGCGGTCCCTCCTTCCACTAGGCCTCCACTGACCTGTCTACTGCTGTCCGTGTTCCCCTGGAACCAATTGTAAATTGCCTACAGCCCAGTTTTTGTTATGTTAGGCCTTCGAAGCCTGTCTGCGGCCCGTTCTTTCCACTACTACTACACTGACCAGGCCACTGCTGCCCGTGTTCCCCTGGAACCAATTTTAAATTGCCTACAGCCAGCCCAATTTATTATGTTAGGGCTTCGAAGCCTGTCTGCGGTCCCTCCTTCCACTAGGCCTCCACTGACCTGTCTACTGCCGCCCGTGTTCCCCTGGAACCAATTTTAGATTGCCTACAGCCAGCCCAATTTATTATGTTAGGGCTTCGAAGCTTGTCTGCGGTCCCTCCTTCCACTAGGCCTCCACTGACCTGTCTACTGCCGCCCGTGTTCCCCTGGAACCAATTTTAAATTGCCTACAGCCAGCCCAATTTATTATGTTAGGCCTTCGAAGCCTGTCTGCGGTCCCTCCTTCCACTAGGCCTCCACTGACCTGTCTACTGCTGCCCGTGTACCCCTTGAACCAACATCAGAAAACATAAAAATAAGTATTTTGCTTATAAAAAAGAAAATACTGGAGAGATATCAAATGCAGACATTTTAACATTAAAAACAAACACATACAACAAAAATCTGGTACAGTACTAAAAATGGCCACCAGCTACAATAACTTTCTCCTGCAAGTAGTTAACTGAAAGTTTTATTCAATTTAAAACACAGATATGGCATCCACCGAGTGTTGTCCTGTCGCGTCTTCTTTATATTATTGCCAAGAAGATGCAAAACAATGAAAATAATAAAATCATTATTTACCAAAAAAATAGAGTAAGTCAAAACCACATTGCAAATAAACATTCATTACAAATAAAGAAGCAGGGCGCGTCCGAGGGTGAGTATATACCTAATAAGAATATAATCACCCTCGGACGCGCCCTGCTTCTTTCCGACAGCCTTCCTTCCTAAGAATCAGCCCTTCCGTGGTGTAGAGAGAGGGTGTGTTACACTCCAAGGTGTTCCCCAGGTTGCCTTTCCTGAGCTTCGATCTTCATGCTCTCGTTTAGTAGTTGTCGGAAAGTAGGCTGCATTAGGCCTACAAATTGGGTATGGGGTGGAGAGAGATGGTGTGTTACACTCCAAGGTGTTCCCCAGGTTTCCTTGCCATTGCTTCGGTCTTCCGACTCTCGTTTAGTAGTTGTAGAAAACTACACTGCATTAGGCCTACAAAATGGGTATGGGGTGGAGAGAGATGGTGTGTTACACTCCAAGGTGTTCCCCAGGTTTCCTTGCCATTGCTTCGGTCTTCAGACTCTCGTTTAGTAGTTGTAGAAAACTACACTGCATTAGGCCTACAAAATGGGTATCGGGTGGAGAGAGATGGTGTGTTACACTCCAAGGTGTTCCCCAGGTTTCCTTGCCATTGCTTCGGTCTTCAGACTCTCGTTTAGTAGTTGTAGAAAACTACACTGCATTAGGCCTACAAAATGGGTATAGGGTGGAGAGAGATGGTGTGTTACACTCATAGTAACATAGTAACATAGTTAGTAAGGCCGAAAAAAGACATTTGTCCATCCAGTTCAGCCTATATTCCATCATAATAAATCCCCAGATCTACGTCCTTCTACAGAACCTAATAAGTGTATGATACAATATTGTTCTGCTCCAGGAAGACATCCAGGCCTCTCTTGAACCCCTCGACTGAGTTCGCCATCACCACCTCCTCAGGCAAGCAATTCCAGATTCTCACTGCCCTAACAGTAAAGAATCCTCTTCTATGTTGGTGGAAAAACCTTCTCTCCTCCAGACGCAAAGAATGCCCCCTTGTGCCCGTCACCTTCCTTGGTATAAACAGATCCTCAGCGAGATATTTGTATTGTCCCCTTATATACTTATACATGGTTATGAGATCGCCCCTCAGTCGTCTTTTTTCTAGACTAAATAATCCTAATTTCGCTAATCTATCTGGGTATTGTAGTTCTCCCATCCCCTTTATTAATTTTGTTGCCCTCCTTTGTACTCTCTCTAGTTCCATTATATCCTTCATGAGCACCGGTGCCCAAAACTGGACACAGTACTCCATGTGCGGTCTAACTAGGGATTTGTACAGAGGCAGTATAATGCTCTCATCATGTGTATCCAGACCTCTTTTAATGCACCCCATGATCCTGTTTGCCTTGGCAGCTGCTGCCTGGCACTGGCTGCTCCAGGTAAGTTTATCATTAACTAGGATCCCCAAGTCCTTCTCCCTGTCAGATTTACCCAGTGGTTTCCCATTCAGTGTGTAATGGTGATATTGATTCCTTCTTCCCATGTGTATAACCTTACATTTATCATTGTTAAACCTCATCTGCCACCTTTCAGCCCAAGTTTCCAACTTATCCAGATCCATCTGTAGCAGAATACTATCTTCTCTTGTATTAACTGCTTTACATAGTTTTGTATCATCTGCAAATATCGATATTTTACTGTGTAAACCTTCTACCAGATCATTAATGAATATGTTGAAGAGAACAGGTCCCAATACTGACCCCTGCGGTACCCCACTGGTCACAGCGACCCAGTTAGAGACTATACCATTTATAACCACCCTCTGCTTTCTATCACTAAGCCAGTTACTAACCCATTTACACACATTTTCCCCCAGACCAAGCATTCTCATTTTGTGTACCAACCTCTTGTGCGGCACGGTATCAAACGCTTTGGAAAAATCGAGATATACCACGTCCAATGACTCACCGTGGTCCAGCCTATAGCTTACCTCTTCATAAAAACTGATTAGATTGGTTTGACAGGAGCGATTTCTCATAAACCCATGCTGATATGGAGTTAAACAGTTATTCTCATTGAGATAATCCAGAATAACATCCCTCAGAAACCCTTCAAATATTTTACCAACAATAGAGGTTAGACTTACTGGCCTATAATTTCCAAGTTCACTTTTAGAGCCCTTTTTGAATATTGGCACCACATTTGCTATGCGCCAGTCCTGCGGAACAGATCCTGTCGCTATAGAGTCCCTAAAAATAAGAAATAATGGTTTATCTATTACATTACTTAGTTCCCTTAGTACTCGTGGGTGTATGCCATCCGGACCCGGAGATTTATCTATTTTAATCTTATTTAGCCGATTTCGCACCTCTTCTTGGGTTAGATTGGTGACCCTTAATATAGGGTTTTCATTGTTTCTTGGGATTTCACCTAGCATTTCATTTTCCACCGTGAATACCGTGGAGAAGAAGGTGTTTAATATGTTAGCTTTTTCCTCATCATCTACAACCATTCTTTCCTCACTATTTTTTAAGGGGCCTACATTTTCAGTTTTTATTCTTTTACTATTGATATAGTTGAAGAACAGTTTGGGATTAGTTTTACTCTCCTTAGCAATGTGCTTCTCTGTTTCCTTTTTGGCAGCTTTAATTAGTTTTTTAGATAAAGTATTTTTCTCCCTATAGTTTTTTAGAGCTCCAATGGTGCCATCCTGCTTTAGTAGTGCAAATGCTTTCTTTTTACTGTTAATTGCCTGTCTTACTTCTTTGTTTAGCCACATTGGGTTTTTCCTATTTCTAGTCCTTTTATTCCCACAAGGTATAAACCGCTTGTGTTCCCCAGGTTTCCTTGCCATTGCTTCGGTCTTCAGACTCTCGTTTAGTAGTTGTAGAAAACTACACTGCATTAGGCCTACAAAATGGGTATAGGGTGGAGAGAGATGGTGTGTTCCACTCCAAGGTGTTCTCCAGGTTGCCTTTCCAGAGCTTCGATCTTAATGCTCTCGTTTAGTAGTTGTTGGAAACTACACTGCATTAGGCCTCCAAATTGGCTATGGGGTGGAGAGAGATGGTGTGTTACACTCCAAGGTGTTCCCCAGGTTTCATTGCCATTGCTTCGGTCTTCAGACTCTCGTTTAGTAGTTGTAGAAAACTACACTGCATTAGGCCTACAAAATGGGTATAGGGTGGAGAGAGATGGTGTGTTCCACTCCAAGGTGTTCTCCAGGTTGCCTTTCCAGAGCTTCGATCTTAATGCTCTCGTTTAGTAGTTGTTGGAAACTACACTGCATTAGGCCTCCAAATTGGCTATGGGGTGGAGAGAGATGGTGTGTTACACTCCAAAGTGTTCCCCAGGTTTCCTTGCCATTGCTTCGGTCTTCAGACTCTCGTTTAGTAGTTGTAGAAAGCTACACTGCATTAGGCCTACAAAATGGGTATAGGGTGGAGAGAGATGGTGTGTTCCACTCCAAGGTGTTTTCCAGGTTGCCTTTCCAGAGCTTCGATCTTAATGCTCTCGTTTAGTAGTTGTTGGAAACTACACTGCATTAGGCCTCCAAATTGGCTATGGGGTGGAGAGAGATGGTGTGTTACACTCCAAGGTGTTCCCCAGGTTTCCTTGCCATTGCTTCGGTCTTCAGACTCTCGTTTAGTAGTTGTAGAAAACTACACTGCATTAGGCCTACAAAATGGGTATAGGGTGGAGAGAGATGGTGTGTTCCACTCCAAGGTGTTTTCCAGGTTGCCTTTCCAGAGCTTCCATCTTAATGCTCTCGTTTAGTAGTTGTTGGAAACTACACTGCATTAGGCCTCCAAATTGGCTATGGGGTGGAGAGAGATGGTGTGTTACACTCCAAGGTGTTCTCCAGGTTTCCTCGCCATTGCTTCGATCTTCCGACTCTCGTTTAGTAGTTGTAGAAAACTACACTGCATTAGGCCTACAAAATGGGTATCGGGTGGAGAGAGATGGTGTGTTACACTCCAAGGTGTTCTCCAAGTTTCCTCGCCATTGCTTCGATCTTCCGACTCTCGTTTAGTAGTTGTAGAAAACTACACTGCATTAGGCCTACAAAATGGGTATTGGGTGGAGAGAGATGGTGTGTTACACTCCAAGGTGTTCCCAGGGTTTCCTTGCCATTGCTTCGGTCTTCAGACTCTCGTTTAGTAGTTGTAGAAAACTACACTGCATTAGGCCTACAAAATGGGTATCGGGTGGAGAGAGATGGTGTGTTACACTCCAAGGTGTTCCCCAGGTTTCCTTGCCATTGCTTCGGTCTTCAGACTCTCGTTTAGTAGTTGTAGAAAACTACACTGCATTAGGCCTACAAAATGGGTATCGGGTGGAGAGAGATGGTGTGTTACACTCCAAGGTGTTCCCCAGGTTTCCTTGCCATTGCTTCGGTCTTCAGACTCTCGTTTAGTAGTTGTAGAAAACTACACTGCATTAGGCCTACAAAATGGGTATAGGGTGGAGAGAGATGGTGTGTTCCACTCCAAGGTGTTCTCCAGGTTGCCTTTCCAGAGCTTCGATCTTAATGCTCTCGTTTAGTAGTTGTTGGAAACTACACTGCATTAGGCCTCCAAATTGGCTATGGGGTGGAGAGAGATGGTGTGTTACACTCCAAGGTGTTCTCCAGGTTTCCTCGCCATTGCTTCGATCTTCCGACTCTCGTTTAGTAGTTGTAGAAAACTACACTGCATTAGGCCTACAAAATGGGTATCGGGTGGAGAGAGGTGGTGTGTTCCACTCCAAGGTGTTCTCCAGGTTGCCTTTCCTGAGCTTCTATCTTCAGGCTCTCGTTAAATTGTGGTTAAATGGAACAACTGCATTTGGCGTACTAGTTGGTTTGGGGCCTACTAACAGTGTCTGCCGCTCCTTGCTGTTCTCCTGGTTTCCTGTCCTGAAATTCCGTTTTCAGGCGCTCGTTAAGTAGTTGTTCATGTTAGACTGCATTTGGCCTACTAGTTGGGTTGGGGCCTTCTATCGGTGTCTGCCACTCCTTGCTGTTCTCCTCCACTGAACAAAGCTGTGCCGCCTGTTTACTACGGTTGCCACTTTTGAACTGCATTTCGACTACTTACTGATTTGGGCCTACTCTCTGTGTCAGCCTCTCATTCCAATTGTCCTCCACTGCAATGCCCCCTGGTTATTCCTGTGTTACCAATTTTGAACTGCATTTAGCCCACTTTATTCTTTGGGCCTATATCTGTGTTTCCTCCTCATCCTGCCCATTGCCCAGCTAGTGATAGATGAGTCTGCTGGTACATTGACCCATGACGCAACATTCCCCGTGCACGCTACACAACAACATTGTGACCCTGCTGAAAGTCAGGTTGCTCTTCCCGCATACCATACCACCTTACACGGGGACAAAGAGGAAGGTGCAGATGAAAGTGCAGGTTCCTTCATCAGGTGGGGGGGAGGAATACTAGTTGGCGACGTCACTGGCACAGGGCCTCTCATAGTATGCAAAAGTGTTGCTGCCGGTGGGAGGCGCCCCCGCCGTGCAAACACACCGCTGTACTTTGAGGGGCCCTGTGCCAGTGCCAATGCCAACGAGTGGGCCCCCCCTGCTTGCTCAGGTTCACAGCACTTGCAAAGTTGAAATACTTACCTCTCCCTGCTCCACTGCCGTGACGTGGTCCAGATTTCCTGGGCCCACTAATTACTTGAACCAGCCCTACCCACCACAACTTTTGCCAAATGACCCCCAATTTCAAATGCCTTCCAATTATTATAAGGTAAATTACGCTTGACAAGCTTCATTAAGAAGAATGGATGGTTTTGACATTAAAATGGGCACTCTAGGTGTTTTCCTGGCCCCCACTCACTGCCGACTATGCTGCCCCATTGACTTGCATTGGGTTTCGTGTTTCGGTCGATCCCGACTTTACGTCATAATCGGCCGATTCCACTCGACCTGACTTTTGAGATAGTCGGGTTTCGCGAAACCCGGCTCGACTCTAAAAAGGTCAAGGTCGCTCAACTCTACTCACCACACATCTAGATAAGTTCCCTTCGGGGTCTAGTTTCCAAAATGGGGTCACTTGTGGGGGGTTTCTACTGTTTAGCCACATCAGGGGCTCTGCAAACGCAACGTGACGCCCGCAGAGCATTCCAACAAAGTCTGCATTTCAAAACGTCACTACTTCAATTCCGAGCCCCGGCATGTGCCCAAACAGTAGTTTACCCCCACATATGGGGTATCACCGTACTCAGGAGAAACTGGACAACAAATATTGGGGTCAAATTTCTCCTGTTACCCTTGGGAAAATTAAAAAATTCTGGGCTAAATAATTATTTTTGAGGAAAGAAAACGTATTTATTATTTTCACGGCTCTGCATTATAAACTTCTGTGAAGCACTTGGGGGTTCAAAGTGCTCACCACACATCTAGATAAGTTCCTTTCAGGGTCTAGTTTCCAAAATGGGGTCACTTGTCGGGGGTTTCTACTGTTAAGCCACATTAGGGGCTCTGCAAACGCAACGTGACGCCCACAGAGCATTCCATCAAAGTCTGCATTTCAAAACGTCACTACTTCACTTCCGAGCCCCGGCATGTGCCCAAACAGTGGTTTACCCCCACATATGGGGTATCAGCGTACTCAGGAGAAACTGGACACCAACTTTTGGGGTCAAATTTCTCCTGATACCCTAGGGAAAATAAAAAATTGCAGGCTAAAAGATCATTTTTGAGAAATTAATTTTTATTTTTTATTTTCATGGCTCTGCGTTATAAACTTCTGTGAAGCACTTGGGGGTTCAAAGTCCTCACCACACATCTAGATTAGTTCCTTTGGTGGACTAGTTTCCAAAATGGGGTCATTTCTGGGGGATCTCCAATGTTTAGGCACACAGGGGCTCTCCAAACGTGACATGGTGTCCGCTAATGATTGGAGCTAATTTTCCATTTAAAAAGCCAAATGGCGTGCCTTCCCTTCCGAGCCCTGCCGTGCGCCCAAACAGTGGTTTACCCCCACATATGGGGTATCAGCGCACTCAGGACAAACTGGACAACAACATTTGGGTCCAATTTCTCCTATTACCCTTGGCAAAATAGGAAATTCCAGGCTAAAAAATCATTTTTGAGGAAAGAAAAATTATTTTTTATTTACATGGCTCTGCGTTATAAACTTCTGTGAAGCACCTGGGGGTTTAAAGTGCTCAATATGCATCTAGATAAGTTCCTTGGGGGGTCTAGTTTCCAAAATGGGGTCACTTGTGGGGGAGCTCCAATGTTTAGGCACACAGGGGCTCTCCAAACGCGACATGGTGTCCGCTAACAATTGGAGCTAATTTTCCATTCAAAAAGTCAAATGGCGCGCCTTCCCTTCCGAGCCCTGCCGAGTGCCCAAACAGTGGTTTACCCCCACATATGAGGTATCGGTGTACTCAGGAGAAGTTGCCCAACAAATTTTATGATCCATTTTATCCTATTGCCCATGTGATAATGAAAAAATTGAGGCGAAAATAATTTTTTTGTGAAAAAAAAGTACTTTTTCATTTTTACAGATCAATTTGTGAAGCACCTGAGGGTTTAAAGTGCTCACTAGGCATCTAAATAAGTTCCTTGCGGGGTCTAGTTTCCAAAATGGGGTCACTTGTGGGGGAGCGCCAATGTTTAGGCACAGAGGAGCTTTCCAAACGCGACATGGTGTCCGCTAACGATGGAGATAATTTTTAATTCAAAAAGTCAAATGGCGCTCCTTCCCTTCCGAGCCTTACCATGTGCCCAAACAGTGGTTTACCCCCACATATGAGGTATCAGTGTACTCAGGAGAAATTGCCCAACAAATTTTAGGATCCATTTTATCCTGTTTCCCATGTGAAAATGAAAAAATTGAGGCTAAAAGAATTTTTTTGTGAAAAAAAAAATACTTTTTCATTTTTACGGATCAATTTGTGAAGCACCTGGGGGTTCAAAGTGCTCACTATGCATCTAGATAAGTTCCCTGGGGCGTCTAGTTTCCAAAATGGGGTCACTTGTGGGGGAGCTCCAATTTTTAGGCACACGGGGGCTCTCCAAACGTGACATGGTGTCCGCTAAAGAGTGGAGCCAATTTTTGATTCAAAAAGTCAAATGGCGCTCCTTCCCTTCCAAGCCCTGCCGTGCGCCCAAACAGTAGTTTACCCCCACATATGAGGTATCAGCGTACTCAGGACAAATTGTACAACAACTTACGTGGTTCAGTTTCTCCTTTTACCATTGGGAAAATAAAAAAATTGTTGCTAAAATATAATTTTTGTGACTAAAAAGTTAAATGTTCATTTTTTCCTTCCATGTTGCTTCTGCTGCTGTGAAGCACCTGAAGGGTTGATAAACTTCTGGAATGTGGTTTTGAGTACCTTGAGGGGTGCAGTTTTTAGAATGGTGTCACTTTTGGGTATTTTCAGCCATATAGACCCCTCAAACTGACTTCAAATGTGAGGTGGTCCCTAAAAAAATGGTTTTGTATATTTCGTTGTAAAAATGAGAAATCGCTGGTCAAATTTTAACCCTTATAACTTCCTAGCAAAAAAAAATTTTGTTTCCAAAATTGTGCTGATGTAAAGTATACATGTGGGAAATGTTATTTATTAACTATTTTGTGTCACATATCTCTCTGGTTTAACAGAATAAAAATTCAAAATGTGAAAATTGCGAAATTTTCAAAATTTTCGCCAAATTTCCGTTTTTATCACAAATAAACGCATAATTTATTGACCTAAATTTACCACTAACATGAAGCCCAATATGTCACGAAAAAACAATCTCAGAACTGCTAGGATCCGTTGAAGCGTTCCTGAGTTATTACCTCATAAAGGGACACTGGTCAGAATTGCAAAAAACGGCAAGGTCTTTAAGGTCAAAATAGGCTGGGTCATGAAGGAGTTAATGTTTTTTGTGAAATTTTGAAAAAATGAAAAAATGAGTAAAACAAGGCTAGCGGACAGAACTATACAACGTATGTGTTAGGACTAATAATAATTAGAGATGATATAAGGTGCATTCGCAGTCCGGGGTCCACCGTGCAGATAAGACACCTGCTGCTCAGTAATGGCGGACTATATGGTGGTATAATGAGAATACACAAACGGGTTAGCTTCACCCGGTATGAAGAAAGCGAACCCTGTTGCTTCACAGGGCCGCAATACCGCACAGAGAGCGCATGCAAAGAGTCACAGAACTCTGCCCAAGACTCAGGGAAAGAGTTCCTCCAGGCCTCTTGCGCTCGACACCGCTACTGTGGTGTCAGGGAAAGAACTGAACTAAGAATTTACCGCACAAGAGTGCGTACAGTACCACTCTGGCGGACGCCACTAACCACCCTAACTAGGGCCAGATAAGCGCACTATTTGCGCATGGCACCGCACTGATGGTCACTGCTAAGAGACGCAGTATTGTGTGCTAGATGTGCGGGATAGCACTGTCAGGAGCTAGGTAGCTTCCACCATTCACGAGCTGGCAACAACTCTAGTGATGGGAATGATTAAGAGCTTTCATCCATCGACAGGCATATGTCCACACACACACATTAGAAGTTTACACTAGTGCGTGGCCCAGCAGCCATGCAGACCTTTTATAGCAGTAGCGCTCCGGGACCTTCCTGATCATCCAATAGGAGTTGCAACAGGACATGAGCATGTGTCCCCCGACCTCCAATGGGAGGTCGTTCCGTGGGCATGCTCAGTATGGGAAAATCAGGACTTAGTCCCAAAAAGGCCTGCTCGCTGCTGATCAGTGCTGGCTACAAAGGCAGAGCCTGGAAAGGCAGCAGTAACCAAGCGCAAAGTATCAGCTTGAGCCAGATTCTGGGACTGACTTCTCCACTGAGCAGGTTCCACTGTGGCTGTAGGAGAATGGGAGACCACAGTGGACATGGTTTGAGATTCCTCTTGTGCAGCGGCGGGAACTTGACACCTAACAGTATGCCGGTGAAGCGAAGATTTTTCCACCACAGATACACCAGCCTGAGAAAACAGACTGATATAAATGTAGCCTTGATTTTTTGGGGCACAACTAAATTGTGTCAACAAGTTGGCTATGACACAAAAAAAGGAGTACAAAAATTGTAAGATATTTTGCCAATGATATGCAATGCGTGTGGATACATCTAATAACTGTAGCTAAATATTTGTGGACCAGCTAAAGATTTTTGGGGCAGCAAAGTGGTGTCCAAAAATATTGTAAGCTACTACAAAATATTGGATAGTACCAAAAAAAAAAAAGATTTTTGGGCGCACACACATCTGATCCTGTGACAAAAAATAAATTTAAATTCTTAGATTTGCACGCTCTTCTATTACAATGACCTGGCTGTAGTCTGCAGCGTGACCAAGCAAATAAATGTAGAAAAAAAGGGGCTATGAATCGCTTTAGAATAAAAGGAGCAGCAAAAAAAAAAAAAGAGTTGCCACAGATAACTGCAGCTACGTATAGATTAAATAAGCAGCAGCAGAGAGTAATGAAGCTTTCTGAGATACAGTCATGGCCAAAAGTATTGACACCCCTGCAATTCTGTCAGATAATACTCATTTTCTTCCTGAAAATGATTGCAAACACAAATTCTTTGTTGTTATTATTATCTTCATTTAATTTGTCTTAAATGAAAAAACACAAAAATAATTTTCCTAAAGCAAAATTGGATATAATTCCACACCAAACATGAAAAAGGGGGTGGACAAAAGTATTGGCACTGTTAGAAAAATCATGTGATGCTTCTCTAATTTGTGTAATTAACAGCACCTGTAACTTACCTGTGGCACCTAACAGGTGTTGGCAATAACTAAATCACACTTGCAGCCAGTTGACATGGATTAAAGTTGACTCAACCTCTGTCCTGTGTCCTTGTGTGTACATTGAGCATGGAGAAAACAAAGAAGTCCAAAGAACTGTCTGAGGACCTGAGAAACCAAATTGTGAGGAAGCATGAGCAATCTCAAGGCTACAAGTCCATCTCCAAACACCTGAATGTTCCTGTGTCTACCGTGCGCAATGTCATCAAGAAGTTTAAAGCCCATGGCACTGTGGCTAACCTCCCTAGATGTGAACGGAAAAGAAAAATTTACAAGATATTTCAACGCAAGATTGTGCGGATGTTGGATAAAGAACCTCGACTAACATCCAAACAAGTTCAAGCTGCCCTGCAGTCCGAGGGTTCAACAGAGTCAACCCGTACTATCACTGGGGCTATAAAGAGGCGTTCCTGCCGACCGCCATCTTACTGCTGCTGATCTGAGCTTAGGGAGAGGTTGCTGCCGCTTCGTCAGAAGCAGGAATAGCGTTAGGCAGGGTCCATTAACCACCAAACCGCTTGTGCTGTTGCGATTTCCACTGTCCAACACCACCTTCGGTTTGCAGGGACAGTGGAGGCTAAATTTTTTTTTCTCAGCGCTGTAGCTCATTGGGCTGCCCTAGAAGGCTCCCTGATAGCTGCATTGCTGTGTGTACGCCGCTGTGCAAAGCAACTGCTTTTTTCAAAGCACAAATCCTCTTGTTCCTTCCTTTCTGCACAGCTATCTTTTTTGTTTGTCCACACTTTTTATTTCATTTGTGCATCAGTCCACTCCTTATTGCTGCCTGCCATACCTGGCTGAGATTACTGCAGGGAGATAGTAATTGTAGGACAGTCCCTGTTTTTTTTTTTTTTTTTGTGGGAGATTAAGATTGGCATTTCTGCAAGAGTGCCATCCCTGTGTGTGCCATCTCTCACTCAGTGGGCCATAGAAAGCCTATTTATTTTTTTGGTTGATTTGGTTTCTAAATTCTACCTGTAAAAATCAATAAATCAATCAGTGGGAGATAAATATTGGCTCTGGGCTTGTGTGCCACTCCTGACTCCTGTGTGTGCCATCTCTCACTCAGTGGGCCATAGAAAGCCTATTTATTTTTTTGGTTGATTTGGTTTCTAAATTCTACCTGAAAAAATTAAAAAATCAATCAGTGGGAGATAAATATTGGCCTCTGGGCTTGTGTGCCACTCCTGACTCCTGTGTGTGCCATCTCTCACTCAGTGGGCCATAGAAAGCCTATTTATTTTTTTGGTTGATTTGGTTTCTAAATTCTACCTGTAAAAATCAATAAATCAATCAGTGGGAGATAAATATTGGCCTCTGGGCTTGTGTGCCACTCCTGACTCCTGTGTGTGCCATTTCTCACTCAGTGGGCCATAGAAAGCCTATTTATTTTTTTGGTTGATTTGGTTTCTAAATTCTACCTGAAAAAATCAATAAATCAATCAGTGGGAGATAAATATTGGCCTCTGGGCTTGTGTGCCACTCCTGACTCCTGTGTGTGCCATTTCTCACTCAGTGGGCCATAGAAAGCCTATTTGTTTTTTTGGTTGATTTGGTTTCTAAATTCTACCTGAAAAAAATCAATAAATCAATCAGTGGGAGATAAATATTGGCCTCTGGGCTTGAGTGCCACTCTTGACTCCTGTGTGTGCCATCTCTCACTCAGTGGGCCATAGAAAGCCTATTTATTTTTTTGGTTGATTTGGTTTCTAAATTCTACCTGAAAAAATAAAAAAATCAATCAGTGGGAGATAAATATTGGCCTCTGGGCTTGTGTGCCACTCCTGACTCCTGTGTGTGCCATCTCTCACTCAGTGGGCCATAGAAAGCCTATTTATTTTTTTGGTTGATTTGGTTTCTAAATTCTACCTGTAAAAATCAATAAATCAATCAGTGTGTTAGGGGTCGAGTTCCCGCTTCTGCACAGGGGGAATCTCGAGCCACCTCCGCTGCGGTCTCCCATTCTTATCCAGCCACAGTGGAGTCTGCTCAGCAAAGACGTCGGTCCCAGCGTCTTGCTCATTCTCACTCTGTTCTGAGAGTTACTGCTGTTTCTCCAGTCTCTGCCATTAAAGCCAGTACTGGTCAGCAGCGAGCGGACTTCTCTGGGACTAAGTCCTTGTCTGCGCATACTGAGCATGCCCAGGGTAAGATCTCCCGTTGGAGATCGAGGGTCATGTGCTCAGGCTCTGCGGCACATTCCATTGGTCCTCTTGACAGGTCTTGGAAGGGCAAAAGTCCTGTGGCCACTTCCTGTGCTGCAACTATATAAACTGCGCATGACCGCACGGCCATGCGCTAGTATTGTTTTGTAAATATGTGTGTGTGTTGTGAGTGAAAGTCGCTCTTTAAATAACCCTCCCTATTGAATGTCTGTTCGCGGAAGGTGTATGTTTGCTATCTAGCGCCCGACTTGTCCAACAGCACGAAACACACATTGCAGCGTCCTCTTGCTGTGTCCGCCTGTATGGCGCCGTGCGCTTGCCTTGCGCTTTCCATACCCAAGCCAGTGTGGTTGGTGGCGTCCGTCAGTGCGGCATTGCTCGCACTTCTGTGCATTTATATATTTATTCTTAGTTTCCTTACACACCCAGTTGTGGTGTAGTGCCAGCGAGGGTCTAATCGGACTTCAATCCCAGTTGGGGTTAAGTACGCTGACTGCTCGCTCGCGCTTTAGGTGCGGTGCCGCGATCCTGTGACGCAGCAGGATTGCTCCCTTCACGCTGGGTGAGGTTGAACCCATGTGTATATACTTTAGTGTACCGCCATATAGTCTGCTATTTACTAGCAGCAGGGTTTCTCCTGCACGGTGGACCCCGGACTGCGAACGCATCTATAACATTTTTCTTGGTGCGTTCCGCCAGTCCTAACAGAATACTAGCGCCAGGGTCTGGCTAGTAAATGGCGGACGACCAGCGTTTACAGAGGTACATCCAGCAGCTGGAGGGAAGGTTGGCAGCTCTTGAGCGTACAACCTCAGCTGTGGATGTCACTGCTGTAGCTGTTCAGGCTGCTAGTGTAGCCGCAGCCAGTTTGTCCGCTGCCACCCCTGCTCCGACTTTATCCCGTCTCCCGCTTCCTGACAAGTTTGCTGGCGACAGTAAACAATGTCGCGGATTTGTGAGCCAGTGCTCCATACATCTTGAGCTCCTGGCATCACGTTTCCCTACGGAACGGGCGAGAGTGGGATTTATTCTATCTCTCTTGTCGGGCAGGGCGTTGGAGTGGGCAACGCCACTTTGGGAGCGAGATGATCGTGTGGTACAGAGTGCTCCCCTCTTCTTGGACACTCTGAAGCAGGTCTTTTTAGGACCTCGTGTTACCCACGAAACCGCGCTCCAGTTGTTGACTATTATTCAGGGGACGTCCGTGGTCAGCCAGTTTGCCATCCAGTTCCGGACTCTAGCTTCTGAGTTAGACTGGCCAGACAAAGTTCTTATTCCGGTGTTCTGGAGGGGACTGGCAGACCATGTGAAGGACGCCTTGGCCACCAGGGAGATACCCGCCACACTGGAGGAATTTATTTCAGTATCTACCCGCATCGACCTCCGTTTTCACGAGCGGAGGTTGGAGCGGACCCAGTGTAGGCAGAGGTTTCGGCTGGCTCCTACCTTCGCCAGACCTCTTGAATCTCCTGTCTTGGCGTCAGATTCCCATGAGGCCATGGAGGTTTCTCGAGCGGGACCTAAGTCTCAGGCCGCTCGAGTACCCGTGGTTTGTAAAAACTGTCATCAACTTGGACATTACGCCAATAAATGTCCGCGGCGGTTGGGAAGACGATCGCGTCTAGTAACCATTGGGGGAGGTTCACTAGACACAGCAGCATTTTCCTCCAAACTGTCCTTTAAAGGGACAATCCTGTTAGGCTCCTCCACTCTAACAGTCGAGCTTTGTGTGGATTCAGGAGCAGAGGGAAACTTCATGTCCTCTGCTTTTGCTCTACGCCATGCTATACCACTAGTCATGCTCGCCAAACCAGTTACAGTTAGAGTTGTGAATGGGGCGACACTTCCACTGCAGATCACACACCAGACAGTTCCGTTCACGCTGTCCATGTCCCCTTCCCACCAGGAGATTATTTCCCTTCTTGTTCTTCCCGAGGGAATGGATGAGATTTTGCTGGGAATACCCTGGCTCCGTTTCCACTCTCCATATATTGAGTGGTCCTCAGGGAGAATATTGGGTTGGAGTAAGTCTTGTATGGGCAGGTGTGTGAGTGAGTGTCTACAGGTTTCTACTACTGAGGTACCCGCAGACCTTTCATCTCTTCCTAGGTGCTATCGGTGCTATGCAGACGTATTCTCTAAGAAGGCTGCTGAGACCCAATCACCACCAATCTAACCCAAGAAGAGGTGCGAAACCGGCTAAATAAGATTAAAATAGATAAATCTCCGGGTCCGGATGGCATACACCCACGAGTACTAAGAGAACTAAGTAATGTAATAGATAAACCATTATTTCTTATTTTTAGGGACTCTATAGCGACAGGGTCTGTTCCGCAGGATTGGCGCATAGCAAATGTGGTGCCAATATTCAAAAAGGGCTCTAAAAGTGAACCTGGAAATTATAGGCCAGTAAGTCTAACCTCTATTGTTGGTAAAATATTTGAAGGGTTTCTGAGGGATGTTATTCTGGATTATCTCAATGAGAATAACTGTTTAACTCCATATCAGCATGGGTTTATGAGAAATCGCTCCTGTCAAACCAATCTAATCAGTTTTTATGAAGAGGTAAGCTATAGGCTGGACCACGGTGAGTCATTGGACGTGGTATATCTCGATTTTTCCAAAGCGTTTGATACCGTGCCGCACAAGAGGTTGGTACACAAAATGAGAATGCTTGGTCTGGGGGAAATTGTGTGTAAATGGGTTAGTAACTGGCTTAGTGATAGAAAGCAGAGGGTGGTTATAAATGGTATAGTCTCTAACTGGGTCGCTGTGACCAGTGGGGTACCGCAGGGGTCAGTATTGGGACCTGTTGTCTTCAACATATTCATTAATGATCTGGTAGAAGGTTTACACAGTAAAATATCGATATTTGCAGATGATACAAAACTATGTAAAGCAGTTAATACAAGAGAAGATAGTATTCTGCTACAGATGGATCTGGATAAGTTGGAAACTTGGGCTGAAAGGTGGCAGATGAGGTTTAACAATGATAAATGTAAGGTTATACACATGGGAAGAAGGAATCAATGTCACCATTACACACTGAATGGGAAACCACTGGGTAAATCTGACAGGGAGAAGGACTTGGGGATCCTAGTTAATGATAAACTTACCTGGAGCAGCCAGTGCCAGGCAGCAGCTGCCAAGGCAAACAGGATCATGGGGTGCATTAAAAGAGGTCTGGATACACATGATGAGAGCATTATACTGCCTCTGTACAAATCCCTAGTTAGACCGCACATGGAGTACTGTGTCCAGTTTTGGGCACCGGTGCTCAGGAAGGATATAATGGAACTAGAGAGAGTACAAAGGAGGGCAACAAAATTAATAAAGGGGATGGGAGAACTACAATACCCAGATAGATTAGCGAAATTAGGATTATTTAGTCTAGAAAAAAGACGACTGAGGGGCGATCTAATAACCATGTATAAGTATATAAGGGGACAATACAAATATCTCGCTGAGGATCTGTTTATACCAAGGAAGGTGACGGGCACAAGGGGGCATTCTTTGCGTCTGGAGGAGAGAAGGTTTTTCCACCAACATAGAAGAGGACTCTTTACTGATAGGGCAGTGAGAATCTGGAATTGCTTGCCTGAGGAGGTGGTGATGGCGAACTCAGTCGAGGGGTTCAAGAGAGGCCTGGATGTCTTCCTGGAGCAGAACAATATTGTATCATACAATTAGGTTCTGTAGAAGGACGTAGATCTGGGGATTTATTATGATGGAATATAGGCTGAACTGGATGGACAAATGTCTTTTTTCGGCCTTACTAACTATGTTACTATGTTACTATGTTACCCTACTGCCTCATCGCCCCTACGACTGTCCTATAGACCTCCTGCCTGGAGCTGAACCTCCTCGGGGAAGAGTATATTCCCTCTCTCTCCCAGAGACGGAGGCTATGTCTCAATACATTCAGGAGAATTTGGCAAGAGGGTTTATAAGGAAGTCGGTGTCTCCGGCAGGGGCGGGATTCTTCTTCGTACAGAAGAAGAACGGGGAGTTACGTCCTTGCATCGATTACAGGGGTCTCAATGCTATCACCATTAAAAATAAATACCCGTTGTCCCTGATATCGGAGCTCTTTGACAGGCTAAGGGGAGCTAAGATATTCACCAAATTAGATCTGCGGGGTGCCTATAATCTGATTCGTATCCGTGAGGGGGACGAATGGAAAACGGCTTTCAATACCAGGGATGGGCACTATGAGTACCTGGTGATGCCCTTCGGGCTCTGTAATGCCCCAGCCGTTTTTCAGGACTTTGTCAACGATATCTTCCGGGATATGCTTTCCACCTCGGTTGTAGTCTATCTGGATGATATTCTCATCTTCTCTCCAGATATTGACTCCCACCGGAGAGATGTTGCCAGAGTCTTCGAACTCCTACGGGCGAATTCCTTATATGCAAAGTTGGAGAAGTGTGTGTTTGAGCAGGAGTCCTTACCTTTCCTGGGCTATATCATCTCGGCCCAGGGATTGGCTATGGATCCTGCCAAACTACAGGCAATGATGGACTGGCAGGAACCCCATTCTCTTAAAGCGGTGCAGCGCTTTATGGGGTTCATAAATTACTATCGCCAGTTCATCCCCCACTTCTCAACTTTGGTAGCTCCCTTGGTATCCCTCACCAAGAAGGGAGCGAATCCCAAATTGTGGTCCGAAGGGGTCTCCAAGGCCTTCGCTTCTATAAAGTCCCATTTTGCTAGCGCTCCCATCTTACATCGTCCCGATGTAGATAAGCCATTCCTTATGGAGGTGGATGCCTCATCCGTTGGTGCTGGAGCAGTCCTCTATCAAAAGGATGCTCAAGGTCGGAAGCACCCATGCTTCTTCTTCTCAAAGACCTTCACACCAGCGGAGAGAAATTACTCCATCGGGGATAGGGAGTTGCTGGCAATGAAGTTGGCCTTTTCGGAGTGGAGACATCTCTTGGAGGGTGCTCGGTTCCCATTCCAAGTCTTCACGGACCACAAGAATTTGGTCTATTTGCAGACAGCCCAGCGGCTGAATTCTCGTCAGGCCAGATGGTCCTTGTTTTTCTCCCGGTTCCACTTTACTCTACATTATCTCGCCGGGGAGAAGAACATTCGTGCTGACGCTCTCTCTCGCTCCCTTGTGTCAACTGAGGAGGAGGAGGACGAGCCTCGGCTCATTGTCCCTTCGGAGAGTCTGAGAACCGTAGCTCCGGTTTCGCTTGAGTCTGTGCCTCCGGGCAAGACTTTTGTTCCCATCAATTTGCGACCGGAGGTTCTCTCCTGGGCTCATTCGTCCAGAGTGGGTGGACACTTTGGGGCAAAGAGGACATCAGAGTTGCTGGCGAGAATGTACTGGTGGCCACATATGGTTCGTGACGTCGGAGACTACGTTCGGGCATGTGTCTCTTGTGCCAAGAATAAGTCTCTCCGTCAACGGCCAGCTGGGTTGTTATACCCTCTGCCGGTGGCAGACAGGCCCTGGGAGATGGTCGGGATGGACTTTGTGGTGGGTCTGCCCAAGTCTCGTGGCTGTACCATTATTTGGGTAATCACCGACCATTTTTCTAAAATGGTGCATTTGGTGTTGCTTCCTCGGCTACCTTCTGCACGGGCCTTGGCAGCGTTGTTTATTAAACACATCTTCCGTCTTCACAGTATGCCAGACAAAATTGTCAGTGATCGGGGTCCCCAGTTTGCGTCTCGGTTCTGGAGAGAGCTTTGTCATCTTCTCACTATTGAGTTAAATCTCTCTTCGGCATATCATCCCGAGACGAATGGGTTGGTGGAGAGAGCCAACCAGACCTTGGTCACATATCTGCGACATTTTGTCTCTGCTAAGCAAGATGACTGGGCATCTTTGCTACCGTGGGCGGAGTTTGCTCTTAACAATGCTGTAGCTGACTCCACTGGACAGACCCCATTCCCCCTTAACCATGGTCAGCATCCGCGGGTACCTGTGCCCATGCCCATGTCTTCCGCCGATTCCAGGGTGGAAGACTGGGCTGTGGAGGCACGGGACTTTTGGGATCGCACTCAGGATGCCATTCGGGCTTCCAAGGAGAGAATGAGGTCCTCCGCCGACGCACATCGGCGCCCCGCTCCAACTTTTGCTCCTGGCGATTTGGTGTGGCTCTCCACCCGTAACATCAGGCTGCGAGTTGAGTCTACCAAGTTTGCACCTCGCTACTTAGGTCCTTTTAAGGTCCTCGAACAGGTTAATCCTGTGGTTTACCGTCTGGCCCTTCCTCCACACCTTGGTATCACCGACACCTTTCATGTGTCCCTCCTTAAGCCCGTCTACATGTCCCGGTTTTCTGAGTCTTCTACTGGGACGTCGGGTTCGTCTACGGACAATTACGAGGTGAACGCTATCTTAGGGCTCAAGGTGGTTCGTGGCAAAAAATTTTATTTGGTGGACTGGAGGGGTTACGGTCCTGAGGATAGATCCTGGGAGCCTGCTGAGCACATCAGGGCTCCGCAGCTCATTGCTGCCTTCGAACGTAGCGAGGCCCAAGGAGGTGGGGGCCCTAGGAGGGGGGTAATGTTAGGGGTCGAGTTCCCACTTCTGCACAGGGGGAATCTCGAGCCACCTCCGCTGCGGTCTCCCATTCTTATCCAGCCGCAGTGGAGTCTGCTCAGCAAAGACGTCGGTCCCAGCGTCTTGCTCATTCTCACTCTGTTCTGAGAGTTACTGCTGTTTCTCCAGTCTCTGCCATTAAAGCCAGTACTGGTCAGCAGCGAGCGGACTTCTCTGGGACTAAGTCCTTGTCTGCGCATACTGAGCATGCCCAGGGTAAGATCTCCCGTTGGAGATCGAGGGTCATGTGCTCAGGCTCTGCGGCACATTCCATTGGTCCTCTTGAGAGGTCTTGGAAGGGCAAAAGTCCTGTGGCCACTTCCTGTGCTGCAACTATATAAACTGCGCGTGACCGCACGGCCATGCACTAGTATTGTCTTGTAAATATGTGTGTGTGTTGTGAGTGAAAGTCGCTCTTTAAATAACCCTCCCTATTGAATGTCTGTTCGCGGAAGGTGTATGTTTGCTATCTAGCGCCCGACTTGTCCAACAGCACGAAACACACATTGCAGCGTCCTCTTGCTCTGTCCGGCTATACGGCGCCGTGCGCTTGCCTTGCGCTTTCCATACCCAAGCCAGTGTGGTTGGTGACGTCCGTCAGTGCGGCATTGCTCGCACTCCTGTGCATTTATATATTTATTCTTAGTTTCCTTACACACCCAGTTGTGGTGTAGTGCCAGCGAGGGTCTAATCGGACTTCAATCCCAGTTGGGGTTAAGTACGCTGACTGCTCGCTCGCGCTTTAGGTGCGGTGCCGCGATCCTGTGACGCAGCAGGATTGCTCCCTTCACGCTGGGTGAGGTTGAATCCACGTGTATATACTTTAGTGTACCGCCATATAGTCTGCTATTTACTAGCAGCAGGGTTTCTCCTGCACGGTGGGCCCCGGACTGCGAACGCATCTATAACATCTTTCTTGGTGCGTTCCGCCAGTCCTAACACAGTGGGAGATAAATATTGGCCTCTGGGCTTGTGTGCCACTCCTGACTCCTGTGTGTGCCATCTCTCACTCAGTGGGCGATAGAAAGCCTATTTATTTTCTTGGTTGATTTGGTTTCTAAATTCTACCTGAAAAAAATCAAAAAATCAATCAGTGGGAGATAAATATTGGCCTCTGGGCTTGTGTGCCACTCCTGACTCCTGTGTGTGCCATCTCTCACTCAGTGGGCCATAGAAAGCTTATTTTTTTTTTTTGGTTTCTAAATTCTCCCTGAAAAAAACTTTTTATTTCATTTGGTTTCTAAATTCTTCCTGAAAAAATCATTTTATTTCATTTTGTTTCTAAAGTCTCCCTGAAAAAAAAAATCAGTGGGAGATTAATATTGCCCTTTCTGCTTGTGTGCCAGTCTTGACTCCTGGGTGTGCCATCTCTCTCTCTCAAATAGTGGGCCATAGAAAGCCTTTTTTTTTTTGGTTGATTTGGTTTCTAAATTCTACCTGTAAAAATCAATAAATCAATCAGTGGGAGATAAATATTGGCCTCTGGGCTTGTGTGCCACTCCTGACTCCTGTGTGTGCCATCTCTCACTCAGTGGGCCATAGAAAGTCAATTTTTTTTTTAATTTGGTTTCTAAATTCTCCCTGAAAAAATCATTTTATTTTATTTGGTTTCTAAATTCTTCCTGAAAAAATCATTTTATTTTATTTTGTTTCTAAAGTCTCCCTAAAAAAAAAATCAGTGGGAGATTAATATTGCCCTTTTTGCTTGTGTGCCAGTCTTGACTCCTGGGTGTGCCATCTCTCTCTCTCAAATAGTGGGCACTGGGCCATAGAAAGGCTATTTTTTTTTATTTGGTTTCTAAATTCTCCCTGAAGAAATCATTTTATTTTATTTGGTTTCTAAATTCTTCCTGAAAAAATCATTTTATTTTATTTTGTTTCTAAATTCTCCCTGAAAAAAAAAAAAATGGGAGATTAATATTGACATTTGTGCTTGAGTGACAGTCCTGCGTGTGTGGCATCTCTCTGATTTAGTGCACAGAAAACAGAGTGTGTAACATTGTGCCTGATTTTCCTTGCAGTCTCACCAACCTGTAAAGGGATATCGAAATCATACTGAAGTTATAGCTCACCGTGTAAGTTGTTTGACAGCAACAAATAAAGTTACTTTGGTTAAGTTTTTAAAACAATGAGGAAGTCTGGTGGAAGAGGTCGTGGCCGTGGGCGTTTATTGTCAGCTGGTAATGATGGCAGTGGTAGTGGAGCATCAGGTGGTCGTGGGAAAAAAATATTCCACCTAAGTCTGGAGCTGTGGAGCCAAGTTCGTCGTCTGGCTACACAAGGCCTCGAACGCTCTCTTTTCTGGGAGTAGGAAAACCGCTTTTAAAGCCGGAGCAGCAACAGCAAGTTTTGGCTTACCTTGCTGACTCAGCCTCTAGCTCTTTTGCCTCCTCTTCTGAAACTGGTAAATGTAAAAGCAGCGCGTCGTTTGTGGATGTTCACGGTCAGGGACAAGTTGCTTCCTTGTCCTCTTCAGCAAAAACAACAACAAGAGAGAAGGATGCAGCAGGCGACACAACGGGTTACTCCATAGAGCTCTTTACACATACCGTCCCTGGCTTAGAAAGTGAAACAGTTAACAGGCCATGCCCATTACAAGTAGATTCTGACATGGAGTGCACTGATGCACAGCCACAGCCAGACTACTATGCTGGTCCTTTGACTCAGACCACAACATTGCCCTCTCAGGGTACTGATCCACAATCAGACCCTGATGTGACTATGTTGCCCCGTCACGAACGCTATACCACCGACCGACACGGTGACACAGAAGAAGTTGCACACGAGCTAGAAGAGGAGGTTATAGATGACCCAGTTGTTGACCCTGATTGGCAGCCATTGGGGGAACAGGGTGCAGGCGGCAGTAGTTCTGAAGCGGAGGTGGAGGAGGGGCCGCAGCAGGCATCAACATCGCAACAGGTTCCATCTGCCGGGCCCGTATCTGGACCAAAACGCGTGGCAAAGCCAAAACCTGTTGGAGGACAGCGTGGCCATCCGGTTAAAGCTCAGTCTGCAATGCCTGAAAAGGGATCCGATGCTAGGAAGAGTGCAGTCTGGCATTTTTTGAAACAACATCCAATTGATCAGCGCAAAGTCATCTGTCAAAAATGTTCAACTAGCTTAAGCAGAGGTCAGAATCTGAAAAGTCTCAATACAAGTTGCATGCATAGATATTTAACCACCATGCATTTGCAAGCCTGGACTAACTACCAAACGTCCCTTAAGGTTGTAGCACCCTCGGCCAATGAAGCTAGTCAGCAACGCAACATCCCTTCCGTCACTGTAAGGCCACCATTTTCCGCACCACCGGCAGTATCTGTGCAGGTTTCTTTGCCAGCCCAAAGCAGTCAGGGTCAGGGAATCACCAGTTTTGTAGGAGGAAATACTGCATCTAGGGCACCGGCGGAAACAATACCGTCTCCAACCGTCTCTCAGTCTGCCATGTCCACCGGCACACCCGCTAGTTCCACGATCTCCAGCTCTCCAGTCCAGCTCACCCTACATGAGACTCTGGTTAGAAAAAGGAAGTACTTATCCTCGCATCCGCGTACACAGGGTTTGAACGCCCACATAGCTAGACTAATCTTGTTAGAGATGATGCCGTACCGGTTAGTTGAAAGCGAAGCTTTCAAAGCCCTGATGGAGTACGCTGAACCACGCTACGAGCTACCCAGTCGACACTTTTTTTCGAGAAAAGCCATCCCAGCCCTGCACTAGCATGTTAAACAGCGCATCGTCCATGCACTCAGGCAATCTGAGAGTACAAAGGTGCACCTGACTACAGATGCATGGACCAGTAGGCTTGGCCAGGGACGTTACGTGTCCATCACGGCACACTGGGTGAATGTGGTGGATGCAGGGTCCACAGGGGACATCAATTTCGGGACAGTTGTGCCTAGCCCACGGTCTAGGAAACAGTTGGCTGTAGGCGTTTGCACCCCCTCCTCCTCGTCCTCCTGCAGAAGCGAGAGCTCTTCCACAGACCGCAGTCGCCCAACCACTCCATCGGCAGCTGTCACTGTTGCACACCAGTTGTCCCATTATGGGCCAGCTACTGGCAAGCGTCAGCAGGCTGTATTGGCTATGAAGTGTTTGGGCGACAACAGACACACCGCGGAAGTTCTGTCCGAGTTCTTGCAGCAAGAAACGCAGTCGTGGCTGGGCACAGTAGATCATGAGGCAGGCAAGGTAGTGAGAGATAACGGAAGGAATTTCATGGCTGCCATCTCCCTTTCCCAACTGAAACACATTCCTTGCCTGGCTCACACCTTAAACCTGGTGGTGCAGTGCTTATTGAAAACTTATCCTGGGTTCTCCGACCTGCTCCTCAAAGTGCGTGGACTTTGCTCACATATCCGCCGTTCGCCTGTACACTCCAGCCGTATGCAGACCTATCAGCGGTCTTTGAACCTTCCCCAGCATCGCCTAATCATAGACGTTGCAACAAGGTGGAACTCAACACTGCACATGCATCAGAGACTGTGCGAACAGAGGCGGGCTGTTATGTTTTTGTGGGAGGATACACATACACGGGCAGGCAGTAGGATGGCAGACATGGAGTTGTCAGGTGTGCAGTGGTCGTAGATACAAGACGTGTCAAGTCCTTCAGTGTTTTGAGGAATGCACACGGCTGGTTAGTGCAGACAACGCCATAATAAGCATGAGCATCCCCCTAATGTGTCTGCTGATGCAAAGTTTGACGCACATAAACGATCAGGCGTCTGCACGAGAGGAAGAGGAAAGCATTGATGACAGTCAGCCATTGTCTGGTCAGGGCAGTGTACAGGACGAGGTAGCGGGCGAAGAGGAGGTGGAGGACGAGGAGGATGATGGGGATGAGTATATTTTTAATGAGTAAGCTTTCCCGGGGGCACTGGAAATTGGTTGCGTGGCAAGGCCGGGTTCTGGTTTTTTGAGGGACACAAGTGACGTAGATTTGCCTGAAACTGCCCCTCAACCAATCACAACCGCAGATTTGACAACTGGAACTTTGGCCCACATGGCGGATTATGCCTTACGTATCCTCAAAAGGGACACACGCATTACTAAAATGATGAACAATGACGATTACTGGTTGGCCTGCCTCCTTGATCCTCGCTATAAAGGCAAATTGCAAAATATTATCCCACATGAGAACTTGGAACTAATATTAGCAACCAAACAATCAACTCTTGTTGACCGTTTGCTTCAGGCATTCCCAGCACACAGGGCCCGTGATCGTTCTCACACGAGCTCCAGGGGGCAGCAGACCAGGAGTGTTAGGGGTGCACACATCAGAAGTGGCGTTGGACAGAGGGGTTTTCTGACCAGGTTGTGGAGTGATTTTGCTATGACCGCAGACAGGACAGGTACTGCTGCATCAATTGAAAGTGACAGGAGACAACATTTGTCCAGTATGGTTACAAACTATTTTTCATCCCTTATCGATGTTCTCCCTCAACCGTCATTCCCATTTGATTACTGGGCATCCAAATTAGACACCTGGCCAGAATTGGCAGAATATGCATTGCAGGAGCTTGCTTGCCCGGCAGCTAGTCTCCTATCAGAAAGAGTATTCAGTGCTGCAGGTTCAATATTAACCGAAAAAAGGACTCGTCTGGCTACCCAAAATGTTGATGATCTAACATTCATTAAAATGAACAACAACTGGATTTCGAATTCTTTTGCCCCACCTTGCCCGGCCGACACCTAGCTTTCCTATGAAAAGCTCTTGCCTGTGGACTACTGTGAATTACTTTTCTAATGTCTTAATTTGCTGCAGCTGATTGTCCAGCATACGACATGTTTACACCTCCCTAAATGGCCAAACTCCCCACACGGGGCCGTGGTATCGCGACTTGGCGCAAGCACCCGTGAGAGTGCTGTTTGTCTGAAGAGGTGGGTGTGCCCGCTTTTGGTCGACAGCACTGCCACTGGGTCCCTCATAGTACAATAAAGTGTCTCTGGCGGTGGTGGTGTGCACCCAACGTCAGACACACTGTTATAACATGAGGGGCCCTGGGCCTGTACCGCCGGCCACAAGAGAGTTCACCCACCCCCAGGTCAAACATTGCTCTACCACTTCCACAGTTATCTCTCACACTTCCACCAATGTTTAGTCTATGCGCTGACATCCTTCCATTCCTGCCACTGACAATACCATTGTGTTGACATGGATGATGGTACTTAACATAGTCAGGTGCAGTGTCCTCTATTTACCAAAGTAAATACTTTGCGCCAAATTAGTAGGTCTGAAACTACGCAGAGGATCCCACCCCTGTACCTAATGATTGCACCCTTTAGTGTTTTCGTTTTGTTTTAATGCGAGACATTCACATTTATTTATTGTTTTGGACTACTAACTGGCAGACACTCATTACAATCGACCTTCGCTGACCAGACCACTGCTGCCCGTGTACCCCTTGGAACCAATTTTAAATTGCCTACAGCCAGCCCAATTTTATTATGTTAGGCCTTCGAAGCCTGTCTGCGGTCCCTCCTTCCACTAGGCCTCCACTGACCTGTCTACTGCTGCCCGTGTACCCCTGGAACCAATTATAAAGTGCCTACAGCCAGTCCAATTTTATTATCTTAGGCCTTCGAAGCCTGTCTGCGGTCCCTCCTTCCACTAGGCCTCCACTGACCATACCACTGCTGCCCGTGTACCCCTGGAACCAATTTTAAATTGCCTACAGCCAGCCCAATTTATTATGTTAGGCCTTCGAAGCCTGTCTGCGGTCCCTCCTTCCACTAGGCCTCCACTGACCAGACCACTGCTGCCCGTGTACCCCTGGAACCAACTTAAAATTGCCTACAGCCAGCCCAATTTTTTTATGTTAGGCCTTTGAAGCCTGTCTGCGGTCCTTCCTTCCACTAGGCCTACACTGACCAGACCACTGCTGCCCGTGTACCCCTGGAACCTATTTAAAAGTGCCTACAGCCCAATTTTTTTTTATGTTAGGCCTTCGAAGCCTGTCTGCGGTCCCTCCTTCCACTAGGCCTCCACTGACCAGACCACTGCTGCCCATGTACCCCTGGAACCAATTATAAAGTGCCTACAGCCATATGTTATTATGTTAGGCCTTAGAAGCCTGTCTGCGGCCCGTTCTTTCTATTACTCCTACACTGACCAGACCACTGCTGCCCGTGTACCCCTGGAACCTATTTAAAAGTGCCTACAGCCCAATTTTTTTTTATGTTAGGCCTTCGAAGCCTGTCTGCGGTCCCTCCTTCCACTAGGCCTCCACTGACCAGACCACTGCTGCCCGTGTACCCCTAGAACCAATTATAAAGTGCCTACAGCCAGTCCAATTTTATTATGTTAGGCCTTCGAAGCCTGTCTGCGGTCCCTCCTTCCACTAGGCCTCCACTGACCAGACCACTGCTGCCCGTGTACCCCTGGAACCAACTTAAAATTGCCTACAGCCAGCCCAATTTTTTTATGTTAGGCCTTTGAAGCCTGTCTGCGGTCCTTCCTTCCACTAGGCCTACACTGACCAGACCACTGCTGCCCGTGTACCCCTGGAACCTATTTAAAAGTGCCTACAGCCCAATTTTTTTTTATGTTAGGCCTTCGAAGCCTGTCTGCGGTCCCTCCTTCCACTAGGCCTCCACTGACCAGACCACTGCTGCCCATGTACCCCTGGAACCAATTATAAAGTGCCTACAGCCATATGTTATTATGTTAGGCCTTAGAAGCCTGTCTGCGGCCCGTTCTTTCTATTACTCCTACACTGACCAGACCACTGCTGCCCGTGTACCCCTGGAACCTATTTAAAAGTGCCTACAGCCCAATTTTTTTTTATGTTAGGCCTTCGAAGCCTGTCTGCGGTCCCTCCTTCCACTAGGCCTCCACTGACCAGACCACTGCTGCCCGTGTACCCCTAGAACCAATTATAAAGTGCCTACAGCCAGTCCAATTTTATTATGTTAGGCCTTCGAAGCCTGTCTGCGGTCCGTTCTTTCTACTACTCCTCCACTGACCAGACCACTGCTGCCCGTGTACCCCTGGAACCTATTTAAAAGTGCCTACAGCCCAATTTTATTATGTTAGGCCTTAGAAGCCTGTCTGCGGCCCGTTCTTTCTACTACTCCTCCACTGACCAGACCACTGCTGCCCGTGTACCCCTGAAACCTATTTTTAATTGCATAGAGCATCTTTTTTTTAATAGTAGGCGTACAAAGTCTGTCTGCGGTCCACTATTGAAATTGTCCTCCACTGCCCAGAGCAATGCTGCCTGTGTACCCCTGTAACCTTTTTCAAACTGCAGTGAGCCACATTTTTGGTTTAAGGCCTACTACCTGTGTCTGTCTGCGCCACTCAATACAGCTGTCTTCCTTTGAAAAAAGCAGAGCGTCAATAGTCTTGTTTTCAGCCTCTAGGAATTGTAAAACTGCATTGGGGCTACTACTTCGGTAGGGCCTACTAACGGTGTCTGCCGCTCCAAGGTGTTCTCCAGGTTGCCTCTCCATAGCTTTGATCTTCTAGCTCTCATTCAGTAGTTGTTGAAACAACACTGCATTAGGCCTACAAGTTGGGTCTGGGTTGTAGAGACGGTGTCTACAATTTTGGTAGGGCCTACTAACAATGTCTGCCGCCCCAAGGTGTGCCCCAGGTTTCGTCCACATTGCTTCGATCTTCCTACTCTCGTTTAGTAGTTGTTGCAAACTACACTGCATTAGGCCTACAAATTTGGTATGGGGTGTAGAGAGACAGTGCGTTACACTCCAAGGTGTTCCCCATGTTTCGTCCACATTGCTTCGATCTTCCTACTCTCGTTTAGTAGTTGGTGAAAACTACACTGCATTAGGCCTACAAATTTGGTATGGGGTGTAGAGAGACGGTGTGTTACACTCCAAGGTGTTCCCCATGTTTCGTCCACATTGCTTCGATCTTCCTACTCTCGTTTAGTAGTTGGTGAAAACTACACTGCATTAGGCCTACAAATTGGGTATGGGGTGTAGAGACGGTGTCTTCCGCTCCAAGGTGTTCTCCAGGTTGCCTTTCCTAAGCTTCTATCTTCAGGCTCTTGTTAAATAGTGCTTAAATGGAACAACTGCATTTGGCGTACTAGTTGGTTTGGGGCCTACTAACAGTGTCTGCCGCTCCTTGCTGTTCTCCTGGTTTCCTGTCCTGAAATTCCATTTTCAGGCTCTCGTTAAGTAGTTGTTAATGTTAGACTGCATTTGGCCTACTAGTTGGGTTGGGGCCTACTATCGGTGTCTGCCACTCCTTGCTGTTCTCCTCCACTGAACAAAGCTGTGCCGCCTGTTTACTACTGTTGCCAATTTTGAACTGCATTTCGACTAATTACTGATTTGGGCCTACTCTCTGTGTCAGCCTCTCATTCCAGTTGTCCTCCACTGCAATGCCCCCTGATTAGTCCTGTGTTACCAATTTTGAACTGCATTTAGCCCACTTTATTCTTTGGGCCTATATCTGTGTTTCCTCCTCATCCTGCCCATTGCCCAGCCAGTGATAGATGAGTCTGCTGGTACATTGACCCATAATGCAACATTTCCCGTGCACGCTACACTGCAAGATTGTGACCCTGCTGAAAGTCAGGTCCCCCTTCCCGCATACCATACCACCTTACACGGGGACAAAGAGGAAGGTGCAGATGAAAGTGCAGGTTCCTTCATCAGGTGGGGGGAGGAATACTAGTTGGCGAAGTCACTGTCACAGGGCCTCTCATAGTACGCAAAAGTGTTGCTGCCGGTGGGAGGTGCCCCCGCCGTGCAAACACACCGCTGTACTTTGAGGGGCCCTGTGCCAGTGCCAATGCCAACGAGTAGCCCCCCCCTGCTTGCTCAGGATCACAGCACTTGCAAAGTTGAAATACTTACCTCTCCCTGCTCCACTGCCGTGACGTGGTCCAGATTTACTGGGCCCACTAATTACTTGAACCAGCCCTACCCCCGACAACTTTAGCCAAATGACCCCCAATTTCAAATGCCTTCCAATTATTATAAGCTAAATTATGATTGACAAGCTTCTGTAACAAGAATGGATGTTTTTGCCTTTAAAATGGGCACTGTAGGTGTTTTCCTGGCCTCCACTCACTGCCGACTATGCTCCCCCATTGACTTGCATTGGGTTTCGTGTTTCGGTCGATACCCGACTTTTCGCGATAATCGGCCGATTCCACTCGACTCGACTTAAGATAGTCGGGTTTCGCGAAACACGGCTCGACTCCAAAAAGGTCAAGGTCGCTCAACCCTACTTGTGGAGAGATCTAAAAATGGCAGTTTGGAGAAGGCACCCTTCAAATATCAGGGACCTGGAGCAGTTTGCCAAAGAAGAATGGTCTAAAATTCCAGCAGAGCATTGTAAGAAACTCATTGATGGTTACCGGAAGCGGTTGGTCGCAGTTATTTTAGCTAAAGATTGTGCAACCAAGTATTAGGCTGAGGATGCCAATACTTTTGTCTGGCCCATTTTTGGAGTTTTGTGTGAAATGATCAATGTTTTGCTTTTTGCTTCATTCTCTTTTGTGTTTTTTCATTTAAGACAAATTGAATGAAGATAATACCAAATAATTTGTGTTTGCAATCATTTTCAGGAAGAAAATAAGTATTATCTGACAGAATTGCACGGGTGTCAATACTTTTGGCCATGACTGTATGTAGTGATATCTTTGTACTCTCATACAGTGATAGTAGGTAGGTAGGAAACATCTCAAACTATCACGGCATGACAACACGATACAGAAAGAAGAAACTAAGGAACCAAATGTGAAGAGTGTGCTAAATCTCTCCTCTCAATCACTCACAGATGATCAGATTCAGGTCCTGTCCCTGGGATTGAACTTTGTACCAAACTTATATTTTGATCTTTTTCTACAATCATAGACATTAATAAATTTGAACGAAATTTGACAGTTAAAAAACATTTTTATAACGATGAGGCTGATTCGCAATTAAGAACAGAAATGTATAATGTCAATGAATATCACAAATTAAATTTTGAAGAACAAATGGTGCTACCCAATCTGCAAGATTTACAAACCCCTAATGAAAATGATATTGTAATCAATCAATCCCAATTTTTGGATGTAAAAAATCCATATTTTTACCCTATTTACAGTAGGGTTGAATGTATGCACAAATTTCAAGAAACCACAGAATGGGAATTGAAAAAATTGGATAGTAAACTTAGCGAAAGTAAAAATAATAATAAGAAAGAGAATCTATCCTATAAGCAAAAAAAAGCATTATCAGAATTAGAAAAAAATTACCAATATCATTATAAAGCGAAGTGATAAAGGCGGTATATGGTAGTCGTTTTAAATACTATAGACTACCTTAACAAAATGTTGGAATTATTATCAGATACTGGAACTTACATAAAACTAAATTGTAATCCAAGCACGGAGTTTGAAATCAAAATCAATAAAATTATTTAGGAGGGCTTAGCTTTGGGAGTGCTAAGCAAAAAACAGGCAGATTTTTTAATGGCATCGAATCCAGTTTCGCCAATAATTCATGGTTTGCCTAAGACACATTAAAATATAGGCATTCCACCTATGAGACCGATTGTGTCAGGGAACGGCTTCACTAATGAACACCAGTAGTGTATCATTCAGATCATTCGTCAAACTCAATCTGACAGGTGGACACGCCCCTATCAAAGTGTATCAAAGTGTGTAACCCCTCCCCTCCCCTTGTCTGACAGCTGGTAGCCAGCTGTCCCTCCTTGGTTGATTTCCCCTTTTGATATAGTTTGATATAGTTTGATATAGTTTTATATTAGCTTTTGATAGTCCCCCTATTAGATGGCAGTGGTATATAATTATATCCTAGGATCTGTACGATTACATACGGTATTCTGTACAGCGTGTTATGTTCTGTGAAGCAAATGTCCCTCCTTGGGTGTTATGTTCTATGAAGCAAATGTCCCTCCTTGGTTGATTTCCCCTTTTGATATAGTTTGATATAGTTTGATATAGTTTTATATTAGCTTTTTGATAATACCTATTAGATGGCAGTGGTATATAATTATATCCTTTGTGAGCTTGGGGCTGTAACACACCATGGCGTCTTATATATTTTATATCCTAGTCGTGTATTTATTTTTACACGTGGTTTATAACACACCATTCTCATTATATGGTCACATTATGTATGTGGCCATATTACAACACCCGCAAGTAAGCAGCAGTGTGTTTTATTCATGTTTTTATAACACACCATGTTTGATATTGTTAATTTGAACTGTCACATCCCACTCTGACAAAAACAGACGGGCATTTTACACAATCAGGAAAAAAGGAAACAAGTTAGCCGCACTTAGCAAATTAGCCACAAGCATATGTGCAGGGAGATAAAAAAAATAAAAAAAGGAAACCACAAGCATATGTGCAGGAAGATAAAAAATAAATAAATAAAAATAAATAAAAAGGAAACACATTTTAAGTTAGCTAACAGCATAATGCTGACAAATGCATCTTTGCGGAATCTGATAACGACATGCTGAACAAAGGGTTGAGCCTGAAAATCTTGATGTCACAAAATCTGATACGATTCGATCATTATTCTGCAAGTCAGACATGAAATGTTGTAAAACCTTCTTAAATGGAAATATGGTGGAAAGCACGACACATAACTAATATCTGTTCACATGTATTGATATTGGGAGTGCCATCTATCCAGCCCTAGTACTTTTGATATCTCAAAAGGGTGCATGTACTCAATACTGTGCAAAGGGTCTGAATACTTATGGCCGTGTGATATTTCAGTTTTTTTTTTTAATAAATTCGCAAAAAAATTCTACATTGTAAGAAACAAATGTATAACTTTTAGCTTTGACACATTCACATATTATTCCAGCTTTCTTTAATTCTACATTATTTTAGCACATATTAATTTCACAACATTTATATGATATTTATAACACTCATTTTATATGAGTTTTCTAACACATTCTCACTGGGATATTATATATATATTTTGTGTTTTTCATCATTATTTGACACTGTAATTCTCATTTTATATAAAATCTGCATTAAAAAAATCTTCTTGGCTACACCAAAACACGTAAGAAACAAATGTATAACTTTTAGCTCTGCCGCATCCACAGATATTATTCCAGCGTTCTTTAATTCTACATTATTTTATCACATATTAATTTCACAACTTTTATATGATATTTATAACACATTCTCATTTATATGAGATTTATAACACAATATTGTAAAATCATTTATTGGTTCGCGGCCTTACTAGGGATCTCAGGATCCCATGTTTAGTACTGTTATATGTTGCATAATTTTAGCACATTTCCTGTACCACAGTATATTTTTTCATGTGCAGCATTATTAGTCATTTAGGACTTATTTATGTTATCATGTTTTTGCACTTTATTAATATGCGGTCCATATAGGTCAGTGAGATATATATCTGTATGTGTGCCTGTTTTCCCTTTTTCACCTTGTGTACAGGCATTGGCCATATTATAGGCATTGTGGGTATTCGCTTTCTCTTTGTGCCTGCAGGTGTTATCTGAGGGTCATTTGCCCAGAGGTGTTATGGGGGTTTTTGCTTATAATGCATATTTATTTACATGGTTTACTGATAGTACTATACTGCTACTGGCTTATTTTTGTACAAATCCATGCTGTTTGGTGATCCCTTTTTGTATGGCCTCTGCTTTTTCTTGTTTTTTGTGTAAATTTTATTAGTCATTTAGGACTTATTTATGTTATCATGTTTTTGCACTTTATTAATATGCGATCCATATAGGTCAGTGAGATATATATCTGTATGTGTGCCTGTTTTCCCCTTTGCATCTTGTGTACAGGCATTGGCCATATTATAGGCATTGTGGGTATTCGCTTTCTCTTTGTGCCTGTAGGTGTTATCTGAGGGTCATTTGCCAGGAGGTGTTATGGGGTTTTTTGCTTATAATGCATATTTATTTACATGGTTTACTGATAGTACTATTCTGCTACTGGCTTATTTTTGTACAAATCTATGCTGTTTGGTGATCCCCTTTTTGTATGGCCTCTGCTTTTTCTTGTTTTTGTGTAAAATCTCGGGCAGACAGGCACAGCTGTATCTCTACAAGACATGCTGGACACACCAGAGACATTGGAAATTGGATTTATAACGCCGAATTCTGAAAATAACCATTTTATATTGAATGACTAATGATTTCTATAGGCATACTTTACTATGAAATTATGCATAAAAATCTTCTTGGTTAGCCCAAAACCCGTAAGAAACAAACGTATAACTTTTAGCTCCACCACAGCAACATATATTATTCCAGCTTTCTTTAATTCTACATTATTTTAGCACATATTAATGTTACAGTTGCCTGTGCTGTCTATAATTTTGACTCCTTTTTATTCAAAGACATCTAACATATGCAGGCTTTTAAAGCTTTTTTACATTTCTATTGGTGTTACATTTCTATTGGTGTTACTTTTGCACGTGTATTACTGGCTTCTTTAAAAAATATGAATATTATTTAGTTTACTTATGTTGCAGTATTTTATTTTCCGGGTGTTACTTTTGCACATGTATTACTGGCCTCTTTAAAAAATATTAATATTATTTAGTTTACTTATGTTACAGTATTTTATTTTCCGGGTGTTACTTTTGCACATGTATTACTGGCTTCTTCAACAGTTATGATCCATACCTTTTCTATATAAATATGGGTAAATGAATACACCATTATAGAACCATTTCGAATCCATGTTTTGTTGAAAATAACTGGGCATACATAAGAAACCGTGCAATATATCTTTATAGAAATAACACGTCTGCACCCACGGGCGCTTCTCAGCCACCCCTGCCTCCTGTCACTGCGAAATAATGCAAAAATACATCTGTGTGCGGATGGCGGCATCAACATCTTGCTATTATAAGTTTATGGTTCTGTAAAGAACACACAACACATACAGAACACACACACACAACACACAACAAGCACATTTTGACATGGTCATCATCCCACGAAGAACGACCTGTGTAAGGTGCATGTACAGCAACTTTCTGTTTTTTACTTACACGGCGACGGGATACTGAGCATTTCTTTAGAGGTAATACAGGGGCAAAAACGCTAGAAGAGCCTGCAAGAGCAGTATCTGCAGATTGCACAGTCTGACACACCGGTATATTGAGGGGATCTATGGGTGACCACATACCCTCGGAGAGCTGTTCAATTTCTCTGTTTTCAGGAGTAACTTGTGGTATGGCGATTGCGCTATTGGCTTCCCGAGTTATGCAGGGACTAGCGTTCTGCGATGCACATCTCTCTCTTGAAACGTTCGTATATTTCTGATGTGGAATCTTGGGGCTTGGATTCCCGGGTTGCTTTGGTGCCGCGTAGCGTGCATCACGATCCACAACACAGATGGGCGAAAGAGATGTTGTTCTCTCCGCCGTATAAGCCAGTAGCAGAATAGTACTATCAGTAAACCATGTAAATAAATATGCATTATAAGCAAAAACCCCCATAACACCTCCTGGCAAATGACCCTCAGATAACACCTACAGGCACAAAGAGAAAGCGAATACCCACAATGCCTATAATATGGCCAATGCCTGTACACAAGGTGCAAAGGGGAAAACAGGCACACATACAGATATATATCTCACTGACCTATATGGATCGCATATTAATAAAGTGCAAAAACATGATAACATAAATAAGTCCTAAATGACTAATTAATTTTACACAAAAAACAAGAAAAAGCAGAGGCCATACAAAAAGAGGATCACCAAACAGCATGGATTTGTACAAAAATAAGCCAGTAGCAGTATAGTACTATCAGTAAACCATGTAAATAAATATGCATTATAAGCAAAAAACCCCATAACACCTCTGGGCAAATGACCCTCAGATAAAAACTACAGGCACAAAGAGAAAGTGAATACCCACAATGCCTATAATATGGCCAATGCCTGTACAGAAGGTGAAAAGGGGAAAACAGGCACACATACAGATATATATCTCACTGACCTATATGGACCGCATATTAATAAAGTGCAAAAACATGATAACATAAATAAGTCCTAAATGACTAATTATGCTGCACATGAAAAAAATATACTGTGCTACAGGAAATGTGCTAAAATTATGCAACATATGACAGTACTAAACATGGGATCCTGAGATCCCTAGTAAGGCCGCGAACCAATAAATGATTTTACAATATTGTGTTATAAATCTCATATAAATGAGAATGTGTTATAAATATCATATAAAAGTTGTGAAATTAATATGTGATAAAATAATGTAGAATTAAAGAACGCTGGAATAATATCTGTGGATGCGGCAGAGCTAAAAGTTATACATTTGTTTCTTACGTGTTTTGGTGTAGCCAAGAAGATTTTTTTAATGCAGATTTTATATAAAATGAGAATTACAGTGTCAAATAATGATGAAAAACACAAAATATATATATAATATCCCAGTGAGAATGTGTTAGAAAACTCATATAAAATGAGTGTTATAAATATCATATAAATGTTGTGAAATTAATATGTGCTAAAATAATGTAGAATTAAAGAAAGCTGGAATAATATATGCGAATGTGTCAAAGCTAAAAGTTATACATTTGTTTCTTACAATGTAAAATTTTTTGGCGAATTTATTAAAAAGAAAAACTGAAATATCACACGGCCATAAGTATTCAGACCCTTTGCACAGTATTGAGTACATGCACCCTTTTGAGATATCAAAAATACTAGGGCTGGATAGATGGTACTCCCAATATCAATACATGTGAACAGATATTAGTTATGTGTCGTGCTTTGCACCATATTTCCATTTAAGAAGGTTTTACAACATTTCATGTCTGACTTGCAGAATAATGATCGAATCGTATCAGATTTTGTGACATCAAGATTTTCAGGCTCAACCCTTTGTTCAGCATGTCGTTATCAGATTCCGCAAAGATGCATTTGTCAGCATTATGCTGTTAGCTAACTTAAAATGTGTTTCCTTTTTATTTTTTTTATTTTTATTTTTTTTTATCTTCCTGCACATATGCTTGTGGTTTCCTTTTTTTATTTTTTTATCTCCCTGCACATATGCTTGTGGCTAACTTGCTAAGTGCGGCTAACTTGTTTCCTTTTTTCCTGATTGTGTAAAATGCCGTCTGTTTTTGTCGGAGTGGGATGTGACAGTTCAAATTAACAATATCAAACATGGTGTGTTATAAAAACATGAATAAAACACACTGCTGCTTACTTGCGGGTGTTGTAATATGGCCACATACATAATGTGACCATATAATGAGAATGGTGTGTTATAAACCACGTGTAAAAATAAATACACGACTAGGATATAAAATATATAAGACGCCATGGTGTGTTACAGCCCCAAGCTCACAAAGGATATAATTATATACCACTGCCATCTAATAGGTATTATCAAAAAGCTAATATAAAACTATATCAAACTATATCAAACTATATCAAAAGGGGAAATCAACCAAGGAGGGACATTTGCTTCACAGAACATAACACCCAAGGAGGGACATTTGCTTCACAGAACATAACACGCTGTACAGAATACCGTATGTAATCGTACAGATCCTAGGATATAATTATATACCACTGCCATCTAATAGGGGGACTATCAAAAGCTAATATAAAGCTATATCAAACTATATCAAACTATATCAAAAGGGGAAATCAACCAAGGAGGGACAGCTGGCTACCAGCTGTCAGACAAGGGGAGGGGAGGGGTTACACACTTTGATACACTTTGATAGGGGCGTGTCCACCTGTCAGATTGAGTTTGACGAATGATCTGAATGATACACTACTGCTGGAGACACGCAGTTTGTTTAATTTTTTTTTGGAATTCAAAAGTAAAATTGATTTAAGGCCACGTTCACATGGTCAGAATTTCATATCAGTATTTGTAAGCTAACACCACAAGTGGAACAATCAGAAGAAAAGAATAATAGAAACACATCACCACTTCTGTATTTATCACCCACTCTTGGTTTGGGCTTACAAGTAACATAGTAACATAGTAACATAGTTAGTAAGGCCGAAAAAAGACATTTGTCCATCCAGTTCAGCCTATATTCCATCATAATAAATCCCCAGATCTACGTCCTTCTACAGAACCTAATAATTGTATGATACAATATTGTTCTGCTCCAGGAAGACATCCAGGCCTCTCTTGAACCCCTCGACTGAGTTCGCCATCACCACCTCCTCAGGCAAGCAATTCCAGATTCTCACTGCCCTAACAGTAAAGAATCCTCTTCTATGTTGGTGGAAAAACCTTCTCTCCTCCAGACGCAAAGAATGCCCCCTTGTGCCCGTCACCTTCCTTGGTATAAACAGATCCTCAGCGAGATATTTGTATTGTCCCCTTATATACTTATACATGGTTATTAGATCGCCCCTCAGTCGTCTTTTTTCTAGACTAAATAATCCTAATTTCGCTAATCTATCTGGGTATTGTAGTTCTCCCATCCCCTTTATTAATTTTGTTGCCCTCCTTTGTACTCTCTCTAGTTCCATTATATCCTTCCTGAGCACCGGTGCCCAAAACTGGACACAGTACTCCATGTGCGGTCTAACTAGGGATTTGTACAGAGGCAGTATAATGCTCTCATCATGTGTATCCAGACCTCTTTTAATGCACCCCATGATCCTGTTTGCCTTGGCAGCTGCTGCCTGGCACTGGCTGCTCCAGGTAAGTTTATCATTAACTAGGATCCCCAAGTCCTTCTCCCTGTCAGATTTACCCAGTGGTTTCCCGTTCAGTGTGTAATGGTGATATTGATTCCCTCTTCCCATGTGTATAACCTTACATTTATCATTGTTAAACCTCATCTGCCACCTTTCAGCCCAAGTTTCCAACTTATCCAGATCCATCTGTAGCAGAATACTATCTTCTCTTGTATTAACTGCTTTACATAGTTTTGTATCATCTGCAAATATCGATATTTTACTGTGTAAACCTTCTACCAGAGCATTAATGAATATGTTGAAGAGAACAGGTCCCAATACTGACCCCTGCGGTACCCCACTGGTCACAGCGACCCAGTTAGAGACTATACCATTTATAACCACCCTCTGCTTTCTATCACTAAGCCAGTTACTAACCCATTTACACACATTTTCCCCCAGACCAAGCATTCTCATTTTGTGTACCAACCTCTTGTGCGGCACGGTATCAAACGCTTTGGAAAAATCGAGATATACCACGTCCAATGACTCACCGTGGTCCAGTCTATAGCTTACCTCTTCATAAAAACTGATTAGATTGGTTTGACAGGAGCGATTTCTCATAAACCCATGCTGATATGGAGTTAAACAGTTATTCTCATTGAGATAATCCAGAATAACATCCCTCAGAAACCCTTCAAATATTTTACCAACAATAGAGGTTAGACTTACTGGCCTATAATTTCCAGGTTCACTTTTAGAGCCCTTTTTGAATATTGGCACCACATTTGCTATGCGCCAGTCCTGCGGAACAGACCCTGTCGCTATAGAGTCCCTAAAAATAAGAAATAATGGTTTATCTATTACATTACTTAGTTCTCTTAGTACTCGTGGGTGTATGCCATCCGGACCTGGAGATTTATCTATTTTAATCTTATTTAGCCGGTTTCGCACCTCTTCTTGGGTTAGATTGGTGACTCTTAATATAGGGTTTTCATTGTTTCTTGGGATTTCACCTAGCATTTCTTTTTCCACCGTGAATACTGTGGAGAAGAAGGTGTTTAATATGTTAGCTTTTTCCTCGTCATCTACAACCATTCTTTCCTCACTATTTTTTAAGGGGCCTACATTTTCAGTTTTTATTCTTTTACTATTGATATAGTTGAAGAACAGTTTGGGATTAGTTTTACTCTCCTTAGCAATGTGCTTCTCTGTTTCCTTTTTGGCAGCTTTAATTAGTTTTTTAGATAAAGTATTTTTCTCCCTATAGTTTTTTAGAGCTTCAGTGGTGCCATCCTGCTTTAGTAGTGCAAATGCTTTCTTTTTACTGTTAATTGCCTGCCTTACTTCTTTGTTTAGCCACATTGGGTTTTTCCTATTTCTAGTCCTTTTATTCCCACAAGGTATAAACCGCTTACACTGCCTATTTAGGATGTTCTTAAACATTTCCCATTTATTATCTGTATTCTCATTTCTGAGGATATTGTCCCAGTCTACCAGATTAAGGGCATCTCTAAGCTGTTCAAACTTTGCCTTCCTAAAGTTCAATGTTTTTGTGACTCCCTGACAAGTCCCCCTAGAGAAAGACAGGTGAAACTGCACAATATTGTGGTCGCTATTTCCTAAATGCCCAACCACCTGCAGATTTGTTATTCTGTCAGGTCTATTAGATAGTATTAGGTCTAAAAGTGCTGCTCCTCTGGTTGGATTCTGCACCAATTGTGAAAGATAATTTTTCTTGGTTATTAGCAGAAACCTGTTGCCTTTATGGGTTTCACAGGTTTCTGTTTCCCAGTTAATATCCGGGTAGTTAAAGTCCCCCATAACCAGGACCTCATTATGGGTTGCAGCTTCATCTATCTGCTTTAGAAGTAGACTTTCCATGGTTTCTGTTATATTTGGGGGTTTGTAACAGACCCCAATGAGAATTTTGTTACCATGTTTCCCTCCATGAATTTCAACCCATATGGACTCGACATCCTCATTCCCTTCGCTAATATCCTCCCTTAAAGTGGACTTTAGACAAGACTTTACATAGAGACAAACCCCTCCTCCTCTCCGATTTTTACGATCCTTTCTAAACAGACTGTAACCCTGTAAGTTAACTGCCCAGTCATAGCTTTCATCTAACCATGTCTCGGTTATTCCCACTATGTCAAAGTTACCTGTAGATATTTCTGCTTCTAGTTCTTCCATCTTGTTTGTCAGGCTTCTGGCGTTTGCGAGCATGCAGTTTAGAGGATTTTGTTTTGTTCCAATCTCCTCACTGTGGATTGTTTTAGAAATGTTCTTACCTCCCTTCTGAGTATGTTTTCCTGGGTCGTCTTTGTTCGAGTCTAATGTTTTTCTTCCCGTCCCCTCTTCTTCTAGTTTAACGCCCTCCTGATGAGTGTAGCGAGTCTTCTGGCGAATGTGTGTTTCCCAGGTTTGTTGAGGTGTAGTCCGTCTCTGGCGAGGAGTCCATCGTACAAGTAATTCACACCGTGGTCCAGGAATCCGAATCCTTGTTGTCTGCACCATCGTCTTAGCCAGTTGTTTGCATCAAGGATCCTGTTCCATCTCCTGGTGCCATGCCCATCTACTGGAAGGATAGAAGAAAAAACTACCTGTGCATCCAGTTCCTTTACTTTCTTCCCCAACTCTTCAAAGTCCTTGCAGATTGTCGGTAGGTCCTTCCTTGCCGTGTCATTGGTGCCAACATGTATCAGAAGAAATGGGTGGACGTCCTTGGAGCTGAAGAGCTTTGGTATCCTATCGGTCACATCCTTGATCATCGCACCTGGAAGGCAGCATACTTCTCTTGCAGTTATGTCCGGTCTGCAGATGGCTGCTTCTGTGCCTCTCAGTAGTGAGTCTCCCACCACCACCACTCTTCGTTGCTTCTTGGCTGTACTTTTTGCTGTCACTTGTTGCTGTGTGCCCTTTTCTTTTTTGCTTGCTGGTATTGCTTCATTCTTAGGTGTGCCATCTTCGTCCTCTACAAAGATTTGATATCGGTTCTTCAGTTGTGTGGTTGGTGATTTCTCCATGGTCTTCTTGCTTCTTTTGGTCACATGCTTCCACTCATCTGCTTTTGGAGGTTCTCTGACACTTTTTGCACCTTCTGTGACCAGTAGAGATGCTTCTGTTCTGTCTAGAAAGTCTTCATTCTCTTTGATGAGTTTCAAAGTTGCTATTCTTTCTTCCAGACCCCGCACCTTTTCTTCTAAAAGGGCCACTAGTCTACACTTCTGACAGGTGAAATTGGATTCTTCTTCTGGTCGATCTGTGAACATGTAGCACATGCTGCAGCTCACCATGTAGGTTGTCACATCTGCCATGTTGCTCCTAGATCCTGCTGACTTGCTGTGTGTTTTCCTTCTTGTGTAATCTACTCAGCCAAGCTCTCTTGCAATAATGTCCTACAGGCAAAAATTCGCGCGCTGTAAGGCGCGCGGTTTGGTGATGCTTTCGAAGCAGCTGGTCCCGGCTGTACAAGTATTGATCAAATATTCAATGTGTGAAGGCTTTTACTCAAAATTGCATGGATGGAAAAGAAAAGAAAAGAAAAAAAAATCCACACGACAGGTGTAAGCAATGGATTTTTGCTGCAGATTATCTTTCACATTTGTGATTTTGCTTTTTTTTTATTTTTTTTTACAATGTTGCTTTTGTAAGGCCATGTTCCCACAGTTTTTGGTGATTTTTCTAATGCTGCATATTTTCAGAAAAATGCAAGTAACCTCTTCTAGTTACTGGGTGTAAAAAAATCTGCAACATCAAAAACTCACCAAATGCTCATTATGGAAACATATCCTAACAAGCATTTTTCTGAGGTTTTTGAAGTCCTTCAGAAAAGAATGGAGAAAAAGACCAAAACAAATGCTGCACCTAGGAGCATGCGGTTACCAAAAAGCCCCAAATTTTTAGAAACCATTGTTTGTAATGCATTTATACATTTGAAATAATTTTGAGCAGGAGAGGAAAAAAAAACCAAAGGATTACGCATTCTCAGACGGCGAATCTAACCTAAAGATGAAGGCATTCTCCATTACTATATTATGGATTAGAGATTTACAACGAGACTTACAAACCACATATCCTGCATGGGATTTGCAAATTGCTCAGATTTTATTGGATTCACCACCAGTTAAGAGGAATACTGTGAGGGAATAGGAGCGCCATTACCTTGACATTAGTAAACACGCCGGCTTTCATGGTTCTCATGTGAAGGACTAATTGAAGAGTAGTAAAAACAGGGATTTGAATTCCCAACGCTTGAAGGATTAGGAGCCAAGATGTGAAGATGTGGGAAAGAAAGACGTGTTCTGAACAATCCGAGATTCAGATATTAGCTACAACGTCACCTGTATGATGAACATGTCTGCAATACTCCTGGATAATATGTAGTGCAAAAACAATTGATCAAATATAAATACATGTTGCAAAAATAGTTTAGTATCTGGACTAATGCTTTTCTACAGGCTTACAAGATCTGGGTAGGACAACATCTGCGAGGAGTTTGTATGTTCTCCCACATTCCAAAGACATACTTATAGGGAATGTAGATTGTGAGCCCCTATGGGGACAGTGATGATAATGTCTGTAAAGTGCTGTGGAATTAATAACGCTATATAGGTGAGAAAAAAAATAGTAATAATAATCTTCAATCTGAAGTTCTCCAGCTGTTTAGAAGCTACATTTCCCAGGATGGTTGGAGTTGGACAGCTGAAAGCCACTGATCAATGGCTGAAAACTAACAACATGATAATGCAAATAATTATATAAATATCCTTGTAGAACCGGTGTAGATATTTGGGCCAAGGTATGACACGCAGTGATCAGTGGAATCGGTTGTTACATAGCATAATTTATTTATTTTTTTTTAATCTTCCTGCACATATGCTTGTGGTTTCCTTTTATATTTTTTCATCTCCCTGCACATATGCTTGTGGCTAATTTGCTAAGTGCGGCTAACTTGTTTCCTTTTTTCCTGATTGTGTAAAATGCCCGTCTGTTTTTGTCGGAGTGGGATGTGACAGTTCAAATTAACAATATCAAACATGGTGTGTTATAAAAACATGAATAAAACACACTGCTGCTTACTTGCGGGTGTTGTAATATGGACACATACATAATGTGACCATTGTTGTGAATTCTGTGGCCAAGCTCCCTCCTGTGGTCATGAGTGGTACTTCGGCGGGTTCTGTCTATGAGCTTCCTTTGGTGGATGAGAGTGGTACTGCGGCTTCTGAGTTTCCTTCCTCAGGTGATGAGGTTAAGTCGTTAGGTGCTGCTCTATTTAACTCCACCTAGTGCTTTGATCCTGGCCTCCAGTCAATGTTCTAGTATTGGTCTTGCTTTCTCCTGGATCGTTCCTGTGGCCTGTCTTCCTGCATAAGCTAAGTTTTGCTTGTGTTATTTTTGTTTGCTATTTTTTCTGTCCAGCTTGCTATATTGGTTTTTCTTGCTTGCTGGAAGCTCTGGGACGCAGAGGGAGCACCTCCGTACCGTTAGTCGGTGTGGAGGGTCTTTTTGCCCCCTCTGCGTGGTTGTTTGTAGGGTTTTGTGTTGACCGCAAAGCAATCTTTCCTATCTTCGGTCTGTTCAGTAAGTTGGGCCTCACTTTGCTAAATCTATTTCATCTCTGCGTTTGTATTTTCATCTCAACTCACAGTCATTATATGTGGGGGGCGGTTTTTTCCTTTGGGGTATTTCTCTGAGGCAAGCTAGGCTTATTTTTCTTTCTTAGGGCTAGCTAGTTTCTCAGGCTGTGCTCGAGGCGCATAGGACTGGTCAGGAGCGCTCCACGGCTACCTCTAGTGTGGTTGGATAGGATTAGGGATTGCGGTCAGCAGAGTTCCCACGTCTCAGAGCTCGTCCTATGTTTTTGGTAATTGTCAGGTCACTTTGTGTGCTCTGAACTTCAAGGTCCATTGTGGTTCTGAATTACCTGTTCATAACAGACCATATAATGAGAATGGTGTGTTATAAACCACGTGTAAAAATAAATACACGAGTAGGATATAAAATATATAAGACGCCATGGTGTGTTAGAGCCCCAAGCTCACAAAGGATATAATTATATACCACTGCCATCTAATAGGTATTATCAAAAAGCTAATATAAAACTATATCAAACTATATCAAACTATATCAAAAGGGGAAATCAACCAAGGAGGGACATTTGCTTCACGGAACATAACACGCTGTACAGAATGCCGTATGTAATCGTACAGATCCTTGGATATAATTATATACCACTGCCATCTAATAGGGGATTATCAAAATCTAATATAAAACTATATCAAACTATACCAAACTATATCAAAAGGGGAAGTCAGCCAGCTACCAGCTGTCAGACAAGGGGAGGGGTGGGGTTACACACTTTGATACACTTTGATAGGGGCGTGTCCACCTGTCAGATTGAGTTTGACGAAACATATGGATGATACACTACTAACACCTATGTGAATGGGCTGATTCCCTCCTGCAACCAATAGTGCAAAAGCTACCAGGATATCTAAACGATTCCAGAGATGTCCTAGGTGCGCTTTACAAAAAAGCTTGGCAAAAGGAATATTTATGGCTCAGCTCTGATGTAGTAACCTTATATACTTGCATTCCTCATGAATTAGCAATGGAGGCATTTAAATTCTTTTTGGAAAATAACACTAACTATTCTGATGACCTGGTAAATTTTCTATTACAAGCTTTTTTTTCTGTTAAAACATAATGTCTTCTCATTTGATAATGACATCTATCTGCAAAAAGCAGAAGTTCCGATGGGTGCTAAATACTCAACATCATTGGAAAACATTAAAATGTTGTATTGGGAATGTAAATATATTTATTCCACTGATAATCCCTTCACATCGGCACTTATATGGTATGGCAGATACATCGACGACATCTTGATGATCATATGGGATGAGATGTATCTGCCATACCAAATTTTGTGGATTATTTAAATTTCAACAATTACAATATACGATTTACACATGAGTGCAACAATACTTCAATCTCATTTTTGGATCTTGAACTTTGTGGCAATGTAGGTAACCCAGTTTTGAGCAAAACGTATCATAAACCCCTTAAGGGTAATACAATATTACATGCTCAAAGTAGCCACCTGAAACACACACTCAGATCCATTCCAGTGGGGGAACATATCAGAATGAAAAGGAACTGCTCTAGTGTTGTTGATATGCATACCAAATTTGACACTCTACATCGAAAGTTGAAAAAACACAAGTACCCAAACTCGACTCTGGAAAGAGCCAGAAAATTGATTTCCACTAAAAGAGAGATGATCTATTAGAACCAAAACATGATTTGACTGAATTTTCAAAAAGATCTAAAAATAAGAAACCTTATGTTTGTCTACGATATAGCCCTCAATTTAACCCCTTAACGACCGCCGATACGCCTTTTAACGGTGGCCGCTAAGGGTACATAAACCACAGCGCCGTTAATTAACGGCACTGTGGAAAAAGTAAATAGCGCCCCCCAGAGTCGGATTTTCACTGGGGTCTCGGCTGCCGGGGGTAGCCGAGACCCCAAAGAACATGATTCGGGTTTTTTTTTACCGACCCCGCTTTTGCGATCGCCGGTAATTAACCGTTTACCTGCGATCGCAAAAAAAATGCGATTTCTTTTTAATTTCTCTGTCCTCCGATGTGATCGCACATCAGAGGACAGAGAAAAGGGGTCCCCGATCGCCCCCCGATACTCACCTGTCTCATCTTCAAAATGGCGGGCGCATGCGCAGTGCGCCCGCCGGCCGGCACCGGGAGAATCTTTGGGGTCTCGGCTGCCGGGGGTAGCCGAGACCCCAAAGAACATGATCCGGGTCGGTTTTACCGACCCCTGCTTTGCGATCGCCGGTAATTAACTGTTTACCGGCGACCGCAAAAAAAAGAAAAAAAAAGGTAATGTGATCGCACATCAGAGGACAGAGAAATAGGGGGATTCGGGAACCCTGCCATACTTACCGGTGTCCCTGGGTCCTCCTGCTGCTCCTCCTGGCCGCCGGCGTCTTCCTGGGAAAAGAAAATGGCGAGCGCATGCGCAGTGCGCCTGCCATCTGTCGCCATCTGCCGGACGGCAGGAGAAGAGCAGTTGGGGCTAAAATTAGGGTTAGGGTTAGGGCTATGGTTAGGGCTAGGGTTAGGGTTAGGGCTAGGGTTAGGGTTAGGGCTAAATTTAGGGTTAGGGTTGGGGCTAAATTTAGGGTTAGGGTTGGGGCTAAATTTAGGGTTAGGGTTGGGGCTAAATTTAGGGTTAGGCTTCTTTCACACTTACGTCGGTACGGGGCCGTCGCAATGCGTCGGCCCGACATACCGATGCACGTCGTGAAAATTGTGCACAACGAGGGCAGCGGATGTAGTTTTTCAATGCATCCGCTGCCCAATCTATGTCCTGGGGAGGAGGGGGCGGAGTTACGGCCACGCATGCACGGTCAGAAATGGCGGACGCGACGTACAAAAAAACGTTACATTGAACTTTTTTTGTGCCGATGGTCTGCCAAAACACAACTGATCCAGTGCACGACGGACGCGACGTGTGGCCATCCGTCACGATCCGTCCCACTCCCGACTCCAAGACTTCTCCCGTGCTGCGCCAATCCTCTGGAATGCTCTACCCCAAGATATTAGGACCATCCATAATTTGCATAGTTTTAGGCGCTCGCTCAAAACACTTGTTCAGAGCGGCCTATCAGGTTCACTAATCAAAGTCATTTTATGTTTGTGTGTGTGTGTAGCCCATTCACTATCCCCATCTATTCTCCAACCCCTGAAGATGGCTGGACCATGATTGTAAATACATCATTGTAAATACACAGCTGTGCTTTGCATCTCCCCCACCTCATTGTAGATTGTAAGCTCTCACGAGCAGGGTCGTCTTATTTTGCTTTAATTATTGTATTGTTAACGTTGTTACTTATGACTTTTGTGTTTGAAACTGTTAAACTGTAAAGCGCTGCGGAATATGTTGGCGCTATATAAATAAAGATTATTATTATTATTATCCGTCGGCAATACAAGTCTATGGGCAAAATACGCATCCTGAGGGCACATTTGCAGGATCCGTTTTTTGTCCAAAGTGACGGATTGCGACGGATGCCAAACGACGCAAGTGTGAAAGTAGCCTTAGGGCTAGGGTTAGGGTTGGGGCTAAAGTTAGGGCTAGGGTTGGGGCTAAAGTTAGGGTTAGAGTTGGAATTAGGGTTAGGGTTTGGATTAGGGTTGGTATTATGGTTAGGGTTGGCATTAGGGTTACGCTTGGGATTAGGGTTAGGTTTGGGATTAGGGTTAAGGGTTAGGGTTGTGATTAGGGGTGAATTGGGATTAGGCTTAGGTTTGAGGTTAGGGTTGAGATTAGGATTAGGGGTGTGTTGGATTTAGGGTTTTGATTAGGGTTAAGGTTAGTTTACCCCAAAACAACATTAGGGTTGTTTTGGGGTAAGGGTTGTGATTATCGTTAGGGTTAGTGATTAGGATTATGGATCGGGTTGGGATTAGGGTTAGGGGTGTGTTGGGGTTAGAGTTGGACCTAGAATTGGGGGGTTTCCACTGTTTAGGTATATCAGGGGGTCTCCAAACACGACAGACAATTTTGCGCTCAAAAAGTCAAATGGTGCTCCCTCCCTTCCGAGCTCTGCCGTGCACCCAAACAGTGTGTTACCCCCACATATGGGGCATCAGCATACTCGGGATAAATTGTACAACAACTTTTCGGGTCCAATTTCTCCTGTTACCCTTGTGAAAATAAAAACTTTGGGGCTACAAAATCTTTTTTGTGGAAAAAAAATATTTTTTATTTTCATGACTCTGCATTATAAACTTCTGTGAAGCACTTGGGTATTCAAAGTTCTCACCACACATCTAGATAAGTTCCTTGGGGGGTCTAGTTGCCAAAACGGGGTCATTTGTGGGTGGTTACTACTGTTTAGGTACATCAGGGGCTCTGCAATCGCAACATAATGCCCACAGACCATTCTATCAAAGTCTGCATTCCAAAATGGAGCTCCTTCCCTTCTGAACTCTGCTGTGCGCCCAAACAGTGATTTACCCCCACATATCGGGCATCAGCGTACTCAGGATAAATTGGATAACAACATTAGTGGTCCAATTTCTCCTGTTACCCTTGTGAAAATAAAAACTTGGGGGCTACAAAATCATTTTTGTGGAAAAAAAAATATTTTGTATTTTCACGACTCTGCATTCTAAACTTCTGTGAAGCACTTGGGCATTCGAAGTTCTCACCACACATCTAGATAAGTTCCTTGGGGGGTCTAGTTTCCAAAATGGGGTCACTTGTGGGGGGTTACTACTGTTTAGGTACATCAGGGGCTCTGCAATCGCAACATAATGCCCACAGACCATTCTATCAAAGTCTGCATTCCAAAACGGCGCTCCTTCCCTTCCGAGCTCTGCCGTGCGCCCAAACAGTGGTTTACCCCCACATATGGGGCATCAGCGTACTCAGGACAAATTGGACAATAACTTTTGGTGTCCAATTTCTCTTGTTACCATTGTGAAAATAATAACTTGGGGGCTAAAAAATATTTTTTGTGGAAAAAAAAATATTTTTTATTTTCACGACTCTGCATTATAAACTTCTGTGAAGCACTTGGGCATTCAAAGTTCTCACCACACATCTAGATAAGTTCCCTGGGGGGTCTAGTTTCTAAAATGGGGTCACTTGTTGGGGGTCTCTACTGTTTAGGCACATCAGGGGCTCTCCAAACGCGACATGGCGTCCGATCTCAATTCCAGTCAATTTTACATTGAAAAAGTAAAACGGCACTCCTTCTCTGCCAAGCTCTGCGGTGCGCCCAAACAGTGGGTTACCCCCACATATTGGGTATCGACGTACTCAAGAGAAATTGCACAACAACTTTTTTGGTCTAATTTCTCCTGTTACCCTTGTGAAAATAAAAATTTGTGGGCGACAAGATCATTTTTGTGTAAACAAATGCAATTTTTTATTTTCACGGCTCTACGATATAAACTTCTGTGAGGCACTTGGGGGTTCAAAGTGCTCAAAACACATCTAGATAAGTTCCTAAAGTGGTCTAGTTTCCAAAATGGTGTCACTTGTGGGGAGTTTCCACTGTTTAGGCACATCAGGGGCTCTCTAAACATGACATGACGTCCAATCTCAATTCCAGCCAATTCTGCATTGAAAAAATCAAACGGCGCTCCTTCACTTCCAAGTTCTGCGGTGCGCCCAAAAAGTGGTTTACCCCCACATATGGGGTATTGGCGTATTCAGGAGAAATTGCATAACAAAATTTATAGTTACATTTCTGTTTTTACACATGTGAAAATAATAAAAATGGTTCTGAATTAAAATGTTCGCAAAAAAAAGTTAAATGTTCATTTTTTTCTTCCACATTGTTTCAGTTCCTGTGAAGCAAGTAAAGGGTTAATTAACTTCTTGAATGTGGTTTTGAGAACCTTGAGAGGTGTAGTTTTTAGAATGGTGTCACACTTATTTTCTATCATATCGACCCCTCAAAATGACTTCAAATGTGATGTGGTCCCTAAAAAAAAATGGTGTTGTAAAAATGAGAAATTGCTGGTCAACTTTTAACCCTTATAACTCCCTAACAAAAAAAATTTTGTTTCCAAAATTGTGCTGATGTAAAGTAGACATGTGGGAAATGTTATTTATTAACTATTTTTCATGACATATCTCTCTGATTTAAGGGCATAAAAATACAAAGTTTGAAAATTGCAAAATTTTAAAAATTTTCGCCATATTTCTGTTTTTTTCATAAATAACCACAAGTAATATCGAAGAAATGTTACCACTATCATGAAGTACAATATGTCACGAAAAAACAATCTCAGAATCAGCGGGATCCGTTAAAGCGTTCTAGAGTTATAACCTCATAAAGTGACAGTGGTCAGAATTGTAAAAATTGGCTCGGTCATTAACTACCAAATTGGCTCTGTCACTAAGGGGTTAATGATATTAAATATTATTATATTTAATATTATATGAAGATGACACAGTAGCAAAGATTTTGGAGTTGGGAGTGAACATAGTAGCAAGACAGGCTCCCACTATTGGTAACAGAATTTCACCAGGGGCTTCTTCATCAAAACCACCTGTGCAGAACTGGCTAAATTTAAAGGGTTTTTTAAGTGTGGAATGAATAACTGTAGAACGTGCAAATATGCTCAAAAAACAAAAATATTCTCTAATTACAGTGAAACACAAATTTACAACATTAATCAATTTATTAAGTGCAATAAAACAAATGTAGTATATAAAATTGAATGTACAATATGTCATGTAATGCATATAGGATGTAGTACGAGGAAACACGGTTTTCAGGACATTTCAGAGATATAATTAATCAGAACAATGCTGCTCAAAATATCTCGATAGCCTCTAAACATTTCATTGAACAACACCATGGAAATATTTTGAAGAAAAAGATAGAATGGCACCAGGTTCAGTGGCAGCTAATAAACTGTAAATGCATAGTCCATCTGACCATTTCACAGGTGGTGATTCACACTTGCATTGCGGTGCTCAACATCTTATGTCAACATGCACACTATACTTAGAAAAGAAAAAATTGAAGATGTGGCACTCACCAAGTTGTGTTACTTTAAAAGTCCTTTAATTTCCCCATATCTTGGGCTGAGGACATTACATCAAAGACGGCAGGTGCATTTGAGGGTGCAGGGTAACAGAGTAGGATGACCGCCGTTTTGCGCCGGCTGCGCTTCAACGGGTCCAGGTGCGTTATTAAAACTGATATCATTTCCTTTATAGGGATGCTAAACATCTTGTATACAATAAAATCTTAATTCTACACAAAATTTGAATCATATAAATAAAAAAATAATCACGTTATACATGCAGAGCAATTCAATAACAGATTATTATAAGAAGACTGACATATCCAATTTATCATTCAGACCTATTGGACCTTGTGCGTTAGTTTTCATGATCCATTTAGCTTTGTGCTGCAAAATAATTTTATTGTGGTTTCCTCCTTGCGGGGGGTATTTAACTATCTCTAATCCTGCAAATCTCAATAATCTAGGGTTTGCATTATGCTTTTCATGCATATGTTTAATAAGTCTCAATTGAGCCTTTCCCAGAAGTTATTGAATTGAAATGTTCCCTAAATCTAGTGGACATCGGGCGAATAGTTTTCCCTATGTAATAGAAAAAGCAGGGACAATATAATATATTTACCACATATTTACTTTTACATGAGATGAACTCTCTAATTCTATGTTTAATAGGGCCTATTTGCAGAGGATTCTCTGTCATACGGAATTGAAAATAGTTGCAATTTCCGCACTTATAATTGCCTTGGGGGGAAGTGGCTTTCAACCAATTATTCTCCTCCGGTACCATGCAATTCTGCACTAGGATATCGGCTAGATTTTTCGATCGTCTATATGTGAATTGTGGGTTGCTGATACTTATTTTAGGTACGTCTCTATCAGACTGCAAACTGTACCTGTTTTTTCTAATGGCTGTGTGAATCGCTTTATCCATGGGACTATGTTTAAAACTGAAAATAAATTTCTGTTCCGAATTTTCTTTATTAGTACACTTCTTTATTTTTTTTTGTTAAGGAGGTCCATTTGTGTGATGTTTTCAGTCCATTTTTCTGCTTCATGTAATAAAGATCTTGGGTAGCCTCTATTTATGAAGCATGTGTTAGGAGTCCAGTTTCCGCCTCTGCACAGGGGTAATCTCGCGCCATGTCTGCTGCGGTCTCCCATTCTGCATCAGGCGCAGTGGAGCCTGCTCAGCGGAGACGTCGGTCCCAGCGTCTCGCTCAGCCTGATAAAAGGGTTTCTGCCGCCTTTCCAGGTTTTGCTTTTGTAGCCAGCACTAGTCAGCGGCGTACAGGCTTTTCTGGGACTAAGTCCTGCTTTTCACACACTGAGCATGTCCATGGGAGGACCTCTCATCGGAGGTCCGGGGTCACACGCTCAGGCCCTGTAGCAGCTCCTATTGGACCACTTGGAAGGTCCTTATCTGCTACAGCTATAAAAGGTTGGCATGGCCGTGTGGCCATGTGCTAGTATCAAACCAAAGTCTGTGAGCTCAGCGCCAGTGTGGTCATGTCTGGATGTGGTTAGGGTTTGGATTAAATAAGCCCATAGAATACCGGCACCTCCGGTGAGGAGTTGTTTGCCTGTTTCTCTGACTGCATGACTACAGTTTTGCTCTGTTTGGTAGCTGTGTACCTCTGTGAGGTTAACAGGGCACAGCATCTTGTTTCTAGTGAATCTGTGGAGTTAACAGAGTTTGCTTATACCGCCATATAGCACTGCCATTTGCCAACAGCAGGTTCCTCTCCTGCACGGTGGACCCGGGTTGCGAACGTACCTATTAATACATATATATATTTAATACTTTCCACCAACCCTAACAGCATGTTTTTAAATCATTCATTTGCTCTTTTAAGATATCGAAAAATTATTAATAATCAGGAAATCTTTAAAGGAAGGTGCCGCATTTTATTTTTTGTATTAAACATAATTGTTTATATAAACAATTATTTTTAATACAAATTTACATTTTTTAACTTTAACATTTTTTTTATTATTAATTATTTTTTCAGCCACTGGGCGCCGCCATTTTGCTTTGCAGGAGTGTAAGTGTAGCTGCACGACACTTACACTCTGCAAATATGGCAGCCCTGGGCATAGACATCTGCGGTCGGCATCCGACCCTATAGTTTACATTGAGCTGCTCCCTGCTGTGATCTGGCCATGCCCCCTGTGCCGTCCGCATCACAGCAGTGGGAGGAGATCGGCGCCATCTTTCTGGAGCTCACAGTGTGTTTGTGAGCTCCAGTTTCCCAACATAATCTCAGGAGCCCTGCAGTTATAGGGGCCTTAGGAGGAGACCAAGGACAGCACAGGAGGGAGAAAGGAGCAGCACCGGCCACAGTGAAGTAATATCTGTGGGGAAGAGGGAGAGGCAATCTAATCCTATCCTTTGTGATGCTGACTCTGAGCAGTGCATCTCCTCCTATGTGTGTTACTGTGCTGAGCTGTGTATCTAGTCCTCTCTTGTGTGATGCTGTCTGCTGAGCCATGTATCTAATCATATCCTGTGTGATACTGTGCTGAGACGTGTATCCAATCCTACCCTGTGTGATACTGACTGAGCTGTGTATCTAATCCTTTCCTGTGTGATACTGTCTGCTGAGACGTGTATCTAATCCTCTCCTGTGTGATACTGTGCTGAGACGTGTATCTAATCCTCTCCTGTGTGGTATTGTCTGCTGAGCCATGTATCTAATCCTACCCTGTGTGATATTGTGCTGAGAGGTGTATCTAATCCTCTCCTGTGTGTGATACTGACTGAGCTGTGTTTTTTCATGCTTTTATTAGGTCGATTTTTTAAAAATGGACTTTTTTATTTTTATTCCAATAAAAAATTTGTCCATTGTCAAAAGCATATTTGTCTCTCAAGAATTTTTCTTTTGTTTTGTTTCAATCTGAAATAAAACCAATTTCTTTTCTAGTTTCTTACAGAAATTTGTGCACTGAACCTCTGTCAGTTGGAAAGACAATTCACTTTTAGCCTTGTCTAGTTGCATGCATAAATCCGCATATTCTTTTTCATTTTGCGTCACCACCAACTGAAATAAGTTTTGAGAACTTTGTAAATGTATTCGTACCCATTCTTTTTGAAAATTTAAATCTTCTTTAAATTGTGAGATCTCTTTGAATACACGGAGTCCTCTAGTTACCCGTTCACATTGAATATCAGACTTCAAGGATTTTATAGTCCAGAAGAGACAAATCTCTCTCTCAGCTAATGAATGGATTCTCATTTCTAATGTCTGTCTTCCAATTATTTGTAGTTCATCTTTAAAATTGCAATCCGCAAAAAAATCGCCTGCACCCTCGCGTCCTGCCATTAAACCTTAATTATCTTCCACCTGCAAAACTGGGTTTGCATTGTCTTCATTTGCTTATTTCCATCATTTTTCGATTCTCTCTGCCATATTGGAATGTGTGTTTCATTAAAGGGAACCTGTCACCTGAATTTGGCGGGACTGGTTTTGGGTCATATGGGCGGAGTTTTCGGGTGTTTGATTCACCCTTTCCTTACCCGCTGGCTGCATGCTGGCTGCAATATTGGATTGAAGTTCATTCTCAGTCCTCCATAGTACACGCCTGCACAAGGCAAGATTGCCTTGCGCAGGTGTGTACTACGGAGGACAGAGAATGAACTTCAATCCAATATCTCGGCCAGCATGCAGCCAGCGGGTAAGGAAAGGGTGAATCAAACACCCGAAAACTCCGCCCATATGATCCAAAACCAGTCCCACCAAATTCAGGTGACAGGTTCCCTTTAAGGCAGAGGTTGGTGGCATAGATGGAGGACCTAGAGGAGGTGAAGGATGAAGCATTGAATGAAGTGTTAGATGCAGAGGTTTGTTCTACAAGCCCTCGCGATTCCAAGACTTGGTGTCTAGCGACACCTTGGTGCCTAGTGCTTTAGTTCTTCATCCCCTGGTGTGCACTTGTTTAGTTCTCCATCCCCTGTTGTCTATTAGATTAGTTATCCATCTTTTGGTGTATAATGGTTTAGATCTCCAACCTTACCTGTTTAGTAGTTTAGTTCTTCAACCCTTGTTGTCTAGTAGTTTAGTTATCCATCTTATGGTGTGTAGTGGTTTAGTTCTTCATCCCCAAGCATCCTTCAAGCCTTGGGGATTGCAAGACTTGTGTAACAGCCCCTTCCCTGACTGCTTCCAAAGACACCAGTCACCCAGTGCCCAGTCATCGAGATGTAACTCCCCTGTCCATGCTTGCTCATCATGGTGTCAGGGTTCAAATGCACTCTGGCAGACATAATATTTTTAAGGGAACGGGTGATGTCTGCGACTTGCTGTTGTAGTGAAGGCACATCTGTCTTATCGAAGTAATGTTGACTGTGCAACTGGTACTGCGGGACTGAGACAGCTATCAGTAGGGCTGAGCGACTTTTACTTTTTTAGGGTCGAGTCGGGTTTTGCGAAACCTGACTATCTCAAAAGTCGAGTCGAGTGAATTCGGCCGATTATCGCGTAAAGTCAGAGTCGGGATCGACCGAGACACGAAACCCAATGCAAGTCAATGGGGGAGCATAGTCGGCAGTGAGTGGAGGCCAGGAAAACACCTACAGTGCCCATTTTAATGGCAAAAACATCCATTCTTGGTACTGAAGCTTGTCAATCTTAATTTACCTTATAATAATAGTTAGGCATTGGAAATTGGGGGTCATTTGGCTAAAGTTGCGGGGGTATGGTGGTTCAAGTATTTAGTGGGCCCAGGAAACGTGGACCACGTCATGGCAGTGGAGCAGGGAGAGGTAAGTATTTCAACTTTGCAAGTGCTGTGATCCTGAGCAAGCAGGGGGGCCCACTCGTTCGCATTGGCACTGGCACAGGGCCCCTCAAAGTACGGCGGTGTGTTTGCATGGCGGGGGCGCCTCTCACCGGCAGCGACACTTTTGCGTACTATGAGAGGCCCTGTGCCAGTGACGTCGCCAACGAGTATCCCCCCCACCTGATGAAGGAACCTGCACTTTCATCTGCACCTTCCTCTTTGTCCCCGTGTAAGGTGGTATAGTATGCGGGAAGGGGAACCTCACTTTCAGCAGGGTCAGAATCTGGCTGTGTAGCGTGCAAGGGGAATGTAGCGGTCTGGGTTAATGTACCAGCAGAGTCATCTAGCACTGGCTGGGCAATGGGCAGGATGAGAAGGAAACACAGATATAGTCCCAAATACAAAAGTAGGCTAAAAGCAGTTCAAAATTGTTAACAGGACTAAACAGGCGGCATTGCTTTGTTCAGTGGAGGACAACTGTAATGAGAGGCTGACACAGTGAGTAGGCCCAAATCAGTAAGTAGTCTAAATGCAGTTCAAAATAGGTAAAAGTAGTAAACAGGCGGCACTGCTTAGTTCAGTGGAGGAGAACAGCAAGGAGCGGCAGACACCGTTAGTAGGCCCCAACCCAACTAGTAGGCCAAATGCAGTGTAACATTAACAACTACTTAACGAGAGCCTGAAAATGGAAGTTCAGGACAGGAAACCAGGAGAACAGCAAGGAGCGGCAGACACCATTGGTAGGCCCCAACAAAACTAGTAGCCCCACTGCAGTTGTTGCATTTAACAACTTTTTAACAAGAGCCTGAGGATAGAAGCTCAGAAAAGGCAACCAGGAGAACACCTTGGAGCGGCAGACACTGTTAGTAGGCCCCAACCAAGCTTGTAGCCCCACTGCAGTTTTAAAATTCCGATAGGATGAAAACCTGATAATTGCAGGTCCTTTTTTTTAATAGGACAGCTATATTGAGTGGCGCAGCCACACACTGCTAGTAGGCCTTACACCACAAAGTTGGCTCGATGCAGGTTTAAAAAAGGTTACATGGGTACACGGTCAACATTGGTGTGGTCAATGGGGGACAATTGGAAGGAGGGACCGCAGACAGACTTACTAGGCCTAAAATAAAAAAAGGTGGCTCTATGCACTTTTAAATAGGATCCAGGGGTACACAGGCAGCATTGGTGTGGTCAGTGGAGGACTATTGGAAGGAAGGACTGCAGACAGACTTAGTAGGCCTAACATAAAAAAAGTGGCTCAATGCAGTTTCAATTATCTTGCAGGGGTACACAGGCAGCATTGGTGTGGTCAGCGGAGGACTATTGGAAGGAGTGTCTGACACAGTTAGTACTCCAAAAGAATACATAGATGTTAATGTCTCGCAAAAAAACAAAACCCTACAAAAAAGGTGGCATACTTAGGTGCAGGGGTGGGCTCCTCTGCTGACTTTCAGACATTGTTATTTGGCGCAAAGTATTTACTGGTGTAAATGTAGGACACGGCCACTGAATATTTTAAGTAGCATCATACATGTAAACAAATTGGTATTGTCAGTGCCAGGCATTGAAGGATTTCACCGCATAGACTAAACAGCGGTGGAGCAGTGACAGATAATTTTGCAAGTGGTAGAGCACAGTTTGAGCTGGGGGGTGGGGGGCACTCTCTCGTGCCCGGCGGTACTGGCCAAAGGCCCCTCATGTTACAACAGTGTGTCTGACGTTGGGTGCGCGCCACCACTGCCAGAGACACTTCATTGTACTATGAGGGACCCGGTGCCAGTGCCGTCGACCAATAGTGGACACACCCACCTCTTCAGAAAAAAAAGGCACTCTCACGGGTACTTTCGCCAAGTGGCGACACCACAGCCCCGTGGGGGGAGTAAGCCCATTTAGGGAGGTGTAAACATGTCATATGCTGGACAAACAGCAGCTGCAAATGGAGAAATTGGAACACTCAGTAAGACCAGTCCAAAAGCAAGACATTTTTAAAGGAAAGCTAGGTGTAAGCCAGGAAAGGTGGGGCAAAATAATTAGAAATCCATGAGTGGTTCATTTTAATGAAGGTTAGATCATCAACATTTTGGGTAGCCAGATGAGTCCTTTTTTCGGTCAGTATTGAACCAGCAGCACTGAATACTCTTTCTGATAGCACACTAGCTGCTGGGCAAGCGAGCTCCTGCAATGCATATTCGGACAATTCACGCCAGGTGTCTATTTTGGATGCCCTGTAATCAAATGGGGATAACGGGTGAGGGAGAACATCGATAAGGGAAGAAAAATAGTTAGTAACCATACTGGACAAATGTTGTCTCCTGTCACTTTGAATTGATGCTGCAGTACCTGTCCTGTCTGCAGTCATTGCGAAATCACTCCACAACCTGGTCAGAAAACCCCTCTGTCCAACGCCACTTCTGATTTGTGCACCTCTAACACCTCTGGACTGCTGCCCCCTGCAGCTCGTGTGATAACGATCATCGTCGCTGTGTGCTGGGAATGCCTGAATCAAACGGTCAACAAGAGTTGATTGTTTGGTTGCTAATATTTGTTCCAGGTTCTCATGTGGCATAATGTTTTGCAGTTTCCCCTTATAGCGTTGATCTAGGAGGCAGGCCAACCAGTAATCGGCATCGGTCATCATTTTTATAAGGTGGGGGTCCCTTTTTAGGATACGCAAGGCATAATCCGCTCTGAGGGCCAATGTTCCAGTTGTCAATTCACTGCTTGTGCTGGGTTGAGGAGCACGTTCGGGCAAATCAACGTCACTTGCCTCCCTCAAAAACCCTGAACCTGGCCTTGCAATGCCACCAGTTTATATTGCCCCCTGAGAAGCTTCCTCATCCCAAAAATACTCATCCCCATCATCCTCCTCGTCCTCCTCCTCTTCGCCCACCACCTCGTCCAGTAGACTTCCCTGACCAGACAATGGCTGACCGTCATCATGGCTTCCCTCGTCCTCGGCAGCAGACGCCTGCTCCTTTATGTGCGTCAAACTTTGCATCAGCAGACGAATTAGTGGGATGCTCATGCTTATTATGGTGTTGTCTGCACTAACTAGCCGTGTGCATTCCTCAAAACACTGAAGGACATGACAGAGGTCTTGTAGCTTCGACCACTGCACACCTGACAACTCCATGTCTGCCATCCAACTGCCTGCCCGCGTATGTGTATCCTCCCACAAATACATAACAGCACACCTCTGTTCGCACAATCTCTGAAGCATGTGCAGTGTGGAGTTCCACCTTGTTGCAACATCGATGATTAGGCGATGCTGGGGAAGGTTCAAAGACCGCTAATGGTTCTGCATACGGCTGGAGTGTATGGGCAGATGTGCGAGCAAAGTCTGCGCACCTTCAGGAGCAGGTCGGGGAACCCCGGATAACTTTTCAGGAAGCACTGCACCACCAGGTTTAAGGTGTGAGCCAGGCAAGGAATGTGTTTCAGTTGTGAATGGGCTATGGCAGCCATAAAATTCCTTCCGTTATCACTCACTACCCTGCCTGCCTCAAGATGTACACTGCCCAGCCATGACTGAGTTTCTTGCTGCAAGAAGTCAGACAGAACTTCCGCGGTGTGTCTGTTGTCGCCCAAACACTTCATTGCCAATACAGCCTGCTGACGCTTGACACTAGATGTTCCATAATGGGACACCTCGTGTGCAACAGTGGCAGCTGAGGATGGAGTGGTTGTGTGACTGTGCTCTGTGGACGAGCTGTCGCTTCTGCTGGAGGACGAGGAGGAGGGGGGGCCAACGCCTACAGCCAAATGTTTCCTAGACCGTGGGCTAGGCAGAACAGTCCCAATATTGCTGTCCCCTGTGGACCCGGCATCCTCCACATTAATCCAGTGTGCAGTGATGGACACGTAACGCCCCTGGCCATGCCTACTGGTCCATGCATCTGTTGTCAGGTGCACCTTTCTACTCACAGATTGCCTGAGTGCATGGACAATGCGGTCTTTTATGTGCTGGTGGAGGGCTGGGATGGCTTTTCTCGAAAAGAAGTGTCGACTGGGTAGCTTGTAGTGTGGTACAGTGTAGTCCATCAGGGCTTTGAAAGCTTTGCTTTCAACTAACTGGTAGGGCATCATCTCTAACAAGATTAGTCTAGCAATGTGGGCTTTCAACCCCAGTGTAGGCGGATGAGAGGATGAGTACTTCCTTTTCCTAACGAGAGTCTCTTGTAGGGTGAGCTGGACTGGAGAGCTGCATATGGTGGTACTAGCGGGGGTGCCGGTGGACATGGCAGACTGAGAGAGGGTTGGTGATGGTATTCTTGCTGTTGACCTACATACAGTGTTTCCTACAAAGAACCTGGTGATTCCCTGACTGCTTTGGCCTTGCGACGAAACCTCCACATTTGCTGCAGGTGGTGTGGTAAACGTTGGGCTTACAGTGAGGGAAGGGATGTAGCGTTGCTGACTAGCTTCATTGTGAGAGGGTGCAACAACGTAATATATCAGCTATTACCTTTTGGGCCTGGAAATCTATGTCAAAGAGATTGGATATTTATTCTTTATTGTTTTACTGTGTGTTTTAATTATGTAGTATATGTATATCCTATGATTTTTGTACTTTTTATAATTCTGTTTACAATATCTGCATACGCAATAACATATTGTTGTATTGATGTCCTCTTTGTACCAGCAATCCTATACTTGGTGTTTGTTGTCCGTGTATGGTCCTCTTTGAGTTGTGCACATAGATATTTATATCATACTTGAATAATCTTGGCATAGTGAGTTGCCACTTTCTATACTCACCCTGCTGTGTCCATGTCTATCTCATACTAGCAGCAGCAACCGCGCTTGCTATGGTCCCGGCTCCCTCGCCGGCTTGCGGCGTCTTTCAGTGTCATGGTGACGGTCATGTGATATGAAGTCACGCGGCACGTGACACCGCCGCCGGGTGATCCGGTTACCATGGTATTACGCGCGTCACAGGAAGCTGCTATTGGACGTGACGCTAGGCATTAAGCGGCTGTAAATGCCGACACACCTTTTTTTGATTGAGAAATCTGCACACCGGGCTTGGATTGGCTTTTGGGGCTTTTTAAACTCCCTCTTCCTCTTCCTCCGTCACCCCTTGAGAAAGGCTATAATCGCCAAAACGCGCGTCGGGGAGGACGCCCACATCATTTCACCACTGCATAGGTAATATTCACAGCCATTGTGGCTGTTCTACTATATACCGTCTTAATATCCTTCTTTTTGGGGACTGCTATGCATTGGAATACTTGGGATTATGTGCAATAGATTGATAGTATGATCTTTGGCTAAATTTACCTACTACTTTATTTGCTATTGTTTCGTCTGTGGGCGTTTTGTTCTGGACATGTGTGAGCGGGTGTTCTTTTTTCTCCCCTCCTCCTTGTGTCATCTGTACTTGGTCTTCTTAATAAAGTTTATATTACGTTTATACATTTTATTCTCGGAAGTTTTTTGTCATGTTTTTTCTTCGTTCCATATCTAGTTTTGAGACATTCCGTTGCTATGTCCATAGACATCGCAGTATTCTAAATATTAGATCTTATGTTATTACTACTGTGATGTGCCCTTTCAATAGGCGTTCTAAAGTTAAGGGACATTTGGTAGTTAGTCCAGGCTTGCAAGTGCATGGTGGTTAAATGTCTACGCATGCAACTTGTATTTAGACTTTTAACATTCTGACCTCTGCTGAAGGTCCTTGAGCATTTCTTACAGATTACTTTGCACTGATCATTTGGATGTTGGTTAAAAAAATGCCAGACTTCACTCTTCCTTCTATTGGATACCTTTTCAGGCATTGCAAACTGAGCTACTTTAACCGGATGGCCACGCTGTCCTACAACTGGTTTTGGTTTAGCCACACGTTTTGGGCCAGATACGGGCTTGCCAGATGGAATCTGTTGCGATGTTGATGCCTGCTGCGGCTCCTCCTCCTCCGCTTCAGAGCTACTGCCGGCTGCACCCTGTTCCCACAATGGCTGCCAATCGGGGTCAACAACTGGGTCATCTATGACCTCCTCTTCTATGTCCTGTGCACCTTCCTCTGTGTCACCGTGTAAGCCGGTGCTATAGCATTCGTGACGGGGCTTCATAGTTTCATCTGGGTCAGATTCTGGATCAGTACACTGCGAGGGCAATGTTGTGATCTGAGTCAAAGGATCAGCATAAGAATCTGGCTGTGGCTGTGCATCTGTGCACTCCATGTCCGATTCATCTTGTAATGGACATGACCTGTTAACAATTTCCCTTTCTAACCCAGGAACGGTATGTGTAAAGAGCTCCATGGAGTAACCCGTTGTGTCGCCTGACGCATCCTTCTCTGTTGTTCTGGGTGAAGAACGCAAGGAAGTGACTTGTCCCTGACCGGGAACATCCACTGACGACGCGCTGCTTTTACATTTTGCACTTTCCGAAGAGGAGGCAAAAGAGCTAGAGTGTTGTGAATTCTGTTGTCGGGATCCCTCCTGTGGTCATGAATGGTACTTCGGCTGGTTCTGTCCATGGACTTCCTCTGGTGGGTGTTTCTGAGTTTCCTTCCACAGGTGACGAGGTTAATTCGTTAGCTGGCAGCTCTATTTAACTCCACTTAGATCTTTGCTCCATGCCACCTGTCAATGTTCCAGTATTGGTCTAGTTCACTCCTGGATCGTTCTTGTGACCTGTCTTCCCAGCAGAAGCTAAGTTCCTGCCTGTATTTTCTTTGGTTTGCTATTTTTCTGTCCAGCTTGCTATATTTATTGTTGTCTTGCTTGCTGGAAGCTCTGGGACGCAGAGGGAGCGTCTCCGCACCGTGAGTCGGTGCGGAGGGTCTTGTTGCGCCCTCTGCGTGGTCTTTTTGTAGGTTTTTGTGCTGACCGCAAAGCTACCTTTCCTATCCTCAGTCTGTTCAGTAAGTCGGGCCTCACTTTTCTAAATCTATTTCATCTCTGTGTTTGTATTTTCATCTTTACTCACAGTCATTATATGTGGGGGGCTGCCTATTCCTTTGAGAAATTTCTCTGAGGCAAGGTAGGCTTTATTTTTCTATCTTCAGGGCTAGCTAGTTCCTTAGGCTGTGCCGAGTTGCATAAGGAGCGTTAGGAGCAATCCACGGCTATTTCTAGTGTGCGTGATAGGATTAGGGATTGCGGTCAGCAGAGTTCCCACGTCCCAGAGCTCGTCCTTAATTATCAGTAACTATCAGGTCATTCCGTGTGCTCTTAACCACCAGGTCCATTATTGTCCTGACTAGGGTTGAGCGACCTTGACTTTTTTAGAGTCGAGTCGGGTTTCGCAAAACCCGACTATCTCAATAGTCGGGTCGAGTGAAATTGGCCGATTATGACGTAAAGTCGAGTTCGACCAAAACATGAAACCCAATGCAAGTCAATGGGGCAGCATAGTCGGCAGTGAGTGGGGGCCAGGAAAACACCTAGAGTGCCCATTTTAATGCCAAAACCATGCATTCTTCTTAATGAAGCTTGTCAATCTTAATTTCCCTTATAATAATAGTTAAGGTAAGATAAGTATTTAAACTTTGCAAGTGCTGTGATCCTGAGCAAGCAGGGGGGGGCCCACTCGTTGGCATTGGCACTGGCACAGGGCCCCTCAAAGTACGGCGGTGTGTTTGCACGGCGGGGGCGCCTCCCACCGGCAGCGACACTTTTGCGTACTATGAGGGGCCCTGTGCCAGTGACGTCGCCAACGAGTATTCCTCCCCCCACCTGATGAAGGAACCTGCACTTTCATCTGCACCTTCCTCTTTGTCCACGTGTAAGGTGGTATGGTATGCGGGAAGAGGAACCTGACTTTCAGCAGGGTCACAATCTTGCTGTGTAGCGTGCACGGGGAATGTTGCGTTATGGGTCAATGTACCAGCAGACTCATCTATCACTGGCTGGGCAATGGGCAGGATGAGGAGGAAACACAGATATAGGCCCAAAGAATAAAGTGGTTTAAATGCAGTTCAAAATTGGTAAGAGGACTAACCAGGGGGCATTGCTTTGTTCAGTGGAGGACAACTGTAATGAGAGGCTGACACAGAGAGTAGGCCCAAATCAGTAATTAGTCTAAATGCAGTTCGAAATTGGCAACAGTAGTAAACAGGCGGCACAGCTTTGTTCAGTGGAGGAGAACAGCAAGGAGCGGCTGACACCAATAGTAGGCCCCAACCCAACTAGTAGGCCAAATGCAGTCTAACATTAACAACTACTTAACGAGAGCCTGAAAATGGAATTTCAGGACAGGAAACCAGGAGAACAGCAAGGAGCGGCAGACACTGTTAGTAGGCCCCAACCCAACTAGTAGGCCAAATGCAGTTGTTCCATTTAACAACTATTTAACAAGAGCCTGAAGATAGAAGCTCAGGAAAGGCAACCTGGAGAACACCTTGGAGCGGAAGACACCGTCTCTACAACCCAGACCCAACTTGTAGGCCGAATGCAGTGTTGTTTTCAACAACTACTTAAGAGCCTCAAGATTGAAGCAATGGAGAGGCAACCTGGGGAACACCTTGGAGTGGAACACACCGTCTCTACACCCCTGACCCAACTTGTAGGCCGCATGCAGTGTTGTTTTCAACAACTACTAAACGAGAGCCAGAAGACTGAAGCAATGGAGAGGCAACCTGGAGAATACCTTGGAGCGGCAGACACTGGTAGTAGGCCCCAACCCAAGTACTAGCCCCACTGCAGTTAGATTTACAAAAAAATACTAAACGAGAGCCTGAAGATCAAAGCTCAGAAAAGGCAACCCGGAGAACACCTTGGAGCGGCAGACACTGGTAGTAGGCTTTAAACCCCAAATTTTGGTCAATGGAGTTTATAAAATGTTCCAGGGGTACACAGGCAGCATTGGTGTGGTAAGCGGAGGACAATTTCTATTTGGGACTGCAGACAGACTTAGTAGGCTGTCCCCTGTGGACCATGCATCCACAACATTAACCCAGTGCACCGTAATGGACATGTAACCTTTCGTGGACATGCCTACTGGTCCATGCATCTGTTGTCACGTGCACCTTTGTGCTCACAGATTGCCTGAGTGCATGGACGATGCGCTCTTTAACATGCTGGTGGAGGGCTGGGATGGCTTTTCTGGAAAAGAAGTGTCGACTGGGTAGCTCGTAGCGTGGTACAGCGTAGTCCATCAGGGCTTTGAAAGCTTCGCTTTCAACTAACCGGTAGGGCATCATCTCTGAGATTAGTCTAGCTATGTGGGCGTTCAAACTCTGTGTACGTGGATGCGAGGCTAAGTACTTCCTTTTTCTAACCATAGTCTCATGTAGGGTGAGCTGGACTGGAAAGCTGGAGATCGTGGAACTAGCGGGGGTGCCGGTGGACATGGCAGACTGAGAGACGGTGGGAGATGGTATTGTTGCCGCCGGTGCCCTAGATGCAGTGTTTCCTACTACGAAACTGGTGATTCCCTGACCCTGACTGCTTTGGCCTGGCAAAGAAACCTGCACAGATACTGCAGGTGGTGCGGAAAATGGTGGCTCTACACTGCCGGAAGGGATGTTGCGTTGCTGACTAGCTTCATTGGCCGAGGGTGCTACAACCTTAAGGGACGTTTGGTAGTTAGTCCAGCCTTGCAAATGCATGGTGGTTAAATGTCTATGCATGCAACTTGTATTGAGACTTTTCAGATTCTGACCTCTGCTTAAGCTAGTTGAACATTTTTGACAGATGACTTTGCGCTGATCAATTGGATGTTGTTTAAAAAAATGCCAGACTGCACTCTTTCTAGCATCGGATACCTTTTCAGGCATTGCAGACTGAGCTTTAACCGGATGGCCACGCTGTCCTCCAACAGGTTTTGACTTTGCCACGCGTTTTGGGCCAGATACGAGCCCGGCAGATGGAACCTGTTGCGATGTTGATGCCTGCTGCGGCCCCTCCTCCTCCGCTTCAGAACTACTGCCGCCTGCACCCTGTTCCCCCAATGGCTGCCAATCGGGGTCAACAACTGGGTCATCTATAACCTCCTCTTCTAGCTCGTGCGCAACTTCGTCTGTCTCACCGTGTAAGTCGGTGGTAGAGCGTTCATGACGGGGCAACATAGTCCCATCAGGGTCTGATTCTGGATCAGTACCCTGCGAGGGCAATGTTGTGGTCTGAGTCAAAGGACCAGCATAGTAGTCTGGCTGTGGCTGTGCATCAGTGCACTCCATGTCAGATTCAACTTGTAATGGGCATGGCCTGTTAACTGCTTCACTTTCTAAGCCAGGGACGGTATGTGTAAAGAGCTCTATGGAGTCACCCGTTGTGTCGCCTGCTGCATCCTTCTCTGTTGTTGTTTTTGCTGAAGAGGACAAGGAAGCGACTTGTCCCTGACCGTGAACATCCACTAACGACGCGCTGCTTTTACATTTACCAGTTTCAAAAGAGGAGGCAAAAGAGCTAGAGGCTGAGTCAGCAAGGTAAGCCAAAACTTGCTCTTGCTGCTCCGGCTTTAAAAGCGGTTTTCCTACTCCCAGAAAAGGGAGCGTTTGAGGCCTTGTGTAGCCAGACGACGAACCTGGCTCCACAGCTCCAGACTTAGGTGCAATATTTTTTTTCCCACGACCACCTGATGCTCCACCACTACCACTACCCTCATTACCAGCTGACAATGAACGCCCCCGGCCACGACCTCTTCCACCAGACTTCCTCATTGTTTTAAAAATGTAACCAAACTAACGGTATTTGTTGCTGTCAAACAACTTACACGGTGAGCTATAACTTCAGTATGATTTAGATACCCCTTTACAGGTGGGTGAGACCGCAAGGAAAAGCAGGCACAATGTTACACACTCTGTTTTTGGTGGCACCAAATGAGAGAGATGCCACACACGCAGGACTGTCACTCAAGCACAAATGTCAATATTAATCTCCCACTGTTTGTTTTTATTTTTTCAGGGAGAATTTAGAAACCCCCCCAAAAAATGATTTTTTAAGGAAGAATTTAGAAAACAAATAAAAAAAAGTGATTTTTTCAGAGAGAATTTAGAAACCAAATAAAAAAAAAACAAACAAATAGGCTTTCTATGGCCCACTATCTGAGAGAGAGAGATGGCACACCCAGGAGTCAGGACTGGCACACAAGCAGAAAGGCCAATATTAATCTCCCACTGTTGTTTTTATTTTTTCAGGGAGAATTTAGAAACCCCCCCAAAAAAAAGATTTTTTAAGGAAGAATTTAGAAAACGAATTAAAAAAAAGTGATTTTTTTCAGAGAGAATTTAGAAACCAAATTAAAAAAACAAACAAATAGGCTTTCTATGGCCCACTATCTGAGAGAGAGAGAGATGGCACGCTCAGGACTGGCACACAAGCCCAAAGGGCAATATTAATCTCCCACTATTTTTTTTTTTTTTTTGCAGGGAGAATTTATAAAACCAATAAAAAAAAAAATAGGCTTTCTATGGCCCACTATTTGACAGAGAGATGGCACGCTCAGGACTGGCACACAAGCCCTATGGGCAATATTAATCTCCCACTTTTTTTTTTTCAGGGAGAATTTATAAAACCAATAAAAAAAAAAAAATAGGCTTTCTATGGCCCACTATTTGAGAGAGAGATGGCACGCTCAGGACTGGCACACAAGCCCAAAGGGCAATATTAATCTCCCACTGTTTTTTTTGTTTTCAGGGAGAATTTATAAAACCAATAAAAAAAAAAGAAATAGGCTTTCTATGGCCCACTATTTGAGAGAGAGATGGCACGCTCAGGACTGGCACACAAGCCCAAAGGCCAATATTAATCTCCCACTGTTTTTTTTTTTTTTCAGGGAGAATTTAGAAACCCCACAAAAAAAAACAGAAAAAAAATTAGGCTTTCTATGGCCCACTATGTGAGATGGCACACACAGGGATGGCACTCGAGCAGAAATGCCAATCTTAATCTCCCACAGCTTTTTTTTTTAGGGAGAATTAAAAAAACACACAGGGACTGTCCTACAATTACTATCTCCGTGCAGTAATCTCAGCCAGGTATGGCAGGCAGCAATAATGAGTGGACTGCTGCACAAATTAAATAAAAAGTGTGGACAAACAAACAAGATAGCTGTGCAGAAAGGAAGGAACAACAGGATTTGTGCTTTGAAAAAAGCAGTTGGTTTGCACAGCGGCGTACACACAGCAATGCAGCTATCAGGGAGCCTTCTAGGGCAGCCCAATGAGCTACAGCGCTGAGGGAAAAAAAATGTAGCTTCCATTGTCCCTGCAAACAAAGGTGGTGTTGGACAGTGGAAATCGCTGCAGCACAAGCGGTTTGGTGGTTAATGGACCCTGCCTAACACTATCCCTGCTTCTGAAGAAGCGGCAGCAACCTCTCCCTATGCTCAGATCAGCAGCAGTAAGATGGTGGTCAGCGGGAACGCCCCTTTATAGCCCCTGTGACGCTGCAGACAGCAAGCCAATCACTGCAATGCCCTTCTCTAAGATGGTGGGGACCAGGACCTATGTCATCACGCTGCCCACACTCTGCGTCCACCTTCATTGGCTGAGAAATGGCGCTTTTCACTGTTGTGAATTCTGTGGCTGAATTCACTTCTGTGGTCACAAGTGGTATTGCAGTCTCTGGGTTTCCTCCCTCAGGTGTTTTGGTGAGCTCGTTGGCTGCCTTGCTATTTAGCTCCACCTGAGTCTGTCTTCCTTGCTCCTTGTCAATGTTCCAGTGTTGGATCTGAGCTACTGCATCTTTCCTTGGGCCTGCTGCTCTGCTAGATAAGTGCTTCTAGTTTGTTTTCTGTTTTTTCTGTCCAGCTTGCTATTAACTTTTGCTGGAAGCTCTGAGAAGCAAAGGGGTGCACCGCCGTGCTGTTAGTTCGGCACGGTGGGTCTTTTTGCCCCTTTGCGTGGTTTTCGTTTTAGGGTTTTTTGTAGACTGCATAGTTCTCTTTGCTATCCTCGCTCTGTCTAGAATATCGGGCCTCACTTTGCTGAATCTATTTCATTCCTACGTTTGTCTTTTCATCTTGCTAACAGTCATTATATGTGGGGGGCTGCCTATTCCTTTGGGGTATTTCTCTGAGGTAAGTCAGGCTTGTATTTCTATCTTCAGGCTAGTCAGCTCCTCAGGCAGTGCCGAGTTGCATAGGTAGTGATAGGCGCAATCCACTGCTGCTTATAGTTGTGTGAGGATAGATCAGGTACTGCAGTCTACAGAGATTCCACGTCTCAGAGCTCGTCCTATTGTTTTTGGTTATTGCCAGATCTCTGTATGTGCGCTGATTACTGCACGCTGTGTTGCCTGATTGCCAGCCATAACAGTACAAGGAGCCACACCAATGATTCCCAATAGAGGGAAAAAAGAAATCCTGACATCATTTTTTTTTCTTAGCTCTGTCTTCAGTCTTTTTTTTCCCCTAGACATTAGAGTGCTTCAGGACACAGCTGTGGACATGGATATTCAGGCTCTGTGCTCCTCAATGGATAATCTCGTTGTTTTTCCACCAACATAGAAGAGGATTCTTTACTGTTAGGGCAGTGAGAATCTGGAATTGCTTGCCTGAGGAGGTGGTGATGGCGAACTCAGTCGAGGGGTTCAAGAGAGGCCTGGATGTCTTCCTGGAGCAGAACAATATTGTATCATACAATTATTAGGTTCTGTAGAAGGACGTAGATCTGGGTATTTATTATGATGGAATATAGGCTGAACTGGATGGACAAATGTCTTTTTTCGGCCTTACTAACTATGTTACTATGTTACTATGTTACTATGTTGTAAATGTACAAAAGATACCTACTGCATCCTCACCCATCCCTTGTAGATTGTGAGCCCTCGCGGGCAGGGTCCTCTCTCCTCCTGTACCAGTTGTGACTTGTATTTTTCAAGATTATTGTACTTGTTTTATTATGTATACCCCTCCTCACATGTAAAGCGCCATGGAATAAATGGCGCTATAATAATAAATAATAATAATAATAAAAGATTCAAGATACTATTGATCAGAAATCGATGTTAGAACCAAGAATTCCGATTCCTGATTTGTTTTTTGGTGACAGAACTAAGTTCCTGAGCTTCAGAAATAATTGTAAGCTATTTTTGGCCTTGAAACCTCATTCTTCTGGTAATCCTATTCAACAGGTTTTGATTATTATTTCTTTTTTGCGCGGCGACCCACAGGACTGGGCGTTTTCTCTTGCACCAGGAGATTCTGCATTGAGTAATGTTGATGCATTTTTCCAGGCGCTGGGATTGCTTTACGATGAGCCTAATTCAGTGGATCAGGCTGAGAAAAATCTGCTGGCTTTATGCCAGGGTCAGGATAATGTAGAAGTATATTGTCAGAAATTTAGGAAGTGGTCAGTACTCACTCTGTGGAATGAATCTGCGCTGGCAGCTTTGTTCAGAAAGGGTCTCTCTGAAGCTCTTAAGGATGTAATGGTGGGATTTCCTATGCCTGCTGGTTTGAATGAGTCTATGTCCTTGGCCATTCAGATCGGTCGTCGCTTGCGCGAGCGTAAATCTGTGCACCATCTGGCGGTATTGTCTGAGAGTAAACCTGAGCCTATGCAGTGCGACAGGACTATGACTAAAGTAGAACGGCAAGAACACAGACGTCTGAACAGACTGTGTTTCTATTGTGGTGATTCTACTCATGCTATTTCTAATTGTCCTAAACGCACTAGGCGGTTCGATAGCTCTGCCGTTATTGGTACTGTACAGTCCAAATTCCTTTTGTCCATTACCTTAATGTGCTCTTTGTCATCGTATTCTGTCATGGCGTTTGTGGATTCAGGCGCTGCCCTGAATCTAATGGATTTGGATTATGCAAAACGTTGTGGATTTTTCTTGGAGCCTTTGCGGTGTCCTATTCCATTGAGAGGAATTGATGCTACACCTTTGGCCAAGAATAAGCCTCAGTACTGGGCCCAGCTGACCATGTGCATGGCTCCTGCACATCAGGAAGTTATTCGCTTTCTGGTACTGCATAATTTGCATGATGTGGTCGTGTTGGGGTTGCCATGGCTACAAACCCATAATCCAGTATTGGATTGGAACTCTATGTCGGTAACCAGCTGGGGTTGTCAGGGAGTACATGGTGATGTTCCATTTTTGTCTATTTCGTCATCCATTCCTTCTGACATCCCAGAGTTCTTGTCGGACTTTCAGGATGTATTTGAAGAGTCCAAGTCTGATGCCCTACCTCCGCATAGGAATTGTGATTGTGCTATCGATTTGATTCCTGGTAGTAAATTCCCTAAGGGTCGTTTATTTAATTTGTCCGTACCTGAACACACCGCTATGCGCAGTTATGTGAAGGAGTCCCTGGAGAAGGGACATATTCGCCCATCGTCGTCACCATTGGGAGCAGGGTTCTTTTTTGTAGCCAAGAAGGATGGTTCGCTAAGACCGTGTATTGATTACCGCCTTCTTAATAAGATCACTGTTAAGTTTCAGTATCCCTTGCCATTGATTTCTGACTTGTTTGCTCGGATTAAGGGGGCTAGTTGGTTTACTAAGATTGATCTTCGTGGTGCGTATAATCTGGTGAGAATCAGGCAGGGAGATGAATGGAAAACGGCATTTAATACGCCCGAGGGTCATTTTGAGTATCTGGTGATGCCGTTCGGACTTGCCAATGCTCCATCTGTTTTTCAGTCTTTTATGCATGACATTTTCCGTGAGTATCTGGATAAATTCTTGATTGTTTACTTGGATGACATTTTGATCTTCTCAGATGATTGGGAGTCTCATGTGAAGCAAGTCAGAATGGTTTTCCAGGTACTGCGTGCTAATTCCTTGTTCGTGAAGGGATCAAAGTGTCTCTTCGGTGTGCAGAAAGTTTCATTTTTGGGGTTCATCTTTTCCCCTTCTACTATTGAGATGGATCCGGTTAAGGTTCAGGCCATCCAGGATTGGACTCAGCCGACATCTCTAAAAAGTCTGCAGAAATTCCTGGGCTTTGCTAATTTTTATCGTCGCTTCATCTGTAATTTTTCTAGCATTGCCAGACCATTGACCGATTTGACCAAGAAGGGTGCTGATTTGGTTAATTGGTCTTCTGCTGCCGTGGAAGCTTTTCAGGAGTTGAAGCGTCGTTTTTGCTGTGCCCCTGTGTTGTGTCAACCTGATGTTTCTCTTCCGTTCCAGGTCGAGGTTGATGCTTCTGAGATTGGTGCAGGGGCGGTTTTGTCACAGAGAGGTTCTGGTTGCTCAGTGTTCAAACCATGTGCTTTCTTTTCCAGGAAATTTTCTGCTGCTGAGCGTAATTATGATGTGGGCAACCGAGAGTTGCTGGCCATGAAGTGGGCATTCGAGGAGTGGCGTCATTGGCTTGAGGGTGCTAAGCATCGCGTGGTGGTTTTGACTGATCATAAGAACCTTACTTATCTTGAGTCTGCCAAGCGCTTGAATCCTAGACAGGCCCGTTGGTCGTTATTTTTTGCTCGTTTTGATTTTGTGATTTCATACCTTCCGGGCTCTAAAAATGTGAAGGCGGATGCTCTGTCTAGGAGTTTTGTGCCCGACTCTCCGGGGTTATCTGAGCCGGCGAGTATCCTCAAGGAAGGAGTCATTGTGTCTGCCATCTCCCCTGATTTGCGGAGAGTGTTGCAGAAATTTCAGGCTAATAAACCTGATCGTTGTCCGGCCGAGAAACTGTTCGTCCCTGATAGGTGGACTAGTAAAGTTATCTCTGAACTTCATTGTTCGGTGCTGGCCGGTCATCCAGGAATCTTTGGTACCAGGGAGTTGGTTGCTAGATCCTTCTGGTGGCCATCTCTGTCGCGGGATGTGCGTGCTTTTGTGCAGTCCTGTGGAATTTGTGCTAGGGCTAAGCCCTGCTGTTCACGTGCCAGTGGGTTGCTTTTGCCCTTGCCGGTCCCGAAGAGGCCTTGGACACATATTTCGATGGATTTCATTTCTGACCTTCCCGTTTCTCAAAAAATGTCGGTCATTTGGGTGGTCTGTGATCGCTTTTCTAAAATGGTCCATCTGGTGCCCTTGGTTAAATTGCCTTCCTCCTCTGATTTGGTGCCTTTGTTCTTCCAGCATGTGGTTCGTTTACATGGCATTCCTGAGAATATTGTTTCTGACAGAGGTTCCCAGTTTGTCTCGAGGTTCTGGCGAGCCTTTTGTGGTAGGATGGGCATTGACCTATCTTTCTGCTCGGCCTTCCATCCTCAGACTAATGGCCAGACCGAACGAACCAATCAGACCTTGGAAACATATCTGAGATGTTTTGTTTCCGCTGACCAGGATGATTGGGTGTCATTTTTGCCGTTGGCTGAGTTCGCCCTTAATAATCGGGCCAGCTCGGCTACCTTGGTCTCTCCATTTTTCTGCAATTCTGGGTTCCATCCTCGTTTCTCTTCAGGACAGGTTGAGTCTTCGGACTGTCCTGGTGTGGATTCTGTGGTGGACAGGTTGCAGCAGATCTGGACTCAGGTAGTGGACAATTTGACCTTGTCCCAGGAGAAGGCTCAGCTTTTCGCTAATCGCAGACGCCGTGTGGGACCCCGACTTCGTGTTGGGGATCTGGTTTGGTTATCTTCTCGTCATATTCCTATGAAGGTTTCCTCTCCTAAATTTAAACCTCGTTTTATTGGTCCGTATAGGATTTCTGAGATTCTCAATCCGGTGTCTTTTCGTCTGATCCTCCCAGACTCCTTTTCCATACATAATGTATTCCATAGGTCGTTGTTGAGGAGATACGTGGCACCTATGGTTCCATCTGTGGAGCCTCCTGCCCCTGTTTTGGTGGAGGGGGAATTGGAGTATATTGTGGAGAAGATTTTGGATTCTCGTGTCTCTAGACGGAAACTCCAGTATCTGGTCAAATGGAAGGGTTATGCTCAGGAAGATAATTCCTGGGTTTTTGCCTCTGATGTCCATGCCCCAGATCTTGTTCGTGCCTTTCATGTGGCTCATCCTGGTCGGCCTGGGGGTTCTGGTGAGGGTTCGGTGACCCCTCCTCAAGGGGGGGGTACTGTTGTGAATTCTGTGGCTGAATTCACTTCTGTGGTCACAAGTGGTATTGCAGTCTCTGGGTTTCCTCCCTCAGGTGTTTTGGTGAGCTCGTTGGCTGCCTTGCTATTTAGCTCCACCTGAGTCTGTCTTCCTTGCTCCTTGTCAATGTTCCAGTGTTGGATCTGAGCTACTGCATCTTTCCTTGGGCCTGCTGCTCTGCTAGATAAGTGCTTCTAGTTTGTTTTCTGTTTTTTCTGTCCAGCTTGCTATTAACTTTTGCTGGAAGCTCTGAGAAGCAAAGGGGTGCACCGCCGTGCTGTTAGTTCGGCACGGTGGGTCTTTTTGCCCCTTTGCGTGGTTTTCGTTTTAGGGTTTTTTGTAGACTGCATAGTTCTCTTTGCTATCCTCGCTCTGTCTAGAATATCGGGCCTCACTTTGCTGAATCTATTTCATTCCTACGTTTGTCTTTTCATCTTGCTAACAGTCATTATATGTGGGGGGCTGCCTATTCCTTTGGGGTATTTCTCTGAGGTAAGTCAGGCTTGTATTTCTATCTTCAGGCTAGTCAGCTCCTCAGGCAGTGCCGAGTTGCATAGGTAGTGATAGGCGCAATCCACTGCTGCTTATAGTTGTGTGAGGATAGATCAGGTACTGCAGTCTACAGAGATTCCACGTCTCAGAGCTCGTCCTATTGTTTTTGGTTATTGCCAGATCTCTGTATGTGCGCTGATTACTGCACGCTGTGTTGCCTGATTGCCAGCCATAACATTTCACGTCATTGAAACGCGACTTTGGCGCGAAAGTCGCGTACCGCATGGCCGGCCCCGCACAGGAGTCGGGTCGGGTTTCATGAAACCCGACTTTGCCAAAAGTCGGCGACTTTTGAAAATGAACGATCCGTTTCGCTCAACCCTAGTCCTGACCACCAGGTCATAACAGTACAGGTGGCCCAAAGTACTAATGCATCTCAATAGAGGGATAAGAGAAGTTCTGAGACCATTTTTTTTTCTTTCCACTGTGTTTTGTCTCTCTTTTCCCCTTTACCTCTGGGTGGTTCAGGACACAGGTGTAAACATGGACATTCAAGGTCTGTCCTCTTGGATGGATAATCTCACTACAAGGGTACAAAACATTCAAGATTTTGTGGTTCAGAATCCGATGTTAGAGCCTAGGATTCCAATTCCTGATTTGTTTTTTGGTGATAGAACTAAGGCTGGGTTCCCATTGCATTATGGGACCGCGTTTAACGGACAGCGTTGCACGGCGAAATTAACGCAGTGCAATGTGTCCGTTAACGCGCCCATTGAAGGCAATGGGAACGCGCTTCACTAGCGTGTGCCATGTTCGGCATGCGCTAGCGACGCGCTGGTGATTCCTGGCACGCCGCGGACGCTGCTTGCAGCGTCCGAGGCGCGCCCGCGGTCCGTTCCCCGCTCTCGCAGATCGGGGATCTGCGAGAGCGGGGACGTTACCGCGACCCCGACCGCAGCCCCATAGAAAACATTGCGTTAGCGCAATCCGCTAGCGCTAAAGGGATTGCACTAACGCAATGTGACCCTAGCCTATGTTCTTGAATTTCAAAAATAATTGTAAATTGTTTCTTGCCTTGAAACCTCGCTCCCCAGGTGACGCTGTTCAACAAGTAAAGATCATTATTTCTTTGTTACGTGGTGACCCTCAAGACTGGGCATTTTCCCTTGCGCCAGGAGATCTGGCATTGCGTGATGTTAATGCGTTTTTCCTGGTGCTTGGATTACTTTATTACGAACCTAATTCAGTGGATCAGGCAGAGAGAATCTTGCTGGCTCTGTGTCAGGGTCAGGATGAAGCGGAGATATATTGTCAGAAGTTTAGAAAGTGGTCTGTGCTCACTCAGTTGAATGAATGTGCCCTGGCAACAATCTTCAGAAAGGGTCTCTCTGAAGCTCCTAAGGATGTCATGGTGGGATTTCCCATGCCTGCTGGTCTGAATGAGTCTATGTCTTTGGCCATTCAGATCGATCGACGCTTGCGTGAGCGTAAAGCTGTGCACCATTTGGCGGTACTATCTGAGCATGGGCCTGAGCCTATGCAATGTGATAGGACTTTGACCAGAGCTGAACGGCAAGAACACAGATGTCGGAATGGGCTATGTTTTTACTGTGGTGATTCCACTCATGTTATCTCCGATTGTCCTAAGCGCACTTAAGCGGTTCGCTAGGTCTGCCACCATTGGTACGGTACAGTCTAAATTTCTATTGTCCGTTATTCTGATTTGCTCTTTGTCATCCTATTCTGTTATGGCATTTGTGGATTCAGGCGCTGCCCTGAATTTGATGGACTTGGAGTATGCTAGGCGCTGTGTTTTTTTCTTGGAGCCCTTGCAGTATCCTATTCCATTGAGAGGAATTGATGCTACGCCTTTGGCCAAGAATAAGCCTCAGTACTGGACCCAATTGACCATGTGCATGGCTCCTGCACATCAGGAGGATATCCGCTTTCTGGTGTTGCATAATCTGCATGATGTGGTCGTTTTGGGGTTGACATGGCTACAGGTTCATAATCCAGTATTGGACTGGAAATCTATGTCTGTGTCCAGCTGGGGTTGCCAGGGGGTACATGGTGATGTTCCATTTTTGTCTATTTCGTCTTCCACTCCTTCTGAAGTTCCAGAGTATTTGTCGGATTATCGGGATGTATTTGATGAGCCCAAAGCCAGTGCCCTACCTCCTCATAGGGATTGCGATTGTGCAATTAATTTGATTCCTGGTAGTAAGTTTCCTAAGGGCCGATTGTTCAATTTATCTGTGCCAGAACACGCCACTATGCGGAGTTATATAAAGGAATCCTTGGAGAAAGGCCATATTCGCCCGTCGTCATCAACGTTAGGAGCAGGGTTCTTTTTTGTGGCCAAGAAGGATGGTTCTTTGAGACCTTGTATTGATTACCACCTTCTTAATAAAATTACAGTCAAATTTCAGTATCCTTTGCCGTTGCTGTCTGATTTGTTTGCTCGTATTAAAGGGGCTAGTTGGTTCACCAAGATAGATCTTCGAGGGGCGTATAATCTTGTGCGTATTAAACAAGGCGATGAATGAAAAACAGCATTTAATACGCCCGAGGGCCATTTTGAGTACCTGGTTATGCCATTCGGGCTCTCCAATGCTCCATCAGTATTTCAGTCCTTTATGCATGACATCTTCTGAGAGTACCTGGATAAATTCCTGATTGTGTATTTGGATGATATTTTGGTCTTTTCGGATGATTGGGAGTCTCATCTGAAGCAGGTCAGAATGGTGTTCCAGGTCCTTCGTGCGAATTCCTTGTTTGTGAAGTGGTCAAAGTGTCTCTTTGGAGTTCAGAAGGTTTCATTTTTGGGGTTCATTTTTTCCCCTTCTACTATCTAGATGGACCCTGTTAAAGTCCAGGCCATTTATGATTGGACTCAGCCGATATCTGTGAAGAGCCTGAAAAAGTTCCTGGGCTTTGCTAATTTTTATCGGCGCTTCATCGCTAATTTTTCTAGTGTTGCTAAACCGTTGACTGATTTGACCAAGAAGGGTGCTGATGTGGTCAATTGGTCTTCCGCAGCTGTAGAGGCTTTTCAGGAGTTGAAGCTTCGTTTTTCTTCTACCCCTGTGTTGTGCCAGCCAGATGTTTCGCTCCCGTTTCAGGTTGAGGTTGATGCTTCTGAGACTGGAGCAGGGGCTGTTTTGTCGCAAAGAAGTTCTGATGGCTCGGTGATGAAGCCATGTGCTTTCTTTTCTAGAAAGTTTTTACCTGCTGAGCGTAATTATGATGTTGGTAATCGAGAGTTGTTGGCCATGAAGTGGGCATTTGAGGAGTGGCGTCATTGGCTTGAATGAGCCAAGCATCGCGTGGTGGTCTTGACAGATCACAAGAATTTGACTTATCTTGAGTCTGCCAAACAGTTGAATCCGAGACAGGCTCGATGGTCGTTATTTTTCTCCCGTTTTGATTTTGTGGTTTCGTACCTTCCGGGCTCTAAGAATGTGAAGGCTGATGCCCTGTCAAGGAGTTTTGTGCCTGACTCTCTGGGTGTTCCTGAGCCGGCGGGTATTCTCAAAGAGGGGGTAATTTTGTCTGCCATCTCCCCTGATTTGCGGCGGGTGCTGCAGAAATTTCAGGCTGATAGACCTGACCGTTGCCCAGCGGAGAAACTGTTTGTCCCTGATAGATGGACTAGTAGAGTTATCGCTGAGATTCATTGTTCAGTGTTGGCTGGGCATCCTGGAATCTTTGGTACGAGAGATTTGGTGGCTAGATCCTTTTGGTGGCCGTCTTTGTCACGGGATGTGCGTTCTTTTGTGCAGTCCTGTGGGACTTGTGCTCGGGCTAAGCCCGGCTGTTCTCGTGCCAGTGGGTTGCTTTTGCCCTTGCCGGTCCCGAAGAGGCCCTGGACGCATATTTCTATGGATTTTATTTCGGATCTCCCCGTCTCTCAAAAGATGTCGGTCATTTGGGTGGTTTGTGATCGCTTTTCTAAGATGGTCCATTTGGTACCTTTGTCTAAATTGCCTTCCTCCTCTGATTTGGTGCCATTATTTTTCCAGCATGTGGTTCGTTTATATGGTATCCCGGAGAACATCGTTTCTGACAGAGGTTCCCAGTTTGTTTCGAGGTTTTGGCGATCCTTTTGTGCTAGGATGGGCATTGATTTGCCTTTTTCCTCGGCTTTCCATCCTCAGACAAATGGCCAAACCGAACAAACTAATCAAACTTTGGAAACATCTGAGATGCTTTGTTTCTGCTGATCAGGATGATTGGGTGTCCTTTTTGCCGTTGGCTGAGTTCGCCCTTAATAATCGGGCCAGCTCAGCTACTTTGGTTTCGCCGTTTTTCTGCAATTCTGGTTTCCATCCTCGTTTCTCTTCAGGGCAGGTTGAGTCTTCAGACTGTCCTGGTGTAGATACTGTGGTGGATAGGTTGCAGCAGATTTGGACTCATGTGGTGGACAATTTGACATTGTCCCAGGAGAAGGCTCAACGTTTCGCTAACCGCCGGCGCTGTGTGGGTCCCCGACTTCGTGTTGGGGATTTGGTTTGGTTGTCGTCTCGTTATGTTCCTATGAAGCGGGAGTGGGTAATAAAAGCCTGGCCCGAATGTATCAAGGGCAAAGGGTGGGAGTAAGTGGACTAAGATACAGTACTAGATGTCCTTAAACTGCTCCCTGCCTGTCTGCGGAGGTTGGCACCCTCTTGGACGCAATATGGCGCCCCCGCTCTCGTCGGCTGACCCTTAAGACCCTAGGGGTCCCTATATCTAGGTGGGGATGCTATACCTCTACCGATGTTACTAAGTAGCCCACAGCCTAGGGCCCAAATAATAATATTAGCCTACACCAAACCGATGCCAGGTGGTAATTCACCAAAAACAGAACACACAACAACCGGTCTGACCGTACAAAAGCCCTATACATTTATACACCGCCTACTATTTAAGGCTAGGACACCCTATAGAGTCCCTAACCAAACAACCCTGCCTACCAGCGGACTTGTATGTCCTAGTAACTAGGTATATTTTGCTCATTGCTGGTCTAGGTACTTTCAAGTTATCTATATTAGTCATTTATATAGTTTTCTGTGGTCTGACCGAGCTACAGGGTACCGTTACTATAAGTCACTAGTGCAGCCCCTAAGGCACCACCCAGGGACGGCATCCCTAGTTTTTGCAGGGATTGTGTGAGGGTAAGCTAGGGGCAGCCACCGAGGAGCGGGGGCGCCATTTGCATTCAAGAGGGTGCAAACCTCCGCTGGTAGGCGGTGTTGGTTGAGGGGGAGTTGGAGTATGTGGTGGAGAAGATTTTGGATTCTCGTATTTCGAGACGGAAACTCCAGTACCTGGTCAAGTGGAAGGGTTATGGTCAGGAAGATAATTCCTGGGTTTTTGCCTCTGATGTTCATGCTGCCGATCTGGTTCGTGCCTTTCATTTGGCTCATCCTGGTCGGCCCGGGGGCTCTGGTGAGGGTTCGGTGACCCCTCCTCAAGGGGGGGGGGTACTGTTGTGAATTCTGTTGTCGGGCTCCCTCCTGTGGTCATGAATGGTACTTCGGCTGGTTCTGTCCATGGACTTCCTCTGGTGGGTGTTTCTGAGTTTCCTTCCACAGGTGACGAGGTTAATTCGTTAGCTGGCTGCTCTATTTAACTCCACTTAGATCTTTGCTCCATGCCACCTGTCAATGTTCCAGTATTGGTCTAGTTCACTCCTGGATCGTTCTTGTGACCTGTCTTCCCAGCAGAAGCTAAGTTCCTGCTTGTATTTTCTTTGGTTTGCTATTTTTCTGTCCAGCTTGCTATATTTATTGTTGTCTTGCTTGCTGGAAGCTCTGGGACGCAGAGGGAGCGTCTCCGCACCGTGAGTCGGTGCGGAGGGTCTTTTTGCACCCTCTGCGTGGTCTTTTTGTAGGTTTTTGTGCTGACCGCAAAGCTACCTTTCCTATCCTCAGTCTGTTCAGTAAGTCGGGCCTCACTTTGCTAACTCTATTTCATCTCTGTGTTTGTATTTTCATCTTTACTCACAGTCATTATATGTTGGGGGCTGCCTATTCCTTTGGGAAATTTCTCTGAGGCAAGGTAGGCTTTATTTTTCTATCTTCAGGGTTAGCTAGTTCCTTAGGCTGTGCCGAGTTGCATAGGGAGCGTTAGGAGCAATCCACGGCTATTTCTAGTGTGCGTGATAGGATTAGGGATTGCGGTCAGCAGAGTTCCCACGTCCCAGAGCTTGTCCTTAATTATCAGTAACTATCAGGTCATTCCGTGTGCTCTTAACCACCAGGTCCATTATTGTCCTGACCACCAGGTCATAACACTAGAGGCAGAGTCAGCAAGGAAAGCCAAAACTTGTTCCTGCTGCTCCGGCTTTAAAAGCGGTTTTCCTACTCCCAGAAAAGGGAGCGTTAGAGGCCTTGTGTTGCCAGACGATGACGGTGGCTAAACAACTCGAGACTTAGGTGCTATATTGCTTTTCCCACGACCACCTGATGCTCCATCATCACTACCATCATTACCAGCTGGCAATGACCGCCCACGGCCACGACCTCTTCCACCAGACTTCCTCATTCTTGGAAATATGTAACCAAACTTACAAATGTTATTTGGTATTGTAAAACCTGTTACAAGGTGGACACAAAATTGTTGTGAATTTAAATCTCCCTTTATAGGTGTGTGAGAGTGCAGGGAAAATTACATTTCAAAAACCTAACCTGCACATCCAAACATAGACTCAGTGTGAACAGGTGCTGAACCTAGAGTCGCCAACTCGTATATAGTTAAGTAAATAAGGCAGCACACTGCTGCGCTAGAACATACAAACTTGAAAAACGAAATTTGAACTGCATTACTGCACTAGAAATATGAAAAATGAGAGCTTTTAGCGCGTAAAAATGGCCAATTTTATGTGTACCTGGTAGCCCCTTTACGGCATCTCTCTTATACCAGGCCCTAAACTTGAGAATCAAAACAGTACTCCCACGATTGGAAAGAATCGCTAAAGTAGTTATATTATAACCTAACCTCCAAACCAATCCTACATATGTCCCCGTTCTACGCAAACATAGACCAAATCATATAGAAACTGAGGCGTTAACGAACTATATATAACAATCTTTATTAGAATAAAAACATATTAGTAAAAAGTATTACCCACAGGTGGAATGAGCCAAACAAAAATCAAAATGGCACCACTCCTGAGCAACTGGCAAAAGACCAATGAATCATAGTATGGTATAGCTACATAAGACTGGGTCCCTGCTAAAGTAAACACCATACCTCACAAGATGTCTTTTTAAGCCACAGTGGCACATCAAAGTTTATCATAGACAAAATCTAGTTATCTGCAGGAAAAACATGCACAACAGTCCTAAGGCCTAATATCAATAAGTAACAAAGACTAAAGGCCCCTTCACATTTAGCGACGCTGCAGCGATACCGACAACGATCCGGATCGCTGCAGCGTCGCTGTTTGGTCGCTGGAGAGCTGTCACACAGACCGCTCTCCAGCGACCAACGATGCTGGTAACCAGGGTAAACATCGGGTAACTAAGCGCAGGGCCGCGCTTAGTAACCCGATGTTTACCCTGGTTACCATGCTAAAAGTAAAAAAAAACAAACACTAGATACTTACCTACCGCTGGCTGTCCTCCAGCGCTGCGCTCTGCTTCTCTGCTCTCCTCCTGTACTGTCTGTGAGCCGGAAAGCAGAGCGGTGACGTCACCGCTCTGCTTTCCGGCTCACAGCCAGTACAGGAGGAGTGCAGAGCACAGCGCTGGAGGACACACAGCGTTAGGTAAGTATCTAGTGTTTGTTTTTTTTACTTTTAGCATGGTAACCAGGTTAAATATCGGGTTACTAAGCGCGGCCCTGCGCTTAGTTACCCGATGTTTACCCTGGTTACCAGTGAAGACATCGCTGGATCGGTGTCACACACGCCGATCCAGCGATGTCAGCAGGAGTCCAGCGATGAAATAAAGTTCTGGACTTTATTCAGCGACCAACGATCTCCCAGCAGGGGCCTGATCGTTGGTCGCTGTCACACATAGCGATTTCATTAACGATATCGTTGCTACGTCACAAATAGCAACGATATCGTTAACAATATCGTTATGTGTGAAGGTACCTTTACCAGAGCTCAGGAGATGGTACCACAGCCCTACGCGCGTTTCGGCGCTGTGCCTTCGTCAGGGGGAGTGGCATCATACTCCAAATAAGCTCCTTTTCAACTGAGATCAGCCAATGGAGACTTCCCTATACCATGTGGACAGGAAATGTGCGCATACACAGATGCATGGCGGTATGTGTAGTTCCGACGTGTAGCATACACCGCTCGTGGTCCTATCAGATGGTAGCTATGCCCGCACGTCTTCAGCGATGGGCGGCGCGCAAGGTACAAGCCCCCAGCCGCGCGGCCGCACATGGGAGAAGACCCGACCAAGCAGCCCACCCACCCAACGATGCGCGTAGCAACAGACCACGCCCACCGATGCACCAAACCGAAACACACAATTACTATAAGCCTGGTAAATGTGGTACCATGATATGGCACACACCAGCCAAGATCCTGTCAGGGGGCGGTGTGCCCGCACGCCAGAGATGGGTGGTACGCAAGGCACAGATCACTCACCGAGCTGCACACGGGAGAAGACCCGGCCGAACACCCCGCCCATCCAATGACGTGCGTGGCAAACAGCCGCCGCACGTCACCCGAGATGGGCGGAGCACAAGTCACTCACCGGGCTACACACAGGAGAGGACCCGGCCAGACGGTCCGCCCATCCATGGACGCGCACGGCAACAGTCCACGCCCCCCCGTGTTATGGGTATAAACACATCGGCAAGGAAAGAAAAAAGTCGACATAGTACCAGAAGATCAGCTGTGAGTATACCAAAAGGTGCACAGTACAATACATTATAATTAAAAGAATAGATATAATCTTTACAGGAACGCATGGAGGCGTTAAAGGGACCCACAATTAATAATGTGTGATTTAAAGTTTAAAGGAGTGCAAATGGTGTGCAGAAATAAAACTGCAATCACCGTTCTAATGAAAGCTAATGGATAATTAGCAAAAAGTGGCTAAAAACATCACTAACAAACTTAGTGATGAAAGCAAACATAATACAACAAGTGATGCGTGAAATACTACATGAACGGGATATGTCCAAGTCCAACACCAAGTTGTAGACAGGGGCAAACACCTAGTATAAACCCAATAGTCCGTTATCTATTGAGTGTGTACTTACATCAAAGACTGCTACATAGTCATAGACCATAAAGTTTAATATGTGCAAGAATGCATATGAAAGTGAATAATAAGGTTCCCTCTTTAAGTCTCCATGCATACCTCATAGAAAATACATATACAACATCACCGTAGATATTATTCTATCACTTGTGCAAAAAGACATCTATACTGTCGTGTGTCCACGTAAAAACAGCAAATTAACGGGCACAAAACTCATGTATGAACATAGATATATACACATTGGATATAACTATCACCCCATCCGTAAAGTCCATGGTCTTAGTCCTTTTTACAACATTTGATGATAAACGGGTGATTACTTTTCCATTAGTTCAAATGTCCTTAAATCTTCATGCTGTGCCACTCTAGTAGATCAAGATGTCCTTCGATCTTCATGCTGTGTCCCTCACGTAAATGGATTGACCCAAATTCAGCCGCCAAATATAGAGCCGGACATATCACTTGTTCTCCACTGACAACCCACTAAAGAGCATGAAAGGGTAACAGATGTTAATATCAAAGATTAAAAAAACACATAAAAGCATGTGAATACCAAATAGACTGATACCACAAGAATAAAAAAGTACTTTGCACGGAGTGGGAGTTCAAATAAAGGAGTATCCGACATTGTGATGGGCTTCAGGCTACGATACACTATTTGTCTATGACTACTCTTACATCAGATGAAACTCTTTTTTTGTTACAGCTTTTAGAATTTTTGTTAACTAATTTTTTTACGTTTAACGGGTCCCTCTTCCTGCAGCTCCAGGAAACAGCAATGGGAGCGGCTTGTGCGCCATCGTACGCAAATCTGTTCCTGGCGCTGTGGGAGAGGGACCTATTCTCCGCAGATCAGTGTTCGTCGATGGACCGGGTCATTCTTTGGACCCGGTACATCGACGACGTGTTTCTGATCTGGCGGGGAACACCAGACACGTTGGAAATTTTTTTTCGGGATCTCAATAAGAATGATCAGAACATAAGATTGCCATACAAATACCATACTAGTCAAATTGAGTTCCTTGATGTGATGATCAAGAAGGATGACTCTGGTTTCTTGCAGACGGACTTCTTCCGTAAGGACACAGCCTTCGGCCCCCCTACTCTCTCCTGACTGACACCCTGGCTTCAGCTCCGTCACACCTCCTGGCCGCCTGCGGCTCTGCAGCACCTGTGTAACGTATATACCCTCTGTATCTCTTATTTTGTCTCCCACTTGCTCTGATTTAGACATTGGTCGTGCTCACTGTTCATTATTTATGTGTGCAGGTAGCAGACATTACACTATCAGTGTAAGATAGGGTTATTTACATTTCCCTAGTCCGTCGGACTCTCAGGTGGTATGTGTTTGACCGCTTCATGTTAGATTACTGCATATTGGGGATAGGAGCTTTTGTTTAGTGTTTATGCACTCAGCACCTGCATGTATACCTTCCTGGGTTGTAACTTTTGCCAGATCAGCGGGAGTGTCCAGTTTGGATGGGGGGAGGAGGGGGAGTTCTTACTATCTACAGGGCATTGTTTTCATGTATGTGTTTTTTAAGTGGTTTTATTGTACTGTTTTTCTGTGTGCACTTTTCTAATAAAAGCCATATTTTGTAATTGTTTGGTGATCTCCCTATCAGCGTATTCTTTTCTCTTTGCGTATTAGTTTACTGTTTTTGTACGCTGTGGGATCGATCCCATTGTCTATATTTTTATATTTCTATGGTGCCCTCCATACTATTCATATACTTCCGTAAGGACACAGCCGTAAATGCTATCCTCCATGCTACATCTTCTTATCCGACACATGTAGTGAGATCAATTCCGGTCAGTCAATTCTTAAGGATCCGACGAATCTGTTCTACAGACGGCGATTTTGAAAAGCAATCAATTGAAATGAAAAAACGATTTTACGAGCGAGGATATTGCAAACGTTCCATCAAACATGCATATAACAGAGCCAGAAATACAAATCGCCATGATTTACTATATTCCAAAACAGATAAACAAAAGGTAGATTCCACAAGGATGATAACCCAGTACCACTCACAAGGGTCAAAAATGTATGGAGTTATGAAAAAACACTGGCCGATCCTAATGGCAGACAAGACCTTGAGGCAATACATACCCTCTGCACCCGCCATTACAGCAAGACGATGTGACAATCTGCGAGACCACCTGGTGAGAAGTTTCTACACGCCCACTAATCAACCACAGATTTTCAAAGGTAAAAATGTAATCAAAACTTGGGGGTGCAAGCCTTGTGGGAAATGTATTGCGTGCCCCAACATAGAGGAGGCAAAGGAATTTTTTTCATCTGACGGCAAGAAATTTACCATAACTCATACCATTAATTGTTCCACTCAGACAGTTATTTATTATGCAAAATGCCCTTGCTTGTTAG